>NC_077227.1:256412645-256734645 GCF_027887165.1 Monodelphis domestica
AGATCTGGAAAAATCCAAACTTTCAACTATTTTTAACTCTACATTCCCTTCTGCCCCATAACTCCTCAGTTGAGCAAGTTTATGCTATCATCCTTGGTGTAGGTCTTGTATCTGAAGCATTTATTTTCTCTCCCTTTTTTTTTCTAGCAATGCCTTAAAGTTATTATAACCATATTCTAAATTTTTTATAATCCTTTTGTTTTCATACCACCTTAATTTAAAAATTATTTAAATCTTACTCTTATAATTGTTTTGTTTTTACATCACTTGTATTTATGAAGATATCTCTCCCTCCTCTCATACCCAGGGGATCATCCCTGGTTAAAAAAAGATGGAAAAAATTTCAGTAGAACCAGTAAATATATCTGTGCCTAATAGTATATACCATACAACTATAGTCCTAGCCTGGTTAAAGAGGAGAAGGAAGCTTTTTTTCGACTCTTCTTTGAGGTCAAACTTGGTTATATTATAATTACATGGTCAAGTCATCAAATTTTATTAAGTATCTACCATGTACTGGATACTGTGCTACAGAAGATAGATACAAAGAAAGGTAAAAAATAGCCTTTGTCTTCGGGGAGCTCACAGTTTGTTGCATTCATTTTCAGGTTTTTTTGGGGGGGTCTACCTGCTTCACTCTTAGTCATTTCATATTTGCTGCTCTGTGAAGCATTCATTTTCTTTAAATTTTTTATTGCTGTATTTTATGTTACATCACTTTTATTTCTAAATGTATCTACCCTCCCACTTCCTCCACCAGAGAGCTATTTCTTGTAGCAAAGAATTAAAAAAGAGAACAAAAGGCAGTTCCTCAAAACCAATCAACCTCAACTGAGCCTGACAACATGTGCAGTGTTTCACACTCACAGACTCCCACATTAGCAAAGAAGGGAATAAGGTACACTTTCTTCTTCATTGGGGCCAGGCTTGATCGATTTGATTACACGGTTTATGGTATTTTCCCCCCCCCCCTCATTTTTTCCATTTAAAATGCCATGGCCATTTTTTTGTTTTGTTTTGTTTTGCTTAATTCATCTTGCTTTAGTTTATACATTTTATAAATTTTATAGTTTATACATTTTATAAATTTCCCAATGCTTTTCTGAGTTCTTCATATTTATTGTTCCTTTCATTCTTTCATTCTTTTTTTCAAGACCCTATTTTCTTAGTATCAATTCTAAGACTGAAGAGCAGCAAGGGCTAAGCAATCAGAGTTAAGTGACTTGTCCAGGGTCAGATAGCCAGAAAGTGTTCCCACTCAAGGCTTGGTACTCTATCCATTGTGTTACCTAGCTGCCACTTTTAAAGTGTGTGGTTTTAAAAAAATAAATGTTTAATCTTTAATCTTTTGTTTGTATGCACATCACTTATATTTCTCAATATATCCCCATTTTCCTCTTCCCAAAATTCATTCCTCAAAATAGAAAATTAAAAAGAAGAGAAAAAGCTAGTAAAACTAGTGAACATATCAATGTGTTCCCTCCCACCTCTGCCAAGAAAAAGGGAGACATTATCTTTTATCTCTTCTTTGGGGCCAAGTTAGGCCATTGAAATTTCACTGCATTCATTGGTTTCTTTTGGTTTTGTCCATTTACATTTGTTGTATTCATTGTGTGAATTGTTTTCTTTGCTTTTATTCATACAGATCTTCCCATGTGGTTCTGTAGCACAGTAATATTCTATAATATTCATGTGCCACAATTTAGTTAACTGAATAGCATCCATTTACTAGTTTTTTTGTGGTTCAAAAATTGTTGCTATGAATATTTTGGTGTATGAGACTTTTATCTGTCTTTGAACTCCTCAGAGTAGAAGTCTAACAGATGGGGCCTGTGAATGGCTGTGAACTTCCCAGGTGTAGGAGACAGGGAGATTTTATCCTCTTTCCCTCTACCAAAAAAAAAAAGAACAAACCTTTAGAGATAAAATGCAAGAATTTCCCCCAGTTTTCCAGGTTCCTTGTTCCATTGATTTTGTTAGTACAAAAAGAGCCATCATTTTCAAATGCAGGTTGTATGGTTCTTTTGAAATATTAACTATCTGTGTAGTTGGGTGATATGTATCTTTTTGTATTTGAAATACTTTTCCACCATAGATTAAACCACTGAATAAAAGGAATTTTATAATGTCTTTGGGAGAACATTTCTTAAAGCATTTCCTTTACAAGGATGCCCATTATCACCTCTACTATTTGACATTGTACTAGAAACACTAGCAGTAGCAATTAGAGAAGATAAAGGAATTGAAGGCATCAAAATAGGCAAGGAGGAGACCAAGTTATCACTCTTTGCGGATGACATGATGGTCTACTTAAAGAATCCTAGAGATTCAACCAAAAAGCTAATTGAAATAATCAACAACTTTAGCAAAGTTGCAGGATACAAAATAAACCCACATAAATCATCAGCTTTTCTATATATCTCCAACACAGCTCAGCAGCAAGAACTAGAAAGAGAAATCCCATTCAAAATCACCTTAGACAAAATAAAATACCTAGGAATCTACCTCCCAAGACAAACACAGGAACTATATAAACACAACTACAAAACACTCACCACACAACTAAAACTAGACTTGAGCAAATGGAAAAACATTAACTGCTCATGGATAGGACAAGTCAATATAAAAATGACCATCCTACCCAAACTTATTTATCTATTTAGTGCCATACCCATTGAACTACCAAAATACTTCTTCACTGATTTAGAAAAAAACATAACAAAGTTCATTTGGAAGAACAAAAGATCAAGGATATCCAGGGAAATAATGAAAAAAAACACATATGATGGGGGCCTTTCAGTCCCTGACCTAAAACTATATTACAAAGCAGCAGTCATCAAAACAATTTGGTACTGGCTAAGAAACAGAAAGGAAGATCAGTGGAATAGACTGGGGGAAAGCGACCTCAGCAAGACAGTATACGATAAACCCAAAGATCCCAGCTTTTGGGACAAAAATCCACTATTCGATAAAAACTGTTGGGAAAATTGGAAGACAGTGTGGGAGAGACTAGGAATAGATCAACACCTCACACCCTACACCAAGATAAATTCAAAATGGGTGAGTGACTTAAACATAAAGAAGGAAACCATAAGTAAATTGGGTAAACACAGAATAGTATACATGTCAGACCTTTGGGAGGGGAAAGGCTTTAAAACCAAGCAAGATATAGAAAGAATCACAAAATGTAAAATAAATAATTTTGACTACATCAAACTAAAAAGCTTTTGTACAAACAAAACCAATGTAACTAAAATCAGAAGGGGAACAACAAATTGGGAAAAAATCTTCATAGAAACCTCTGACAGAGGTTTAATTACTCATATTTATAATGAGCTAAATCAATTGTACAAAAAATCAAGCCATTCTCCAATTGATAAATGGGCAAGGGAAATGGATAGGCAGTTCTCAGATAAAGAAATCAAAACTATTAACAAGCACATGAAGAAGTGTTCTAAATCTCTTATAATCAGAGAGATGCAAATCAAAACAACTCTGAGGTATCACCTCACACCTAGCAGATTGGCTAACATAACAGCAAAGGAAAGTAATGAATGCTGGAGGGGATGTGGCAAAGTAGGGACATTAATTCATTGCTGGTGGAGTTGTGAACTGATCCAACCATTCTGGAGGGCAATTTGGAACTATGCCCAAAGGGCGACAAAAGAATATCTACCCTTTGATCCAGCCATAGCACTGCTGGGTATGTACCCCAAAGAGATAATGGACAAAAAGACTTGTACAAAAATATTCATAGCTGCGCTCTTTGTGGTGGCCCAAAACTGGAAAACGAGGGGATGCCCATCAATTGGGGAATGGCTGAACAAACTGTGGTATATGTTGGTGATGGAATACTATTGTGCTAAAAGGAATAATAAAGTGGAGGAGTTCCATGGAGACTGGAACAACCTCCAGGAAGTGATGCAGAGCGAGAGGAGCAGAACCAGGACAACATTGTACACAGAGACTAATACACTGTGGTATAATCGAACGTAATGGACTTCTCCATTAGTGGCGGTGTAATGTCCCTGAACAATTTGCAGGGATCCAGGAGAAAAAAACACCATTCATAAGCAAAGGATAAACTATGGGAGTGGAAACACCGAGGAAAAGCAACTGCCTGAATACAGAGGTTGAGGGGACATGACAGAGGAGAGACTCTAAATGAACACTCTAATGCAAATACTATCAACAAAGCAATGGGTTCAAATCAAGAAAACATCTAATGCCCAGTGGACTTACGCGTCGGCTATGAGGGGTGGGGGTGGGGGGAAGAAAATGATCTATGTCTTTAACAAATAATGCTTGGAAATGATCAAATAAAATATATTTTTAAAAAAAGCATTTCCTTTCCTCTTATTAAAAAATTGCTCCTTCTGGGTATGACAGACAATCCTTTTGCCCTTTGGGAAGTTCCATATTGTGTTGATTTCTATTGTAGATGTTGAAACTAGTGGGAAAAGGAAAAATCTGCCTTTTCAAATCTTTTTTCATGATAGTAAAGAAGCTTTTGTCATCCATTTGGGGATAACAAAACAGTTGGCAAGAAATATATGGAGAAAGATTCAAAGAACTATTTTCTCCAAGGTCTGGGAGTAGTGTGAAGAGCATAGAAATGGATCCATGGCCTAGTGGAAATTGAGCCAGCTGTTGAAAACAGGTCTCAGATTCTGTTAAATGCCCTGACCAGTACTGAAGGGAGAGGGACAGTGGCCATGAGATAACTAATTCCAGCTGGTTAGGGCTTTGTTCCCATTTACTACGACAACTGTTACTTTATTTGGACCTTGATTCCCAGAACTTTGTTGACTGTAATTCTTATTTTTCCCTACAGGCATTGTGAAGTTTCCTGAGAAGCCATTAGATAACCAGGATTTGCTGGCACTTGATTATTAGGTAGGCAAGCAAGAAACTTAGTGAATGTATTTCAGTATCTGAATTTATTTTCCCATAGAGTTGAGCAGTTTACCATGGGACTTTTTGTAGCTGATTGAGTTTTTCTTTTTAGAGTCTGACTATAGAAGTGCTAAGCTAAAGTTGTTTTTCTTTCTTATACATATACAATATATAAATATATGTATAAGTATATATGGAAAATCCAGCTACATGTACATAAATATATACTTATACATACACATATGTTGTTAGAAGGGAATATAAGAGCAATTCTAAATGTGACAGGTAGCTCTAGTTCCACCCCACTAAGCTACAGAACTGGCTGCTAGCCTACCATTTCATGCACAACTTAATGAAATAACTTCCTGGACTTATTGAGGGCGATGGCTTGTCGGCTTCAGGGAATTAATTCTGAAATTTTCCTACTGTAACCAAGAGTCAGTGTCCCAGGGTCACTTAAGTCTCCAAAGCTGCCTTGTAATGGTAACCCTGGAGTGCTTTCTAATTCTGCCAGTCATTGGTGCAATGGAAGTTCAGTTTTATATGTAAGAGCAAGAGGAGAAGGAGTATCAAATTGAAAGTATCACTTTAATGACCTGTATATGATATGACAAAGATAAGTCAATTTTCAATGTTTCTATCTCTAGATCATTGCATGAAGTTACAAACTATTAAATTGTTGCTTCTTTTCTTTCCTGTCTAAGTCTGAATTCCTTCTCCCACTATTCTAGACATACATTTCATAGGATCATTAGATTTAGAAAGGAACCTTAAGTCTAACTCTCTAATTTTATTAGTAGGGAAACAGACTCAGAGGTTAAGTGATTTGCCTGACCTTAAAAAAAACCCTAAACCTAAACAATTTGTTTTATATTTACTTACTGAATGTTTGTGATACCCATCTCTTTTTCATTCTAGAGAGTTTTCGATTGAATGCCAGGTTTTAAGGTTTTTATCTTATTTCATTTTTTAGGTAATGTTTAGCTTTTAAGGATCTACATAGCCTGGCCTCATGGGATATTACTGCCCCTCTCATACTGGGCAATCCAGTCAAACTAACCATATCTCACTGTTCTTCATTCCTGGCTCTCCATCTCTCACCTCCATATCTTTGCTTCCCCCCCACACCTAGACTATATTCCCCCTATTTTAGAAAACCTTGGGACTTTTACTATCTTTGGAAGTTCTTTATCTTCTAATTCTATAGTTTCCATTTAATAGACAATGGATGATACTTTTAATATCCTATATTGAATTGCACAGATTCCTCTGCCTCAGCTAATGACAACAGAAAATAACTTTAAGAAGGCTAGTTTTGAAACTAGATGGCAAGTAGTTAGTTGAAACTGATTTAACCTGATCATGAATCAGAGTCTAGTGTTTTTATTTTACTCAGCAACAGCAGTACAGATGTTTCATGTTAATTTGAGAAGAACTGGAAGCAAAACCCTCTAAGTTAAATTGAGGTATGCAATGTATTAGGACCAGGAGTTGGGGGGTGGGGTAGGAGATCTTTTATAATTTGAAAATCTTGCCAAATGTGGACATGGTCTGTACCCTAAACTCACCCTGGTTAATATGGCAAATTGGAACTTAAATAAAAAGATAATAGAATTGAGAAAGCTTAGAGATAAAATGGAATGCAGTAGTTTAAAAAACAAACAAACCCAACTCAACATGCTTTAAAAAAGACCGTGACAAGCCATCTGATCTGGAGCATTGTACAGGGATAGAAAATGAATTTGGATCAGTTTAGATTTGAAATTGTTACATGCCTTTAAAACTATTTTAAACATTGAAATATTAGAATTTATAGCAGTTGGTGTCAGCATTGGGTCATGTTTAGGTTAGCATCTTTGCTAATAATGAAAATGAGTGGGAATGACATGTGAATTACATTTGCAGAAGATATTAAACCAGGAAGTGATGAGAACACCAGGGAATCCAAAAAACGAATACAAAGAAACCTAAAGATGTTGGTGACTTAGTCAGGAAATTACAGCATGAAGTGCAACTTAAAGTTTTAGCAAAGGCATCTGGAGAAAATAAATCTGAAACACAGATATTGGGTGGTAGGGGGAGAAAGCTGAAAAGTAAAGATGCCTAAAATAGGCCATATGTAAGCATAGATTATTTTCCTGGGTTAGGTGGTAATGGGGCTATTAACTAGAAGATAACATAGGAAATTATAATGTATTATCACAGCAATCCAGTATTGTGTGATTTTGGGGGATTGCCTGCACAGAAGTATTGTGTCATAGAGCTAAGGAGGATTAGCTCATTTTATTTTGACTGATGAGACAGTTCCTGGAAGGCTGCAATCAGTTTAAGGCACCTCATTATAAGATAACTATAGAGCAACTGGAGGGAGTTCAGAGAATTAGAAAAGGAATGATTAAGGAACTGGAAGGACTGACTTATGAGGAAAGAATATAAATGAAATCCTTATAACTTGGCAGAACAAAGCTGCAGAAATATACAACTATATAAATATCTCAAGGGTGAAATCTTATGGAAAAGGGTAATTTTTAAGGGTGGGAATTGGAGTGTGAAAGGAATAGAACCAGAGTAAAATTAAACAAGAGAAAAATTAAGGTAAATATCTACATTGATGGCGAAAGCTACTTGATGGGATCTTTTTCAGGAAGTTTGCTATATTCATGTTTTTTTTTTTTTTTGCAAAATAACTTAGTTTTGAGTTAGTACTTTTCCCCCTGGAATCACATCAATTACTTATGTCTAGAAGGACTCTAGGTCATACCTTACTAAAGGAAGCCTTTTTCTTGATTTTTCTAGTACTTAACTTTTTTGGAAATAAGTTGGTTATTTGGAACTCTGATGGGCACAAGATTGAAATGTCTCAGCATTCTGAAACAGAATATATAACTAAGTTGTCCCTCAGCTTTTTAGAGGTATAGATTTTAACATTTTCAAGACAATTCTGCTCTAAGACTTCTGATAATTGGGAAGGAGAGAAGTTAGAGCTCCAATTCTTCTTTATGGAAGTTTTACATATCTTTATTCCAATAATGCTTGTAATAGAACTTGTTCTTAGAAAATAAATATGTGGAAAACTAATTTTTGTCAGGGGAAGCACACTGAACATTGAGATCAGGTAAGACAATTAGTAATATAATTTAGGAAGTGATATGTCTCTTTGTTGAATTGGGGTCCTGACATCTCTTGGCAAAATTATTTTTCTAGTTTTATTTTAAGAAAGATATATATCATATAAACCTTTCAGATATTTTGAAACTAAATGTACAATTATTTACTCCTAGAGGAGTTATAAGTTACTTGCTTATATAGGGATGGCAAACTGATCTACTAATTACAAATATAGGGAACAGTAGTAGTTCATATGAATGTAACAACAAACTATTCTCTTGACTTTAACTCTTTGTATTTCCTTACCTATGAAAAGAAGGTAATAGCCTCACATCAATGCATTTTTTTTCTTCTGGAAGAAAATTCTTTAAAATGCACATGCTATACAAAAGTAAGTGCTATTTGTAAGATTTTATCCTGCTAGCATATTTAGATGTCAGAGATCAGCTGAGTTGCTGAACAACAGAAAACTACTTAAGAGGTATCAATGACTTTTTCCTAGCCATATTCAAAACTTCTTTTTAGACAACTGAAACACTTGACAAGGACCATCTCTTTCATTGACTCCCAGTCCTTCAGATCCTATAACAACCCTGTAGGCTCAGTTCTCACTCATCCTTTTGCTTTTCTCTGTAAATGCTCACTCTGCTTTTTATGTTTCAAAATTGTAATTTTGTATTGTAAATTTTGTAAATTGTATTGTATTGTAAAATCTTGAATTGACTATAGAAGCTCTCTTTGTTCTGATGTGCAGTCATTTATCCATTGTTTTGTTCAACTGCTGATCCCTTTTCTCTTTGGTTGTGTTGAGATGGTGACCCTTTACTTTGGGCAGAAAAATCCAGGCCTCATTACCTTTGCTAATAACAAAAATTTCGGGAAGCCTGGTGGCAAATCTGTTTCTATTACCACCTTTCACATGATCAAACATCAATATGTTTTCCTTTTGGTGATTATACCAATTTGACAAAAGTGGTTTTGCCAGTTTCTGAATCAGTTTGAATGATTTAGATGAGAGGATTTGGGAAAGTAAAATTGTCTTCATTCTCTTCCTTATCTAATTCATCTTTTATACTGTTGCTAGACAACTCTCCTAATATATAATCTGGCCATATTACTCCACTGCTGAAAAAATCTTGAATGAGATTATTCATATTATCTTATTATAATTTATATAATATATCTTATTATTACAAACTACTTATTCCTGATTGTACAAGGTTCAAACACTCCTTTGCTTGGCATTCAAGCTCCACAGGTGTTCAATCCTACATTTTCCATCTTTTTTTCTCCTCTACTAAATGGTTTGACTAAAGCTGCCCCTTTCTTATGTGAAGTCCACCATCTGTCCATTGAGAGAAAGAAAGTACTTTTTTTCCCCTGAGGCAAGCTTGGTCTTTATAAATCCTATAATATCAGTTTTATTTTATTCTTTCCTTTTACAGTGTTGTCATTGTGTATATGATTTAATTGTTCATAGACATTTATTATGGATATATTAATTCATGTGTTCCATGAACATAATTGTTTATCTAGTTTCATCCTTCCATGTTTCTCTGAATTAATCTTTTTTATTTCTTTTGGTGTAATAATATTCTCTTACACGCACATTCCACAATCTGCTCAGCCCTTTCCTTTCCCTGAGTACTTACCATGTTTTGTTCCCAGTTCTTAATGTTATCACCAAAATTACTGCTATGAATATTTTGGTATTTATGGGAACTTTTCTGTTTTTTACCTCCTCGTGACTCTGTAAGCTTAGCAGTGGGAAATCTGAATCAAAGGATAAGGACATTTTATGTCACTTTTTAAAAGCTTAATTCCAAATCGCCTTCCAGAGTGGTTGGAACAACCTATAGCTCTGTTGATAATATGCTAGTGTGCCCACACAATAGGATTTCAGAATCATAAGTTTAGGGCTAGAATGGATTTTAGAAGTTATTGAGGCTAGCCTACTATTTTTACAGATGAGGAATTTGAAGCACAGAGAAGTTAATAATGTGACTTGTTCTTGAAAGTAAGTGAATGAAGTAGGTGAAATATTTATGGATGTATATGGATGTGTGTATTTTATATATATATATAATCTTCTTGATTTAAAGTCCAGTTACCTATTCCCTTTGCTATGTTGTCTCCCTAGGCATGTTCATATATTTTTGTTGAAATAAATTGAGGAAGGAACACAATGAGCCAAAGTTCAGGATGTGTTTTGGGAACATTCAGTATTCTGGTTTTGCAAGAGCATATGTCTTAGAATGCAGAAATAGTAAAAGGCAAGACCAGAAGACTTTGGGTTAAGGAAGGGAAGACATGGATGTCATGGTAAGGAATTTGGAACTTACTGAAAAACCATTGAAGAGTCTGGCCCTATTGATGTGCGGAAAGCTTGTCACTACTGTGTGATTCATTTAAAATTGAGGATGTCATTTTAATTGAGAAACCTAGGCTAGTTTGAATCTTCATTATTATTTTTACGCCTCCCTCTTCCCTAAATACTTAAATCTTTCATCTTCTTGTCCTACTTTTTCATTGTTATTTGATTCTGTCTTTTAAAAACAAATAATCAACTGATTTCTTTTCTTTTCAGGTTGGGAAGTTGGAGTACACACATCTGATTGGAATGGACTGTGTCTTGTTGTAGAGGGAAAGACCAGAGATGGAGTCATAATCTTAAGATTAGTTTTTCTCCCTGGGATTCACAGTGAGTTCCAGACAGTACTTCACTCTGATGCTACCTTAGCAAAGGTCTGATGGACCTTATTGGCCTTGCTCCCTTTTTTTCTCTATGCGGAAAGTGGAAGCAAAGCAAAAGAAACCAAGAGAAAATTGGTTTAATGAATGAGAATGTTCTTTTAACTCTCAGAACATGGGCCCTCCTTTAAAGGTAAGATAATGCTATGGTTTAAGGTTGTATTTTGGGGAATATTTTGGGATAAAGTTGTATTTTGGGGAATATTTTGGAACAAGGAATATTATCTTATGGGCATTTCCAGAAAGAAAAGGCTTAATTATGAAGGGGCCTTGTTTAGCAAACCCATAGTGATAGCTAGATTTGACCTAGGTGTTGCAACCTTTTAATTTTGAGAAGGTAAAAAACTAGAACTCATTCTTTGAGAATGGCTTTCCAGTACTGCTCTTTAACATTAGACCTAAAAAAGAAAATTTAGTAGTAAGGTCTTAATCTCATATATTTTCTAAAGTCTTTAGGAGCAGTTACATCATTTATACTTTCTAACATTTTCCCAAGGCAGTTCCAAGACAAGTTTTTTTTCTTTCTTTCCTTGCACAGGTAATGTACCAAGAGTAATAAAGAACTACATTAGATAGTTTGGATTATATCCTATTTTTGTATTTCTTTGCATATTTTGTATATCTTTCTTTTAGCTTTATTCTTTTTTGTTTTAAATGGAAAAACATCTCCATCATAGGACAAGAGGATTTTGCCCTTCCATTTTCAGCCTTACCAAGAGACACTATATATTAAAATAGTTCATATTGTTTTGTTAACTGTGTTGAACTCCTCTTGGGACTGTTCTCCAACTTGTGTTTGTATTCAAAGGTTAGATCTACCCAGAGCTTGGCTGTTACCTTGGTTTTTAAGATATAATGAACTGTGTGAATCTCTTGACTTGTGAATTTTCATTTGAGAATCATGTGAGGGCATGGCCATTTTTTCTCAGACAACAGGGTTGCCTTATTTAGTTCACTCAGAAGAATGTTCACATTTCATAAAGGAATCATTGGTATTAACACTTTATCATCTATAATTACAACAAATGAGCTAGAAGGAAATAAAATTCCCTCTTTATGTTCAATTAATTTTTTTCATAAGTCTGCCTTTTTTAAAGAATCCTTCACTATCAAAGGCTGCTTGTTTTCCCTTAGTAAGCTCTATGATGCTGTCAGCATAGGATATTGCAATAATATTGTATGTTAAAACAAAAAAAATCCATATAACTTTGAAAGATAAAAACCAATTTGGATAAAAGTTGAAATATTTCTTTGAATCTGAATTGGCAGGGAAGCTTTAATTTCCACAAGAATATTATTGGGGAAATTATGAGTAGGATAAAATGGATTAGTTATTGTACAAACTGCTGGAAGAAATAAATACTTGTGATCATGTGTATAGCATGAAGTTCTTGTACCATGCACTAGAACTCAAGAACAAACTCTTTGGCCTGAGGAGTTGGGTCTTTAGCCCAACCAAGTACATTGCTAGCCAGAACAATCCAATTCAGTAAATATTTAATACTTACTATATGATATTCTGGGGGATCTAAAATGACATGTTCTCTGCCCTCAAGAAGCTTACAATCTAATAAAGAAAATGAGGCATAGACATAAATGTCCAAAATATAACGCAGAATAAGGAAAGTGCCATAAAAGAGAGTGCATGCTATGTATACATGGAAGGAGAAATTACCTCAGTGAGGGAGATTTTGGGAAGATTTAATGTTTAGAGGAGGTGGTATTTGACCTGGGTTATGAAGGATGAGTAGGATTTTGAGAGGTAGAGGCGGAAGATAGTATTTAAAATGTAGAAACAAATCACCAGAAGTAGAAAAAATTTAGGGCTTGTTTAGGGATTGGAGAGTAATTGAACATGAGTAGTACATGGGATGCATGAGGGGGAATAGCTGGACTAATTTTAGCTCCTTGAATTCCAGGCAGTTGAGCTTTTCTTTAGTGAGCAGTGGGAGACCATTGTAGGTTTTTTGAGCAAGAAGGATGACTTGATCAGAACTGTGCTTTTGAACATTACTTAGGCATGAGAATAAGGGTGGGGATGGGTAGGAGAGGCCTAGTGGCTAATGTCCCCACCTGGAAAGATTGCTAGAACAGGATATTTTTAAGTAAAAAGGCATTTGGTACATAGCTATTCAAGAATTTATTAATCAATAAACATTAAGTGCCTACTGTTTGCCAGGCTATGAAGGAAGGAAAAAAATGAGATCTAGTCTTGAGCTTTCAGTCTTGTAGGTAAGAAGATAAGCCAACTTGATACACAAATAGTCATAAAGTAGAATTATGCATGGGAAAGGTACAGATAGTGCTACAGAAGTTCATAGGAAGAAAAGCTCTTTTTTAGCTGAGAGGTGGTGGTTAGGGACATGTTGATGGAAAAGGCAGCAGTTGGGATAAACTTTGAAGCATAAATAAAATCCTAATACATGGAAATGGATGGGGAAGAGCACTAAGTGGGAAATGATTGATGCGAATAAAAGCAAAGAAGTAGGAAAGAAGAGAACTACGTAAAGAGAACTATGTAAAAATAGGCTTTGCAAGAGAAATCCAGTAAATAAAGCCAGAAGAGCAAAGAGAGAGGGTTATTGATAGTAAGGAGCACAGGTTAGGTCAGAGAAGGTTTTAGAATAGGTGATTAAGAGGAGGAGCACAGAATTCTTTTTTTTCCCTGTTCTTTCATTTTTATTTTCAGTTCCAAATTATCTTCCCTTTCTCTTTGAGAAGGAAAGAAATATGATATCTTTTATACATATGAAGTCATGCAAAACATTTCCTCATTAGTCATGTTGTAAAAGAAAAAAAGCCAAGAAAAATAAAGGAAGAGAAAAAAAATAAGCAGCAATCTGCACTGAGAGTTCATCAGTTCTCTCTTTGGAAGTGGATAGCATTTTTCATTATGAATCCTTTGGTATTTTCATGGATCATTTTAATGTTCAGTTTCTAAGTCAGCCCCAGTTAATTATAGTTCAGAAATTGCTATTATTGTGTATAATGTTCTCTTGGTTCTGCTTACTTCATTTTGTATAAATTCATATAATTATTTTCTTCTTTTTTCTGAAACTTCTCTTCATCATTTCTTAGAACACAGTAGTATTCCATCATATTCATATACCACAGCTCGTTCATCCATTCCCCAATTGATGTTCATCTCCTCATTTTTCAATTCTTTTCTGTTGACAGAAGAACTGCATATATATAAATATATTTTGGGGGTGGGGTGGGGAAGTACATGTAAGTTCTTTTCCCTTTTCTTTGATCTTATTGGGGTACAGACTTAATAGCACTATTGTTGCATATATATCTATATATATCTATATATATATATATATATAAATAACCAGGCTAGTTCCCATCTCCCACGTCCCCAACAGAAACACAGGATCCTTAAGGGACCAAACCTAAAAGGGAAGTAAGTAGGGAAGCTGCAGTGTGAACTGAGAGTGGAAGGAGCTCCACTGGGATTTGGAGGTAGAGCATCTGAGTTGAAACTCTTCTTAGTAATAGTCTGACCCTGGACAGGGTGTTGATCTTCCCTGCGCCTTAGTATTAGTTTTCTTATCTGTAAAATGAGAGAGTTGGATCAGATCTATAAAGTACCTTCTAGCTCCAAGTCATATTATCTTGTGATTTAGTTAATAAGGGTATCTTTGGCATAGCATTCAGGAGGGAGAAGATAAGAGAAAATATATGTTAAAGACATTATAGTATCATCATTAGTATGGGAAATATTAAGGAATAGAAAATTTTAAGAGGCATTATAGTATGGTTAGTACAGAAAACATTAAGGAATAGAAAATCAACCAATCAGTAAGTATTAAATACTATGTGCCAGGCACTGAGAATACTAGTGTAAAGAATGAAATCATTTTTATTCTTAGTGAGCTTAAATAGGGGAAATAACATAAATTATAGACTACTCTATAATTTCTCTAGGCCTGGCTCTCAATCCACTGAGCTATCTAGCTGTCCTCGAAGATATTGCATCTTAAAGGAAAAGAGGGACTTTGTGAAGTAAGGAGGAGGAATATGATCTAGGTGTGGGGGGGACAGCAAAAACATGGAAGTGGGAGATGGAGTGCCATGAGTGAAGAACAGTGAGATATGGTTAGTTTGTCTGGATTGCTCAGTATGAGAGGGGTAGTAATATCCCATGAGGCTGGGAAAATAGGTTGAGGCGAGATTGTGTGGGGTTTTAAAAGCTAAATGGAAGAGTTCATATTTGTTCCTAGAAGCAATAGGAAGTCAGTGGAGTTGGTTGAATAGAGGAGTTACATAATCAGATCTGAGCTTAAGAAAAATTACTTTGGTAGCAGTCTATAAGATAGACTGATGATAAGAGACTTGAAAATTGGGAGACCAGTTAGGAGGCCACTGCAATAATATAGTTGAGAAGTATAAACTAAATGGTGCCTTTGTGAGTAGAGAAAGGGTTAAATGTTAGAGATTTTGTGAAGGTAGAAACATTAAATGCCATTTGAATTAAAAAGATGAGATAAATCTCAGCAGTGTCAAAGAAGTGAGTTTGGTCAAAGGTCAAGTCACTGACCATTAGTGAGCGTGAGAGATCATATCCAGTTTGCAAGCTAAAACTAAGGACTTCAAAAGAAAGCAGTATTTGACTTACTGAATTTTGTATGATAATGGAGAGAGGAGTAGAAATGTGGGATTGATTTAAAAGTAAAAGCCTAGGTAACATATATAGGGTTATGATGATGAAGTAGATGTGAAGGAAAAAAATGAGGAAATAGGGGGCAGCTGGGTAGCTCAGTGGATTGAGAGCCAGGCCCAGAAATGGGAGGCACTGGGTTCAAATCTGGCCTTAGACACTTCCTAACTGTGTGACCCTGGGCAAGTCATTTAACCCTCCTTGCCTAGCCCTTACCACTCTTCTGCCTTGGAACCAATACAGAGTGTTGAATTCAAGATGGAAGGCAAGGGTTTAAAAAAAACAATGAGGAAATGGTCCAGTGGCTCAATCATTGGTAAAACTCATTATTAGTCTTTTGGAATGACAGTGTAAGTTTAGATAGGAATTTAAATGACATAGTTCCATTAAGGAAAAGATGAGTAGGTGGGAATATTCCCTTAGTATGTTTCTCCACCTGATGTTCATGGACTTATTTTTAAAAACTCTTTTGATAACTATATTTTAACATGATAGATTTCCTTTGTAGTCCTATGTGTTTAATGCTTTTTGAAACAGAATTCTGAGAAGGGGTACATATGTTTTCTCAGATTGCCAAAGGGATCAATGACATAAAAGGGCATAAGAATGCCTGCCTTAGTATTCTCTTGACATTAGGGGCAGAATAATCCTTGATTTATGGAGACCTTAATAGCTGTGGGAAGTCACATAGTCAGCAGATAATGACAGGGAAGAGAGTTTGACAGTGACAGCAGATACCTACTTTTCTCCAAATGTGCCACTGCAGGTCTTTTAGCATACCAGGAAACAGATAATCTACTCCCCTTCCTAATTAGGTGCTGTCTAATGCCATACAGTTTTAAAATCTTTGCCTGAGAATAACTACTTACATTTGCATAATGCTTTAAGGTTTAGAAAGTGTTTTTCTTCTAACCCTAAAAGGTAGAAGGATCAGACTCCCCTGCAGCCCCCAATAATTTCTTATGAATGTGGCAACCAGATTAATTGGGAAATGTTTAACAAAATTTGAAAAAATACAAAATGGGTAATATTAATTTGTGGTTATATAAGTTAATATTTGGCCCAGAATGAGAAAATATTAGATCTGGAAGAGATCTTAGACACTATGTGGCTTATTTCTGATTTTATAAAGAAAGGTAATGAGGTCCAATAAGAGGAAGTGACAATTTCAGGGCCATGAGTTCATTGCTCTCTGCATAACACCATGCTGCTTTTCTAGGCCTTCCTGATGGCTGTTTTTATTAAGCATCTGCCATGTGCTAAGTCCTATCCTGTGCATTTGACACTGGTTTCATTTTTTTAAGGAGCAAGAGGCCTTTCATGTCTTCTGAGTCTATAAGTTGTGTGTAGTTACATGCAAACCTTTGCATGCTCTGTCCTGTGTGAAGTTTCATAATCAAAACCAATTTGGAGAATATTCTAATAATGTAGTCCCAGCCTAGTTATTGATTTTTGCTTCATCAAGTTAACATCATGCTATTCTAGAGGTAAGATACTTTCTGAGAAAGGTTCACAGCTTTTCTCTGTAGTCACTGAAGATCAGAGGATCTTCAGTGGAAGGGAACTCTTAAGATTATCTTGTTTATCCTCAACTGAAAAGTTGAGGAAATTGTCCCAATTTCTAGACTATGATGACTTTTATTGTGCAGCACTATTGTGTGATACTGTTGTATTTCACAAACTGTTGTATATGTTTAATGATACTGTTGTGTGTTTATTTGAAAAGAGACTCAGTCATTAATCTGTAATTCTTTGTTGTGCATATGTTGTTCAAGTAGTAGTCCTATTTTGAAGCAGCTTGATGCTAAACTGTATTGACACTGTAAATGCTTCAGATATGGAATGGGTGGATGACTTTTTCCCCTGATTTTTTTTTTCTCATATAAGTTGGCCTAACTAGGGATTCTTATGAAATTTGATTAGGATTGCCCCTCCCCCCCAAGCTCTTGTTTATTGTCCATTGGCATATTGTTAGTGGAAGAACTGATGATGTTCCTTGCCTGTGTCTTTCACTCTTTTTAATCTCTCAGGCATGTTCCTTAGAAAGATTCATTTTAGTCACCACCAACTCTGGGCTTGGGAATTTTCAATTCTATTTCAGTAAAAAATTTGGTCATAGAAAAAGGTGTTTTATTAAGATGATAATGAGTTATTTAACATGTTTCAATTTTAGAAATTGTGCTCAGTTCAGATTAGAATGGAGAGCAGATGTAGTTCCCACCCACTGGCCATGAAGTCAAAATTAGGTTAAAATACTGATGGGTTTATCATGCACCATATCGTTTTGAGTGAAATGGAGCTATTGGGATCCAAAGGTATTTGTATGTCAAGGTACATTGCAAGTTACTCTTAAGAACATCTTGTAGTAATGCAAAAAAAGTAGTGAAAACTTTAGCAGTAGCTGTATGAGCTGTAGAGTTTCAAGCTATCCTAAGAGTGGCCTCTTTGTGTAAGGGGAAGGAAGTACAGTCAGTCTTCATAACTTATTCTTGTCTCATTTTTTCTGCTTCTCTATGGAGATTGTCAAATAAGGGGCCAATTAATGGCAATTAGCCTGATTGCTGAACATAAACAACCAGCTTGCTGTTAACATACCCAGTGCTTATTGGGACAACCCAAATTCATTTTAATTACATAATGCTAGTATGAGAATAATAATACTCAGTTGTTAGATCCTACAT
The DNA here is from genome assembly GCF_027887165.1 of Monodelphis domestica. Classification (NCBI taxonomy): domain Eukaryota; kingdom Metazoa; phylum Chordata; class Mammalia; order Didelphimorphia; family Didelphidae; genus Monodelphis; species Monodelphis domestica. Next base: position 256,430,745 of record NC_077227.1, read on the forward strand.
TTTATATTGCTAATTCTACTTGGATGAATTACTTCCAGAAAGCAAATGTAAGAGGACAGTGAGTCCTTTCCTCTCATTGTGTGCATTAATTAGCACCAATTTGTTTGAGGAGGGAAACTGTCTCAGGAGATCTGAATTTGAGAATATGAAAACCAATGTTATTTGTAATTAACAATGAGACAAAAAAATGTCTGATATCCCAGAGTTTTTTGGTATATTAGAATTCTTTTGAGGGAATTATGTAGTCTTTGTTTACATAAAATATCTTAAGGAGGTCTATGTTAGTTTTGAATGAAAAGATGAAAGTAGAAAGATTTTAAGCATTTGATTGGCTTAATTAAATCCATAAAACTTATTCTGTGCTATCCTAGGTAATATGGCTATGAGGAAGAGGAGAGGAAAGAACTAAGCTCGTTTTCTTTTGCAGTTGCAGCTGTGATCATCAGCTGTCTGTCTTCATTGAAGGGACCTGATGTTTTACGTTATTGGTGAGTGATGGAGAGAGACCTGTTTTCTCTCCTTTTTTTTTTTTATGGTGTTTGTGAATATTGTTTAACTCCATTGCTATTTGATCTAGAAAACTTCTGGTCCTGCCAAATATACCTCAGTAAATATAATAGTGATGAAACTACTTATACCTTGTGATCATTCTCTTTTTGCCACAACTACGGGAACTACACATGCCAGAGTTGATGCATTATATATGATGTATGTCATGCAGAGAGATGCATCTCATTACCTGCCAAGCACACAGGAGTATAGATTTAGAGCAGGAAGGAGCCCTAGAGGTCATCTAGCTCATTTTACTCTCTCATTTTACAGAAGAGGAACCTGAGGCCCAGAGAAGTTAAGTGACTTAATCCACTTCATACCAGTAATACACAGCAGAACCAGGAGTCTAACCTAAGTCTTCTGATGCCAAATCCCTAGTCCCATAGACTATGTTTGGGAAGGCTTTCTGTTCCCTTTCAAAGACTCCTGGCCTCCTTTCCCATATTCTTAATAGAGAAACACTGAACTGTAGCTGGTAGGTGATATATCTGTTCTCTCTCCACATAGGTGGAATCACAGTATCTGTGGTTGCCTTCTTCTTCACAATTAAGTTCTTCTTTGAGCTTGCCGCACGAGTAGTCAGCTTCCTCCAGAATGAAAACCGGGAGCGCAGAGGGGACCGGACTATTTATGACTACGTGCGAGGAAATTACCTGGACCCCCGGTCCTGCAAAGTCTCCTGGGATTGGAAGGACCCCTATGAGGTGGGCCATAGCATGGCCTTCCGAGTGCATGTAAGGGAATGTTTCTGTCTCCACACCCATTGGGATTTCTAGTGGCTTGCTTTTGCAGAGCCTGCTTCTGCCTGTGGGTGGTGTTGGACTGATATACAACTATTATCTTCCCTTGTCCTCCCACCCCAAGAATTTGGGTAGGATTAAAATTTAAGCACTAGAGTCTATTATATTATTTTTGTTCCAATGGTACATTTGTCTTTGAGGAATTATAAACAATGCCTTTTCAGAAAATGAAAACTGTCACACTCACACACACACACATACACATACCCAACACAGCCAGAACATCTTTACTGTAATTTGTTCAGCCCAAATATCATAGCACTCAGGTTTGGCCTGAAAAGCTGAAGCTAAAGTTGAAACTGTTTGGTAATAGAAGTAGTTGCTTCTGTTTTCCTGGAGTTGCCTGCATTGCACTCAATACCAGTGAACCAAGGTAGTTGGTTTTAAAATTTGAGTCAGTGGTAATAACCAGAGGAGAAATTTCTAATAAGACAAGTTATTCAGAAATGTGGGACTTGATTCAGTGGCACATTGACACAGTTTACTTCTGCTTATGCACAGATATAAGTTTACTTTCTTTAAACTTTGATATGTGTGTATATATATATATATATATATATATATATATATATATATAGAGAGAGAGAGAGAGAGAGAGAGAGAGAGAGAGAGAGAGAGAGAGAGTTATTTCTCCTTGTAACACTTTGAATAAGATGGACTGCAGGTTTGGATAGTGATTTCAAATACATACCTGTTTTCTCCCTACAAAATGAATTTGTTCACTTTGGCCATAGGGCACTAGTATTCTTTCTAAGGGAATTAACGGATGCCTTTTATTTCTCCCATGCAGTTATTTTACAAGAATGGACAGCCCTTCCCTGCTCATCGGCCTGTGGGATTACGAGTTCACATCTCCCATGTTGAGCTAGCAGTGGATATTCCAGTAACCCAGGAAGTCCTTCAGGAACCCAATTCCAATGTTGTAAAAGTGGCCTTTACTGTTCGCAAGGCTGGTCGCTATGAAATCACAGTGAAACTTGATGGCTTAAGTGTGGCTTATAGTCCCTACTACAAAATTTTTCAGCCTGGTAAGATATCAGGGGTAGGAGAGCCAAGATGGATTTAAAAGTATTTTGTAGTTTGAAACCATTCCAAGTAAATAGTTCTATCCTCTCCTCTGTTTTCCCCTTATTGGAGGAACCCATCCATAGTAAGTGTTTCAGAAGCTTTAGTTTTCTAAGAATTGAATCTCCTTTTGTTTCCAGTTATATTTGACATATCCTTTGCACATATTTCATAAATGACTAGATCTTTTTTCTCTGCTTGAAATTCTCAGAAATGTGGAATCTGTCCCTAATATTCAACATATATTTTGCTTAAATTTTTGGAAATGACACTTGTTCCATATGCACTGTAGTGGCATCTTTTTGAGATTTTTGGGATCCCTTTGGGATTAGCCAGTCTAATAGCTACAGAGTAAAGATATATACCTTTTTAGGGTTAAACCTAGAAATGGAACTTAATTAGGTTTTGGTACTTTAGCCATGGTAGCTAGTAACTGATTTCCTTACTCTTGTAACAAGGGCCAAGACCCTAAGAATGAAGGTACTTTTATTTACCTTCCCGTTTGGAGCTAGCTTTGTAACTATTTCATTATAACAACCTTTAGTAAGAATGCCCTCACTTGGAGACCCCCATGTGTACACAAAATTCTCAAGGTGAAAACACTATTTTCTTGCAATCTACTTCATTACTAGGATATGAGAGTGGAGGAGGGAAAGACAGTGCATGGCTTTTTATTTTCTTTCATCATTTTAATCTTGCTTCCACCTCATTGAAAAGTTCTCACTGGGAAACTAGTACAGAGTAGAAGTGGGACTCGGCTACAAAATTTGAATTCCCTTTTCAAGTCCCTTCCCTTTGTGTTTGAATTGATAAAGGATTTATATTTATAAGAATCCAGAATTCGCCGTATAAGTCAGTCTCTTTGTTTCCTTTCATGCTGAAATTTAAATGTGTTGTTTGTCCCTGGGGATGGGGAACCTTTTTAGAACACTGTTCAAAGCAACTCTTTGTACTGTGAAGAAGCATCTGTTTCAGCATCTCTCTGAATGTCAGATCCTGTCCTCTTTGTTCTAGGGATGGTGGTTCCTTCCAAGACTAAAATTGTGTGCCATTTCTCTACTCTTGTTCTGACCTGTGGGCAACAGCACACCCTTCAGATAGTCCCTCGAGATGAGTATGACAATCCTACCAACAATTCTGTGTCTTTAGTTGATGAACACAATTACAGTGTGTCTATTCATGAGGTGAGCTCTCCTTTTCCTGTGTGAAGTTAAAGTCCTTTTGTTTTCAGTCAATCTCCTTTTCTCTCCCCATTTCCTGTCCTCTTCTTATACTAAGTGATATTTTATCTCTCTTTGTAGCTTGGTCCTTCAGAAGAAGAAAGTACTGATGTCTCATTTGAGAAATCGGTAACATCCAAAAGACAGACATGCCAGGTGTTCCTTAGACTCACCTTGCATTCCCGGGGATGCTTCCATGCCTGCATTTCATACCAAAATCAGCCAATTAGCAATGGTGAATTTGATGTAATTGTCCTAAGTGGTGAGTTGAAGAGATTTTGTATTTGTCCTGTTTTATCCATTTTTCCTTTGCTTTGATTGACTACCTGAAATTTTTATTAGATCTCTGAGCCCTCCTTAGTTTTGAGCAGAGGTTCTTGACCTTGTGTTTGGTAATATGAACAGTTGACATTTTGGCAAAGCTTATAGACTCCTCAAAAAAAATTTTTTTTAATGCATAAAATAAAATACAGTATTACAAAGGAAACCAATTATCTTGAAATATACTTATCAGTGTATTTAAAAAACAAATTTACAATTCCCTGAAATCTCTCCCTAGACCTTGGGTTTTCTAGATATGGCTTTGGCTTCTACTTAGCTCCAGATATCAATCGATATTGCCATTTAATTTGTTTGTATCTCTCTAGCTATCTACTATATGTTTCTCTAATGAATCCTATTTTAAGTCTTTTTTTTTTCCTTACATGCCTTTCAGAGGATGAGAAGAACATTGTAGAACGCAATGTATCCACCTCAGGAGTCAGTATTTACTTTGAGGCTTATCTTTATAATGCCACTAACTGTGCCAACCCCCAGTGGCATCTCCCACCCATGCACATGAGCTCTTCCCAACGCCGTCCTTCTACTGCCACTGAGGAGGAGGATGAAGATTCACCCTCTGACAGCCAGACCCCTGAGAAGGTGAAAAAACCCAAAAAGGTGTACTGCTATGTATCACCCAAGGTAAAAGCATCTTTCATTTTTGCTTTTAAATTCCTCTGTTTGTACTTGAATATTTATGGTGCTTGTTACTATAGCTTAACTGAGTTTAATCTACTCCACTAGAACTGGAACAGGGTATTTGGCTTCTAACATTCCAGAAAAGCAGAAAAACACTAGATAGAAGTTGAACATACACTTGTGATATTCTAATTTTTGATAATCTAGACTGGCTGGACTAGATCAAGGCAAGATGTTTTAAATTATAACCTGCCTCCATATGTTTTTTGCTATTCCTGGGGTATATTTTTCAAAGACATGGGCTCTGGCAGCTTTTGAGAAAGCTGTCTTTAACTGTTGGAATTTTCTCACTAGAGCTAAAATTCTAGCTGGCACCTTGTGCTGTATCGAAACAAGTTGATTAAGGGTAGAATTTTATGACCTCTCAGTGTGTGACAAGTGATTCTCCCTCTTTTCCTGGCTGGAGGGATTGGAGTAAAGATAATTTGGCAGGGATGAGAACATGAAACTTCCAAAGAGATGCTATCTGTTAAGGAGTCCTTTTTAAATATATGGATTTTGTTTATGAATTCAAGACTTATATAAATGAGAAACCATGCAAACTCCTCCTTACAGACCTGGAGTCCCTCTTTCTTTGTGACCCATACTAAATTTTGGACTTCTTAACATTCTCTTGTTTTTTGACAGTTAAAGATCTTTTATCAGTTAAAGCTCTGGCCTAATGAACACTCAAATAGCCCCCACTTGGAGGTTTTTTACTTCTTGCATCATGTCCCCCCTCCCCCCCCTCTGTTGGAAATTATATCAAGGGGGCCCAGCTGTATCCTTGTATGAGGGATATTTTTCTCTTTTTCCTCTTTGAAGAAAAAATGTAGAGGTTGTTTTCAAGCTAGCCTTCCTCTATCCCAGCTGATATTCAATTAGGGAAGATTGTTGTAGGCTATAGGGCTGATTCCTAGGAGGTAAAAGAGTTTCTGCCCAACTTAAAAGGAAGAGAAGGAGACGGCTGTGCTCAGGTTCTCAATTCACAGATTCTCATTTTTAAAAGAAGGGATTTAGTGCTGAAAAAGAAAAGAGAGACCATCTAGTCTAACTCTCATTTGAGGACTGATGGATACAGACTCTGGGAGGGTGAGGGTGAAGTTTAAGTGATTTGTCATAGAAATTTATATAAGTAGTAGGAAGAAGAGTAGGGATTTAAACTGAAAGATTTCTCAATTTTGAACCTTGAGCAATATTGCAATAAGAAATGTGGTTAAAAACAAACTTATATTCCAGTGACCATTAAAAAAAATTTACTTTTGTTTTATTTCTTTTCTGTTTTCTTGGTGCCCCAGCAACTCTCAGTGAAAGAATTCTACCTGAAAATCATTCCTTGGCGCCTCTACACCTTTAGAGTATGCCCTGGGACAAAGGTAGGATGAACTTTGTGTTTTTACATATTGAATGAATTTTTTTTTCTTTTTTCTTAAGATTGAATTTCCCTGTCTTGTCCTGAGTTGGAAGTGCAGGGCCACTGTACTAGCTCAGTCCTTCTGTGACTGGCATTGTAGCTTTGACATGCTCTGTTCTTAATTTGGGCCAATTTATCCTTCCTTAGACAATTTCTTGTTACACCTTCCCTTGACATCTCTTTCCCCCTGATGCCCATATTGATGCTGAACTTAGTGTGGACAGCTTAGCCTACTGCAATTCTGAACTTTTGAGCTCGGGAGATCATTGAGCCTCAGCCAGACTCCCACAGTAACAAGGATTACATGCTATACACCACTATGCCTATCTCAACCTTCTTTCCCTCTTTTCCTGGGAGAGTTTCTTGATGGTTCTGGAGGTTTTCACTCTAAGTAGAATCTGCTGCCAAATGTAAGAATATCATCTCTATTAAATAACATCAGGTATATGTAAATTATAGAAAGGAATGCCCCACAGGAATTAATAGCAAATCAAAATATTCTCGCACTACAAAATGTTAGTGCTAGAGTTTGCCCCTCAAACTTTTATCTTGTTTACTTATTCTGCGTTGAATAGCAATCCATAGACTCAGCATTTATATACATATATATCCCTTTACTCTCTTCCCAGTATAGACTCAAAGAAATCATAAGATTTTGCCCAGAAGTTGGAATGGGCCATTGTGTTAAAAGTAAGCTTCCCCTAAGTAATTTAAACAAACTTTTTCTTTGCTAACTCATGGCAGCTAGACTCATCTGCTGTTTTCCTCAAAATCCTTCGTCTGTAATCCTAGGACTGAAAGGGACCTTCAAGATCAACTTTAAACCCTCTTCATTTTCTGTTGTTTACTAGTAGAAGTATATGGAGCTATCCCTGCTTTTGGTTATCAAATTCTGTTCTTGAAAACCTGTTGGATGAAAATTATTTTGAACTTGGGTTTTCATGAGACCTCAAAGCAATGTTTTGTAGGAGTGGTGCTTGCTGTAGACTCATTCTGCTTTGGTGCTTTGCACTAGACTTTCTTTGATGTGGCCAGCTTGAGGCCTGAGGGGTTTTGCTGGGTTGATTGGGCAGATTAACAATTCTGACATTGAATTTATGTGGTTTTTTCCCCTTCCTTATAGTTTTCATACCATGGACCTGACCCTGTGCATAAGCTGCTCACACTAATAGTTGATGATGGGATCCAGCCTCCTGTAGAGCTTAGCTGTAAGGAAAGGAACATCTTAGCAGCCACTTTCATCCGTTCTCTCCATAAAAACATAGGTAAAGTTGTCTGGGATTCTTAATGAGGAGGGAAGGGTTACTACTGGATCTGTCAGACACACTCTGTAATGAAATTGTGACTACTAGGGTCTTTCTGCTTCGCAGGAGGCTCAGAGACCTTTCAGGACAAGGTGAACTTCTTCCAGAGAGAGCTTCGGCAGGTGCACATGAAAAGACCACACTCAAAGGTTACACTGAAGGTCAGCAGACACACCCTGTTGGAGTCTGTAAGTAATGTTTTATTTCTCTAAAAATATTGAAGACCCTTTCAGGCTTCTGAATGTATTAAGACTCTTTTCCTTATTTATTGCTCAAAATGCTTTCTTTGGAGCATAGTGGTAAAGGAACTAGACTGGATAACGAAGTAAAAAGAGCTTTTAAGAAATCCTATATAAATATAGGACAGGAGGATGTAATTAAAATTGTTAAGGAAATAAACTACTTGTTAATAGATGAAAAGAATTTTTGTTGGATTAAAAGGAAATTATTTCTCTTTTAATGATGTTTAATAAGAGAAAGAATATCTAATTTGTCTTTCTCAATTGCACAGACATTAACATAATTCATACATTCCCCTAGAATGGGTAGATTTGGCTTCTGTTCAGAAACTATGAATGCTTGGCTCTGGATAGCCCAGGAGAAAGTCCCTTTTTCTCCTCTGTGTTCTTGCTATGGCCTCATTCCTTCTCTTGCCCCAAGTACTGTGTCTAGAGAAAGTTGTCTTGTGCATAAAGAAGAGGTCCAGCTAGAAAGCAGAGGTCATCTTTGGTTATTTTAGTGACTTGAGCAATTTTTATCAATTGTTCACTTCTCTGGGCCTCAGTTTACCTATCAGTAAAGTTGAAGTGGTAACCTCTATCCTTTCCTTCCTATGGAAAGATATTTTAATATTGTTTTAAAAATCTGTTTACTTTGAAGCTTTATGCTTTGTATATGTGAGATGTTATTAAATTAGCTCACTTCCTCTTATGACATTTCTTCTGAGGGTCAGCATCTTCATTGGGTTTGAATAGGCACTATCTTACTTTTGACTTCAGCATTTCTGATATGCCAATATGTTGGTACTTTTCTCTTTCTCATTGCCCTCCAGTCTCTGAAAGCCACTCGGAATTTCTCCATCTCAGATTGGAGTAAGAATTTTGAAGTAATTTTCCAGGATGAAGAAGGTGACTTGGGTGTTGTTTTTTTTTTTTAATTTTTAAAATTTTTTATATTTTTCATTGTAAGTTATTTAATCAATTTAGAACATTATTCCTTGGTTACAAGAATCATATTCTTTCCCTCCCTTCTCTCCCCTCACCCCTCCCCGTAGCTGATGCACAATTCCACTGGGTTTTACATATGTCCTTGATCAAAACCTATTTCCATATTGTTGGTGTTTGCACTGGGATGATCATTTAGAGTCTACATCCCCAACCATATCCCCAAGACATGTAATCAAGCAGTTGTTTTTCTTCTGTGTTTCTACTCCCAAGGTTTTTCCTCTGAATGTGGATAGTTTTTTCTTGTAGATTCCTCCAGGTTGTTCAGGATCACTGCATTGCCACTGATAGATGTGACAAGGAAATCACTTTAAAAGACTGATATATATTAATTTAAGGTCACCAAGGAATTCAGCTATGTAATTCCTAAATGAAAACTCAAGTCAGCAGTCAACCTTTTATGGAGTTTAATTACAAACAGGATGAAGAAAGGTATTAGAGATAGAGAGAGAGAGGGAGAGAGAAAGGGGAGAGAAGGGAATAGGGCTTAAATACCCCTTCTGTTTAGGCTGGGCCAAAAGGCCCAAGCCCTTAGATAGCTGGGGCAAAGAAAGGAGATCAGTCCCTATTACTCACGTGACCAAAATGGAGAAACAGTCTCAGGGGCCTCCACCTCCAGCTTCCTTCAGAGCTGACTCTCAAAGCACCACCTCTCCAACCAACCACCTCAGTCCTCAGACCCCTCTATCTTTAAGGAAACCATCCAAGTTCCTTCCCCTCAGTTCTCACATCTACCAATCACTGTCCATGTCTTCCCTGTGCCAATGGTGGCTCTAGCTTAACCCAGGACCGCCCAGAGGTCTGTGGCTTTGCACATGTCTGTTGAAGGTCATATTCTCAATAATTAAATCTTGATCCTTTGCTGCAGCCCTTCCTAAATCCTGTTAGGACTGAGTGGGGTGGAAATTGTATTTTCCAAGACCTGGTTCTGTCATTCCAAGTATCTCTATTGTATCAATTCTAAAACCAATCATGACTCAAAGAAATTCCTGTTCTATGCTTAAGCATAAGTCAAAGCCCTTTCCATTGTTTAGCAAAAGGTTTCTGTCCTAAAGTAATATTAAGAAGGGAGGATGAGGAACCTCCCATGCCAATGGGGTTCACATTCCAATAGAGTTCCCACTATCAATAGGAAATTTTTTAAGTATGAAATTTCCTAATGGTGAAATTTCCAACATTTATAAGTCTAAGAAATTTTAAGGTTTACAATCCCCCCTGATGATCATTGGGAGACTAGTCTCCCCATTGATCATTTAACATAATCATTTTGTAGTTCTAAATTCACTTCTAACTAAAGATATACACAATATTCAATTTTCTAAGAGAAATTAGAATAGTGAGAGAGGAAATAGAAAAGAAAAGAAAGCAAAACCAGTGTTTTGCTAGGCGCATTGACAGAAAGCCAAATTAGGGGCAGTCCCTTTTGGCATAAATGTGTACAGTTACAATAAATGTTCAATCAAAAGTTCAGTCCAATCAATCACATCCAAAGTTCATTCTTGATCTTCTTGATGAAGTGTAGGTTTTCGGCATCTTTCTGCAACAGTTCATTCTCTGGATATAAAAGTTTCAAGCTTCTTTCTTGAAGATCTTTTCTCAAACAGAATCAAAATCTTTGAATTTTTTATAACTGTAAAATCTTAAACAAAATTCTTGGATTTTTATAAAAATACAATCTCAAACAAAAAAAAATTCAAAAATAAAAATTCTTAGATTTTAAATTAAAATACAATCCCCCCTGAAGTAAGTATTAAAAAAATATATATCAAGTTTAGCTCAGAATGTAATGTTCAGTTATGGGGGTGTATGTGTCAATTATCAAAAGAATAGAAAAATAATAAAAAACATAAGAAAAATTCAAAATATGCCTTGTATAGGTCCAGTTTAAAGTAATTTCTATCCCACAAGTATGTAGGACAGAATGCAGTAATATTTCACTTAGCCATTTGTAGCCAAGACTACAGGAAGTTGCCATAATATAAGAAGAAAAGAATTCTATTTTGATGGGGAAATGTCATTTCCTTGTCTGATTTTTTTTTCCTTCAGGGATATAGGGAGCTAGCATGATAGTCAAGCTTTGTACTTGTTTGAGTACTTCGTAAAGAGTGTAGATACAAGGAAGTCCTACGACTTAAACATAAGTTAAGCGTCGCAACCTCGAGTCTCACTTTAATATTTCTTGTGTGCTCTATTGGCACTATTCAGGTTTAGTCTGTGCTCCTTGTTTTTATCCCTTTTCCTGGAATCAGACACAAACATTAATCACAGTCCTATAATATTTTATCAATAAATGGCAGGTTCCCATAGTTTAAAGCTTTTAGGCATATATTGATATTATAGCAAGAGTATATATATTAACTTGTATTACTGCAGGGAAAAATAATATTAATATTAATTATGTGTACCTTCAGTACAAAAAATGAGAAAAAAATCAAATATTCTGATCAAAAAATAAAAGAAAAGAAATAAGAAAAATAAGAAAAAATCAGTAATTCAATATATTCTTGAAAAAAAACAGCATCCATTTGTCTATGGATTATTATCTCCAATTCATATGATAAGATAGAGTCACAATTCATATGATAGGATAGAGTCAATCAGTCTCAGCAGAAGATGCTTTCTTCACATGTGAGCAGTGAATCCAAGAGTCTCTTTCTCCAATCTTTATAGATGTTGGAGTAGTTAATAATATTTGGAATGGTCCTTCCCATGAAGGTTGAGTTGCTCCAGTTCGCTTGAAATTCTTGATATAAACTTTATCTCCTGGGTTCAGGTCATGCAGAGAAAAGTCTAATGGTCCGGCTTGTACTGCAGCTCCGGATTCATGAAGTTCACGTAGTTTGTGCTGTAACTCCTGTATATAGGAAGCAATAGTAATATCTCCCCCTAATAGCGATGTATAAGCCGGGGAGAAAGGCTTAGCCTGTATAGGCGGATGTCCAAAAAGCATCTCAAATGGTGAAATATGTAAGTCTCCTCTAGGCCTGCTTCTAAGATAAAATAGGGCCAGAGGGAGAATTTCAGGCCATTTTAAATGGGTCTCAGTGCATAATTTGCCAATCATAGTCTTAAGTTCTTTATTCATCCTCTCCACTTGGCCTGAGCTCTGGGGGTGATATGGAACATGGAATTTTGGAGTTATCCCCAAGCAAGAATATATTTGGTTTAAGACAGAATCGGTAAAATGACTCCCTCTATTGGAGTCAATACGTGCTGGCAGGCCAAAACGAGGAATAATTTCTTTTAAAAGTATCTTTGCAACAAAATCTGCTGTGGCTCGGGTTGTAAGAAATGCTTCCAGCCATCTGGTTAGTTGATCTACAATTACTAGACAAAATTTATAACGTCCAGCCTTTGGCATCGTTATGAAATCTATCTGTAGATGTTCAAAAGGTGTGTAAGCCAGAGGACGTCCCCCAAAGGCTTTTCCACGATATGCATGTTGGTTATATGCCTGGCCGATAGGGCAGGCTGAACATACTTTAGAGGCGATAGTAGTTATACCAGGGGCTATCCATACTCTCTTGACAGAGTCCACGATGCCCTGGGTGCCAAAATGACCGTTTTTATGAATAGATTGGCAAATTTGGTTATAGAAACTTCTAGGGAGCAGGGGTTTTCCTTCAGATGACACTCATACTCCATTAATTTGTTTTGCTTTAAATTTTTGTTTCCATTTTTCCACTTCCTTTTCATTATAGGAAAGTGATAAATTTAAATTATCAGTGGTTCTTAATGTTAAAATTAATCCAGGTCCTTCTATGGCTGCTAGTTTTGCAATGGCATCTGCTCGGTCATTTCCTCTAGAGACAGGGTCAGAGCCACCTGTATGGGCAGAGCAATGAACTACAGCTAGGGCTTTAGGCAGTTTGAGAGCAGAAAGAACTTCATTAATAATTTCTGCATTAGCTATGGATTTTCCAGCTGAGGTTAAAAATCTTCTCTGGAGCCATAGCATCCCGACTGAGTGACAAATGCCAAAAGCATATCTAGAATCCGTATAAATTGTTGCCTTTTTATCCTTGGCAATTATACAAGCTTGTTTTAGAGCTATGAGTTCTGCTCCTTGAGCGCTAATGTTAGAAGGTAGTGAAGCTGACCATTCAGTGGCAAATTCTGAGACTACGGCAGCTCCAGTGTAACGTATGCCATCCCTCATAAAAGAGGAACCATCGGTAAATAAAATCAGATCTGCATTGTCTAAGGGAGTGTCCAAGAGATTATCTCGAGGCTTTTCTGCCATGGACACTAATGTTTCACAGTTATGTAATGGTTCTCCTGAAGTAGGTAAATCTGGAAGCAAGGTGGCAGGGTTAAGAGTTGAACAGCGTTTCAAGGTAATATTGGGCTCTGTGTACAATGTTCTCCTGGTTCTGCTCCTTTCATTCTGCATCAATTACTGGAGGTCATTCTAGTTCACATGGAATTCCTCCACTTTATTATTCCTTTGAACACAATAGTATTCCATCACCAACATATACCACAATTTGTTCAGCCATTCCCCAATCTATGGACACCCCCCCATTTTCCAATTTTTTGCCACCACAAAGAGCGCAGCTATGGATATTCTTGTACAGGTCTTTTTTCCTTATTATTTCTTTGAGGTACAAACCCAGCAGTGCTATGACTGGATCAAAGGGCAGACAGTCTTTGAGTGCCCTTTGGGCATAGGGTGTTTTATTTTCTTATCCATCTTTGGGATGCCCCTTTTTTCCCTCTTGAGGGAAAAGAATAGGCAGTGAGCAATAGCATTCTGGGTTCAGATGGCAGGATAGAGCTTAAAGGGCATGAATATGAGAGAGAGTGAAAAGAAGAGAGATAAAAAGTTTGGAGCCTAAAGTTTTTATTTCCTGGAAGGCAAAGAGAAATGAACTGCCTCTAGTTCTTTGTGTTTCTGAGTATGTACACTAGGGGGCACAGTTCATTGGCTGGAATAATTGTTATTCCAAAGATGGGGCAAAGTTTCATAAACCTTTGTATTTTAATTCTGTGTGTGTATGTGTGTTAGGAGGGGGTGGGAAGGGAAGAGGTGGGAAAAGATGAGAAGGATAAGAAATAGAACAAAGCAAAAAAAAAAATTAAGTCACTATAGGCCCAGAATTATTTTTCTTTGTTTTATTATTCAGCTCTGGATTGGGGAGGCCCTCGACGTGAATGGTTTGAGCTAACTTGCCGAGCATTGTTTGACACCACCAATCAGCTTTTCACTCGATTCAGTGACAACAACCAAGCTCTGGTGAGTCTGTGTCTTTCTGTGGTGGGGTAGAGGCAAGAGCTGTGCATTGAACAGTGAAGCCAACAATATTTGATTTGGTCAACTAAAGCCCAAAGTTCTTTTCTTGATCTTGATGTTGATTGAATGTGTGAATTAATCAGGCTGTTTCCATTTTCTTTGTCTTTAGTGTCAGCATCTCTAAAATGGAAAGAATTTTATTTGCTACCAGATAACTCATTGAAGTGAAAAAAATGCTATTGCTATCATTACCATTACTACTATTACCTGATATTGTTATAATTGATATTATTCTATTCTATAATCTCTTCTTAGAGGATACTTTATTCTGTAACTTACATTCTTGCTCCCAGTAGCATAGAATTAGACTTTAACTGTTAGAATTCAAGGGATTAGAATTAATATTTAGCAAGTATTATAGTTACCTTTTTTGTTTAGGGAAAGATTCAAGGTAAGCATTCAGCTGTAAATTGCTAAGAAGAATTGATTTAAAATGTTTGATCTTTGTAACCTTCACTATGTTTTTCAAAATTAAAAAAAAATTTTTACTACCTTTTTCATTATGTCATTAAAAAAAACAAAACAAAAAACCTTTAGCTTCTAATTTAGAATCAATAATGTATATTGGTTCCAAGACAGAAGAATAGTAAATACATTGGAGATTAAGTGACTTGCCCCAGGTCACTAAGCTAGGAAGTGTCTGAGGCCAGATTTGACCCCAGGACCTTCTATCTCTATGCTTAGCTCTCATTTTATTGAGCCAAACACCTGTATTTTTGACTTCCCATATTTCCTCCCCAGCAAGCTATTTCTTATAAACAAAGGATAAAAAAAAGAAAAAAAGCTCAGCATTTCAGTTAAACCAAACAGCCATGTTTGATGGTATATATAATATTACACATTCTTAGTTCTTTAGTTTTGTAAATAAGGGAAAGACTTAACTTTGATCTTCTGTTAGCTTAAAAAATTTATAGCTTTTGCTTTTATATTATATACATTTTTCAGTTTATAACCTTCTGCTCAGATAGGTAAATAGTTAACAAAATCTTTTTAAAAGTTTAGTAAAAGTAAATAACCTATCAGCCAAGTTCAGAATTATATTCAATATTCAACACCTATTATTCCCTTTGTCTACTAAGAAAGGAGGAAGGTATGCTTTTATGTTGAATTACAAAAGTGACTAAAAGGCCTAAGTTACTAAAAGACTTTGATAATATTGAGAGCTTTTTAGTTGTTATACAGTTCTTTCTTCTTTAGAATCACTCTTCGTCTGAGATTGAGGGTCAGGGTCGCTGAAATCTCTTTTCTTTTGACAGGTACATCCAAATCCTAACCGACCTCCACATCTCCGGCTAAAGGTATATGAGTTTGCAGGACGGCTTGTAGGCAAGTGTCTCTATGAATCATCTTTAGGAGGAGCTTACAAGCAACTGGTACGAGCTCGTTTTACTCGTTCTTTCCTGGCTCAAATCATAGGACTTCGGATGCACTATAAGGTAACATACCTGGGTGAATGTTCTCCACAATAAAGCTCCAGGCTTCTATTTGATTTGATTCAGTTTAACATGTAGTAAGCACTTCCTATGAGTAAGGCATCATGCTAGCTATTGGAGATATAAAGACAAATTTAAGAATCAAAATCCATGCCTTCAAGAAGCTGTTTTTTTTTTTAGTTGGGTGATGTGACATGTTAACAGGTAATTAAATACAAGATAATTTGAACAGAGTAGGAACACTAACAACTTAAAAAGTCTAGGAAAGGCTTCCCATTGGTCAGTGATGGTGAATCTTTTGGAGATGGAGTGCCAGACCCCACCCACACCCCACCCCTCAGACCCAATGCTGTGTCCCACCCTCCCACCAAGTGCTGGATGCACCCCCTCCCCCCAACCTTACCCCACAGGGGAGGGAGAAAGTGCTCCCATTGGGCTGCTGGGTGAAAGGGCGGGTAAAGTGAGGAATCCCTTAGTGAGTGTACAGTGTGGCTGGGGATTAGCTTGAGCACTCTGCTCCCCTTTAGCTCTGCTGCCTGTGAGTCACCCACCTTACCTCTCATTGGGCTGCTGGGCAGAGGGGTGGGGGTGTGTGAAAAAATGTCTTCAGGCTCTGTGGAGAGGGGGAGGGGATCAGCTCTGCCCAAGTCCTTCTGCCTTTTTAGTAATGATCCCTGGGAGTGGGGGTGGAGGGAAGGGCAGTGCAGGTGCCCATAGGATGTCATTGGTTAGCCAACACTGCAATAGGAGGTGAAAACCAAGCTGAGTTTCAAGGAAGCAAGGTATTGTAAGAAAGAGGGGAAGGGAATCAACTTCTAGGTATATGAGACAGTGTGGGCAAACACAAGGAAGTAAGCTAGGAATTGCCTGATTCAGAGAATGGCAAATAGGCAATGCAGAATAAAAATTATGTAAAGGATAGTAATGCAAAATATTTGGAAAGGTGTTCTGAAATCATATTATAAAAAGACTTTAAAGGCCAAGCGAGAGGTTCTTTTATCCTAGAGTTTATAGGAAGCCATGGAAGATGCTTGAGCCAGGTCAGTGACATAATGAGACCTGTGTTTTTCAGAAGATTATTTTGGTAGTTCTATGAAATATGGTTTGGAAAAGGGAGAGTCTGGTTACGAAGTTCTGTGATAATCCTTGGGAAAGCCTGAGGTAAGATAGTGGTTATGGAAGTGGACACAAGAGAATTCATGGATGGAGAATTGACAAGATTGAGTAATGGATTGGATATGAAGGATGAAAGGGAGGACTTGAAAATTGTGAGTCCAAATAACTAGAGGAATAATGGTGTTCTCAAGAGAAATAGGAAGTTTGGAGAATGGACTGGTTTAGAGAGGAAGAGGATATGTTCTGCTTTGGATTTGTTTGTGTTCAAGATACTTGTGGGTCATACTGGTAAAGATGTAAAGTAGGTCACTAGTACTGTTGGACTGGCTCTTAGGAGAGAGATTTGGGTCAAATCTAACTGTCTTGTGGAACCAGAAGCCAAATTACAAGGGAACTAGAAGTGAGAAGTACAGAATGAGTTTAACTGACAAAAGATGGACAGTAATGACAGCATCTTAAGAAGGCAAGTAATAAGATCTTTTTTTAACTTAAAAAGTTTTTATTTTAACTTTTGAATTCCTTCACTTTTACCTTTCCCCTACCCTTTATACATATGAAGTCATGCAAAACACATTTCTACATTAGCTAAGTTGTGTGAAAGAAAAAAAAAGCAAGAAAAACTAAGTGACAACAGTTTGCTTCAGTCTGCACTCAGAGTGATCATAAGTTCTTCATTCAGAGGTAGAAAGCCTTTTTTATCATGAGTCCTTTGGAATTATGGATCATTATATTCATCAGAGTAGCTAGGCCTTTCACAGTTGTTACAATATTGCTATTGTATTATATGTATTATGTTCTCTGATTTCTTTTTCCATCAGCTCATATAAGTCTTCCCAAGTTTTCCTAAAATCAGCTTGCTCATCATTTCTTTTTTTTTTAAATATATTTTATTTGATCATTTCCAAGCATTATTCGTTAAAGATCATTTTCTTTTCCTCCCTCCCACCCCCCCATAGCCGATGCGTAAGTCCACTGGGCATTAGATGTTTTCTTGATTTGAACCCATTGCTTTGTTGATAGTATTTGCACTAGAGTGTTCATTTAGAGTCTGTCCTCTGTCATGTCCCCTCAACCTCTGTATTCAGGCAGTTGCTTTTCCTCGGTGTTTCCACTCCCATAGTTTATCCTTTGCTTATGAATGGTGTTTTTTTCTCCTGGATCCCTGCAAGTTGTTCAGGGACATTACACCGCCACTAATGGAGAAGTCCATTACGTTCGATTATACCACAGTGTATTAGTCTCTGTGTACAATGTTCTCCTGGTTCTGCTCCTCTCGCTCTGCATCACTTCCTGGAGGTTGTTCCAGTCTCCATGGAACTTCTCCACTTTATTATTCCTTTTAGCACAATAGTACTCCATCACCAACATATACCACAGTTTGTTCAGCCATTCCTGCTCATCATTTCTTATACAATAGTATTCCATGATAATCATATCACAGTTTGTTTAGCCATTCTCTAATTGATGGGAATTCCCTCAGTTTCTAATTCTTTGTTACTGAAAAAAGAACTGCTATATA
This sequence comes from Monodelphis domestica, assembly GCF_027887165.1. Lineage (NCBI taxonomy): Eukaryota > Metazoa > Chordata > Mammalia > Didelphimorphia > Didelphidae > Monodelphis > Monodelphis domestica. The sequence continues at coordinate 256,448,683 of NC_077227.1, forward strand.
TATTTTTGTACTTATACCTCTTTTTCCTATTCCTTTGATCTTTTTAGGTATAGACCTAGGAGTGGTACTTATGGGTCAAAAGTTTTGCATAATTTTGTAACCCTTTGGGCATTGATTCCAAATTATTCTCCAGAATGGTTGGATGAGTTCACAGCTCCACCAACAGAGCATTAGTGCCTCAATTTTTCCACATTCCTTACAAGTTATTTTCCTTTTCTGTCATGTTAGCCAATCTGATGGGTGTAAGGTGATAACTCAAAGTTGTTTTAATGTGCATTTCTCCAATTATTAGTGATTTAGAGCATTTTTTACTGACACTTGATAGCTTTGATTTCATCTAAAAGCTGCCTGTTCATATTATTTGATCATTTATCAGTTGAGGAATGGCTCTTATTTGTATAGATATGATTCAGTTCTCTATATATTTGAGAAATTAGACCTTTCTTAGAGAAACTTGCTATAAATTTTTTGCCCCAGTTTTTTGCTTTCTTTTGAATTTGGCTACATTAATTTTGTTTGTGCAAAACCCTTTTTAATTTCATGTAATAAAAATTATTTTCTATGATCTTCTCTATCTTTTGTTTGATCATAGATCACTCTCTTATTCATAGATCTGACAGAAATATTTTTTCATGCTCCCCTAATTTACTTATGATATCACCCTTTATGTACCTTGTGTTTGCCAACTGCTTTCCAGTTTTCCCAGAAATTTTTGTCAGTTGGTGAATTCTTGCCTCCAAAGCTTAGATCTTAGGGTTTATCAAAAACTAGTTTATTATGGTCATTTACTACTGTGAATTATGTACCTAATCTATTCCACTGATCTACCATTCTGTTTCTTAGCCAGTACCAGGTTGTTTTGATGATTTCTGCTTTGTCATATAGTTTGAAATCTGGTACTATTAGGTTGCTTCTTTTTGTATTTTTTTTTAAATTGATTCCCTTACAAGTTTTCTAAAGAATTTGGTAGAACTTCTCCTAGACCTATTTTTTCTAAACAGTTTATAAAACTGGAATTAATTGTTCCTTAAATGTTTGGTAGAATTTGCTCGAAAATCCATCTGGCCATGACATATTTTACTTAGGGAGCTCATTTATGTCTTGAACTTTGAGCTTGAATTAAGTCAGGAAAGCTCATAAGCAGAGATGAGAAAGGAGAGCATTTTAGATATGGGAGACAGCCAATGAAAAGGCATAGTTGGAAGATGGATTGTGTCCTCTGTAAGGAAAAGCAGAAAGGCCAGTGTTTCTGGATTGTAGAATGAGTGGAGGTGGAAAGTAAAGTGTATGAAGACTAGGATCAGATTGTGAAGGATTTTGAAAGCTATGTACAGAATTTTATATTTGATTCTGGAGGTTAGCGGGATCCACTGGAATATGAGTACAGGAGAGTGACACAGTCAGACTTTTGCTTTAGGAAAAATTACTTTGGCATCTAAGTGGAAGGTGGACAGAAATGGGGAGAGACTTGACATAGGAAGACAACTATGGTTTCATTTCTCTTTTTTGTTTGTTTAATTTGGAAAATGTTATTTAATTAATTCATTTAGAATATTTTTCTATGGTTACAAGATTCATGTTCTTTCCCTCACCTCCCCCCTCCCATAACTGGTGTGCAATTCCACTGGGTTTTACATGTGTCATTGATCAAGACCTATTTCTATATTATTGATATTTGCACTAGGGTGATTGTTTAGGGTCTATATCATTTCTTCCCTTATCTCCTTAAGCCTTCTATTCTTCTCTTCTCTTTCCATCTGATATTACTCAGACGAAGACCTCACTCTCTCCTGCTTCATACCCCTTCTCATGAAGACAACATCCTTCTTGTCAAGGAAAACTCTTTTACATGCATCTTTAATCTCATACCATTTGGGAAAGCTATTTCAGTAGTCCAGACTTAGGTGATGAAACTCTGCATTCAGGGCATATATATGGGGATGTATATGAGAGATCTTTTGAAGGTGGAAATGACAAAGACTTAGATTGGATATGTAGCGTGAGTGAGAATTATGCCCTGATTTAGTGATAATGACTGGAAGGATGGTGATACTCTCTATAGTAAGATGGAAATTTAGGAGAAAGGAGGGTTGGAGAGAGAGATGACTGTTTTGGACACGGTCAGTTTGAAATACCTCTGAAACATCTAGTTTGAGATACTGAAAAAGCAGTTGTTGACTGGAACTCAAGAGAAAAAGTAGGAGGTATAGACCTGGAAATTAATTGTATAGAAATGGTAATTGAACCCATCATTGCTAATGAGGTCACTGAGGGAGACAGTATAGACTATAAGAGGACCCAGGCCAAACCCTTGAGGTACAACCATGGTTTATGATATGATCTGCAGGAAGGCCCTGCACCAGATAACAAGTCAGAGAGGGAAGAAACCAGGAGAGAGCAGTGTCACAAAAACTTAAAATGAGTATTCAGGAGAAAAGGATGAGGAGAGAAGAATAGTTTCAAAGATTGCAGAGAGGTTAAGTGTTGAGAAAAGGCCATCATATTTTGCAAATAAGAGATAATTTGGAAAGAGCAGCTTTAGTTGAATATTGAATTTGGAAGCCAGGTTGCAATTAGTTTAGAATCCAGAGGAAGTAGAAGCACCAATTGTAGCTTTTTCAGGAAATTTTATATGAGATGAGGCAATGCGATATGTAGAATGACAGCTAGCAAATGAGGTATTTTTATGGACAAAGGAGAGAGACACGTTTGTAGGCAGTAGTGAAGGAGTGAGGAGATAGGGAGAAATTGAAGTTTGTGATAGAAGGACAGTCTTCTAGGGGAAATGAGATGGGATTAAGGATGCATGTAGAGGGGTTTTCTTTGACAAGAAGGGCCTTGTTTTCATGAGAGAAGGTTTGAAGAAGGAGATAGTGAAGTCTTCATCTGTGTGTTGTGAGATGAGGTGGGAGGAAGATTATAGAAGGTTTTAGGAGGTAAGGGAAGAATTGAAACTGTAAAGTCATTCCAGGGAAGAATAAAGGGAATACCATGCAGCAGGAAGAGTCCAGTTAAGATTAGAAAACATAAATTCATTCTAGAGCCTATCTAAGCTTATCCCTAGAAATGGGGAAGTGAAAAGGATGGACTTCCTCCAATCTCACTTTTGTTGAATAGCAATTTATAGTCTTTTTAAATTTTTGTTCTATATTTGTTGAAGAGCATTTATATTCTTTTCTCTGTCTTTTTTCCTTTTCAGTACTTCGAAACCGATGATCCAGAGTTTTATAAATCAAAGGTGTGTTTCATTCTCAACAATGACATGAGTGAGATGGAACTGGTTTTTGCAGAAGAGAAATACAACAAATCAGGGCAGCTGGATAAGGTGAGAGACAGGAAAAGCCTAAATCCCTTCTTTATACTAGTATAATAGAATTGGAGCTTCTTTCTTAGACTTATAGCAAAAAAGGAGACTCGAATCTAGCCATTAAGTTATTGAAAAAAATTACTCCTTTTACCCATTAGTATAGCCTTGCTGTACCCCTCTAGGGAAAAGAGACACAGTGTGGAGATAGGCATCCTGAAATCTTAGGACTAGAAAGAATCTTAGAAATCATCTCATCTCACCTTTATAGAATAAGAAACTGAGACTTGCCTTTGGTCCCACTGTTACTTAGTGGCATAGTTGGGGTGAGAACCTGTGCTTCCTCACTCCAAGTTTTATTCCTATCTCTATACCTTTTTTGGAGAAAAGAGTACAGAATAGTTTAGGAAAGCAACTATCCCCTCTCTGGGAACTCCTTCTATTCTATAGTTTGAAGTAGCAGAATTCTATAGACCATCTATCACTTTTCCTTTCTGTGATTTTTAAAAAAAACCCTTACTTTATTTCTTAGAATCAATATTGTATATTGGTTCCAAGGCAGAGGAGTGATAAAGCCTAGGCAATGGGGGTTAAGTCACTTGCCCAAGGTCACATAGCTAGAAAGTGTCTGAGGCCAGATTTGAACCCAGACTCCTCCTCTCTCTGCCTCCCCCAGGCTCTACACCTGACTCTCAGTCCTCTGACCACCTAGCTGCCTTTCTTTCTGGCCTGTAGACTATATAACCATGTAAGGTCAGTGGTGATTAAATATTCGACTACTGAAAGGTTGAGGCATCCTTTCTGCAGTGCTATCTCTGTACTGCAACCAGACAAGGAAACACACTCAGAGATGCAATTCATAGAAAGACCCATTGCTATAACACAGAAATAATGAGGTTGGTTGGGCATGAAGAAGTATATTAAGAAGCGAGCTTGAGGGACATTGAGAACTTGTAGTGAAGTACAGTGGTTGAGTTTTTGGAGAACATCACTGTTTTTTACCATTCCCCAAGTTTCATTCCCATTTCAGGTTGTAGAGCTCATGAATGGGGGAGCTCAAGTCCCTGTCACCAACTCAAATAAAACTTTCTACCTAAATTTGTTGGCACAATACAGACTGGCCAGCCAAATTAAAGAAGAAGTGGAACATTTTTTGAAAGGTAAGCTATTGTCTGCTCTTTTGGTTTGAAAGCTAAAGAACCTTGTTAGCAGTTTTGTAAATTTTACTTGAGTTTGACTATTCTGTTTCAGGCCTGAATGAATTAGTACCTGAAAACCTTTTGGCTATTTTTGATGAAAATGAACTTGAGGTGAGTGCTTAAATTGCTAAGCCCTTGCTTTGAGCATGGCACTTAACATAATGCCTGCCACATAGCAAATGTTTGTTGAATTAATTAATGTATATATTCATAAACATTTATCTCATTGAGTCTCTGATATGGAATATAATGGTAAAGCTCTTTATAGAGGAGGTGCTTTTATTTTTTTTCAGAACCATCATTACTTCATTGAGTACTTTTTGAGTCTTTTTATGCTTAATTAGACTATGGTAACAGAGACCTGTTGATCTGTAATGAATGATGGTGTTGGATGAGTAGATGGTGCAGGTGGATTGTCATCTGCATTGTTGAAATGAGTGTTCACCCAAATGTAATTACAGATCTGTCGAGATACTTACCGAACATTATGAAGGGCTCATCTTATGGTGTTCTGGGTATTTCCCAGGACCTTGGGAATTTTTAAACTTCCATAACTTAAGTTGTAGGTCTGATAATATCAGCCTGTAAGCAGCATTTAAAAGCAGCCTTCATGATATTTAGGACAATACTATTACCTAGTTGTACACAATGTATTCTTATTTCAGATCCTGTGACAAAAACAAAATGGCTGCTGTAGACAAGAAGGCAAACTGTCTCCTTGATGAACAGAATTGAAGTCCATACTGTCTGTGAGAACATGTTTGCCACTTACAAATGATTTTTCATACCTACAACTAAAGTGAAGTTTATAACTGAAAAGCCTAGATTTTTAAAAAAGGCCTTCTTTTTAATAGACACTATGCAGCCTGTAAAGAAGGACTGCTGCTTTGAGGAAGCGGGGATGATTGGGGTTACAGATCAGGGCTATAGCAACCTTGTCTTTGTTTGTATTTGTAAATGGAATTTTCTTAGATCTTAGTAATATGGTGCCTTTTGGATGGTCTCTCTGGCATCTGTGTAGAATCTAATATCTTGAACCTGTAGATATAGAATTCTGAGTGAAATTGATACTAATTGCTTTAAGTTTCTGATAGGCAAGTAAGGAAAGAATCTATTTTAGGGATGAAGAGTTCTCACTTCAAGCTTTTGAGTGGCATTTATTACTCTTATTTGGTTTTACTGTTGTCATATTTATGCATTTGGACACAAGAAAAGGAAAAGTTCTGTAATGATTTTGAAGATAAAAAGTTTTAGAGATTTTAATGATTTTAGTTGTTCAGAAGTTATTTAATGGATTTAGTTGGATCTGAGTTTGCATAGTATATGAATGCTGTATCTTCATCTTTGGTGACTTTGTATTGAGAAATCTTTCAGATTTTGAACCAAAGAAGAACATCATTTAAACTCTGAAATTATTAATGTTCCAGTAGAGTATAGTTTTCCCTTTATATGAATGAAGGGAAGGTTAAGGGCTAAAGTGAGAGAATTAAAGTTTAATTAATAAATGACTATAGACAGGAAGGAAAGGCATGCCAGAAATGTTCTGGTTTGGTTTGAATGCCTTCATTGAGGAAGAAGCACCTCCTCATTTCCTTCAGTGCTCATGATCTGACTATATGAGTCAAGGCCCAGAGGAAGGTTTAAGTAATTACTATTGATTCCTTGTCCACTTTTGTTATTTCTCTTCACAGAATTAACCAGAAATTACCTTTTTTCCCCAATTACCCCAATTTTTCCCCATTACCTTTGATATTAGGGGTATGGCCTAGTCTTATTTCTCCTAAACATTTATTTACCTTATTTTTTTGAGTTATCTCTTTATTCAGCATTTTTGCATGATGACCAGGTAGCAGGTAGCATTTGAGTATGTTTTTATCTTTGGTGGTGTCATTGATTGAATAGTTACTTGAATAAAATATAGGAAGGATCATTTAAGAAAGCACAGTAGAAATTCCCCCCTTTGGTTGCAACACTAAGTTGGTGAGTTTGTTCCCATTAATGTTTGCTGATCTCCTTCTAGCTGCTGATGTGTGGTACTGGTGATATCAATGTCTCTGACTTCAAGGCACATGCTGTGGTAGTGGGAGGCTCGTGGCATTTCAGGGAAAAGGTAAAAAGAAAAAAACTTTTTAAATGAAAAAATAATTTTCAATTTTTTTTTTCAAAACCCTTGATTTCTGGTTTAGTAACAACTGTAAGACAGAAGGGCAAGGGCTTAAGCAAACAAGATTAAGTTCAGGGTCACATAGCTGGGAAGTGTCTGAGGCCAGATTTGAACTCAGGCTCTCCTGACTCCAGTTCTGGTGCTCTATCCTCTGAGCCCCCTAGCTGCCCCTAATAGTTTGTTTTTATATTATCTTTATTTCCAAACATATCCTCACTTCTCCCCTCCCCCAGCCAACCTTCATAATACAATTTTTTTTTAAATAAGAGAGGAAATGGTTCAGCAAAACTAACCAAATCATCAACTGATTTTTGATAGTATATGCAGTAATTTTCATCTATAGTTCTCCACCTCTGGAATGAAAGGTGGAGCTATATTTTTTTTTTATCTTTCCTTGTATCCAATTTTGCCATCATCTACTCTTTGTTAAATGAACAAGATAAAAATTATACCTTGTCCTATTAGGCATCCCACCTTGCCATTTGAGGAACAGATTTCATTAAAAAAAAAAACCAACAACAAAAAACCTACTTACCTTCTGTCTTAGAATCAATACTAAGTGGCAGTTCTAAGACAGAAGAGTGGTAAAGATTAAGTGATTTGCTCAAAGTCACCTGGCTAGGGACGTATCTGGGGCCAGATTTTAACCCAGGACCTCCTTTCTCTAGGCCTGGCTCTCTATCCACTGAGCCACTTAGCCACCCCAAGAAACAGATTTCAAAGAAGAAGCAGACTAGAGAATTCAGAATAAAAGACTATGAAGACAGAGGAGTCAAAGAAATAGACATATTTAATGGAAAGGAATGAAATGTGAGGGGAAGGAGTTTGAAATGTTAGGGGATCAAAGTTCTTAAAGGTTGTCCTAGTGTCTGCATCAGGAAGACTGGAAAGTAAGCAGTAGAAAATGCAAATAATTAGCCAGCTAATAAATATTCACAGAAAAGGCCAATTATATCCTTTATTATATAATTTCCATCCCTAAAGTTGATGAGACTGAGACTTGCTACTCTTTTCTATCAAGAGACTTCGAGGTAATCAATCAGGCCATTGACAATTTATTAAGCATTTACTATGCACTGGTCATAAGGCTAAGTTCTAGAGAAGAAAAGAAAGACAAAAATAATGTCTTTGTCCTAAAGGAAGGTTATTCTGGAGGAAAGGCACCAGAGAATAGGCAGAGAGCTGAGGAAGCAGAGTTCCAGGCATAGGGGATGGCCCCTACAAAGAAATGGAGTACCAAAAGACAGAGTACCATGTTTGAGAGAATAGAATATGTGGAGGGTGAGGAGTGAAGAGTAAAAAGGTGGGAAGGGGCCAGATTGGGAAGATCATCAAATGCCAAACAGAGAGCTTTGACATCATTCTACTTCCTGAGTAGGATGTAGGAGTAGGATGAGATTCCTTCTTAGTCTTGAAGTAGTCCCATCACAAGTGCTTTGTACATATGCAATAATTAGAGCAAACTTAGAAGTAATCATTAGACTTAATTGCACCTTTCCTTATACTTAAAATCTACTTCCTCTTTTAAAATATCCACCATTTGGAGCTTTCAGGGGAGGGCCAAATTCTGTACTATCAGACTGATTAGAAAGAAGACAAGCCCCCACTTACTGCCACCCCAAAGAGAGGGTCAGGCCTCATGGAGGACTTTGATCACCCAGGCACAAATGATAGACCCATCCTTTGTTAATAGATTGCATGCTCTATTAGTAAATGATGTTATGCTTGGTGGGGGTGGTGAAGGTGAAATAGCTGCTCTCAGTATTATCCATGTAACTCCTGAATGTCCTAGAATTTATTATTCTGTTCTCTGAACCATCTCAGGCTGATCATCTTTTGGATAAAGTTCTTTTTTCTTGATTTCTGACTCTGCTATTCTTGCCAGGTAATGAGATGGTTTTGGACGGTGGTCTCCAGCCTCACACAGGAAGAGTTGGCAAGGTTACTTCAGTTCACAACTGGCTCCTCTCAGTTGCCACCTGGAGGCTTTGCTGCTCTCTGTCCCTCATTCCAGATTATTGCGGCTCCTACCCACAGCACGTTACCCACCGCACACACATGGTGAATGTTTGACCAGAAATGGAATCCTTTTGGGGGAACTTCTTTCTACTCTATGTCCTATGTGACTAGTCATTAGTAATATGATTTAATTGATTTTCTTTTTTGCTTTCCAGTTTTAACCAGTTGTGCCTCCCTACATATGACTCATATGAAGATGTGCACAAAATGCTGCAGCTGGCCATCAGTGAGGGCTGCGAGGGCTTTGGCATGCTCTGATCCACTCTTCTATTGTCCGTCCAGCCCCTGGGTTCTCCAGAGTATCCTGGGTGTACAGTTCCCTTTCAGGCAGAGCACAGACATAATCTTCAGCGCTCAGGACAGATATACCAGTCAGCCAGAAGATGTTGCATGCTCCCCTGTTTCTGGAGTATTTTGCCACCCATAGGCCTTGTCCTAAAACATCATATTGTTTCCTTCTCTTCACCCTAGGCCACTTCAATATGGTACGTAAATATTGGAAGTTTTTGTCCATGTTCTCCATCTAAGAGAAGAGGAACTCCATTTGGTCCTCAATGAGCAGAAGATCTCTGTAGTGGGGACTGCCTGTCTTGTGGGAGGCTATGCACCAAGGGCTCCAAGCTCCATTGGACATCTGGCTTGCTGGAAGCCTTAATATCTGCCCATGCCTTGCTCCAGCTCCCTCTGCTAATGCTCCTCAATGGAACCCACTTTTCTCTTCCCTCTTGGATCTGACACAGCCTCAAGACCTTCTCTATGGAAAGGATGATACTTTCAGGAGTAGAGAGAATCACAGGATCTGCTATAGGAACTGGCCACTCTGACTGGTCATTGCTTTGTTACCCTGCACAAAGCAGGCATACTTTGGCCATAGCATTGTACTACCTCTAATGGGAACTGGCAGCTCAAAGGTGCCCTTCTTCTTGTGTCAGATGACACTGGGTACAGAACTGGAAGAGGAGCTGCTTTTGTAAGCATTTCCAGAAGATCTTGTAAAGCCCCACAGGAGAGTTCTTTTGATTTATTTTTTGTTTTGTTTTTTTTCCCCTCTTGAATTCAATCCAGGTGAGAAAAGCAGACTGGGTTTAGAATATTTAAGATAATAGAACTACAGTCCTCTGAATTGAACATAAAGGGTATATCTTAACCTCTAGCTGTAGTAGGATTGAGGAACATTCTTGAGTACGTAGCTGGTTGGCTTGGAGGCCACTGACACTGTGCATTGGGTTTCTTTTCCTACCAAGGCTCTGCTGGGTCTGTTCCCTTTCTTCTGTGTTGGACAATCTGCTATGTTCTGTGAATCCATTTTTTGCATGGCACTAGCTTCTTGCCCTGAGACCCTGCTAGAGAAAAATTTCTAGCATAGGGGTCCTATTTGAATTCTAATGGAGAAAGCTTTCTAGCAAAGCATTAGAATGGTAGTTCATCTATCTCTGGTAGATTTGAATTATTTTTTTTCCCCTTAATATTTCCTCCATTCTGAGAGCACCAAGGCAAGGAAAAAGGGATCCTAAAGCTTGTGAATTATGTTGCACTACTGACCTGTGGTAAAGCCTATGTCCTTTTTCTCAAGTTCAGGGCACTGAGAATGTTCTTAAAAGAGATCTACTTTAATAATAAAAGTTTAGCTATATCAGTGCCTTCCCCTTATCAATCAGAGATTGGAGGGCTATGGGCAAGGGAGAAGGAAAGAAAGAAATTATGGATACTTGTTTCTGAGAAGCTCTGTAGACTGATTTGACTGATGGAAATTGGCAAAAATCTCTTGAAAGATTTTCTTTTGAATTACAAATTTGAATAAGAACATTTTCATGATTCAAAATTTTGCTCACTTGAAAAGTTCCATTTTTAAGGTTGCTTTGCTGTGAACCCCAATTTCCAGTGGAGCACTCTATACCATGAATACTACAAGCCATCTTTTTTGCCAAAACCAGCAAGTACACAAGAGTCCTAAGAAGAGGCAGAATTTGTAGCAGGACCTCAGCCTCCTGGAAACCTTCAGGTGGGGACCAGGAGGGACAGTACCTCCTCCTGCCCCTGTACCTCCCAACTCCAACCCTACTTCCCGAGCTGCTATAGCTCCTTTGTGGCTTCAGTCTCTTTCAGCTGTCATTTGTTCTTTCTTGACCAGGGTGCTGTCCTCTCCCATCTGCTGGAGCTAGAATCCTGCAGCTGGGGCCTTAGCACTCCTAGTTCCTACATGCTCCATGGTCATTGCTCTCCTCAGGGACCCAGACAAGGTGTTGTTTCTTGCCTTAATCCTCTTCCAGGAGGATACAGGAAGGCAGGTGCAGTCATCACCTTGGAAAATAGGAACAACCCTTTACCCCTCAGGCCCAAATAGGGGTTTCCAGTTTTGGGCATGTGGATTGCCTCTGGTTTTCCTATGGCAATCTCTCTTCTGGAGCCCCTAATCACCATTCCAGTGGTTACCTAGGGACCTCACTGCTGGGAATTAAGGTTATTTCCTTGGCTAGAAATCTGTCCTGTAAAACTTTAGTTTTTGTATTCATTTAGGGGATCTTGGGTTCCAAAATAGCTTTCTAAGGGCAACCCCAAACATGGAAAGTGTCCCCAGTGTATGAAACCCCTTGGTACTTACTATCCATTGATTTTTTTTCTTCAGCCTCCAGTTTATTCTGCTCCTTTGTTCAGTCCAAAAAGACTCCTGGCCCTATCTGATCTTCCCAGTCTGCCCAAGGCACTTACGAGTGTGGGAAGACAGTACAGAATATTGAGGGAAGGACTGTTAATTTTTTAGCAGTTCTTTATATGTATTTTTTTGGTCTGCACTCTTATTTATTCCTTTGTGACTGAAGTGCTTTGAGCTTAACTGAGTTCATAACAAGGAAAAAGACTGTATGTTTCAAGGACTTGGGGCAAGGGCCTGTCCTTGTTACAAATTGATTGGACTGGGAAGAGTTTGATTCATGTGGACAATTGCAACTGATGGTATAAAATAGTTTGTACAATAAATGAAAATTTAAAAGAGTAAAGAATATGTGTTTTGCTTGAAGTAGAAACTTAGGATTTCCTTAAGCAGTATTACAAATTCTCTTAGAGAAGTTGTCTGGGCTGGCTATGGAGAAAGTGGCTGTGTGGAGATATCAAAAGAGGCACTATGTCATGGGAATTAAATGGAGAGCCTTGAATGAAGGAGGAAGAGGACTCATATACCTACAGTTGAAAAGACATCAGAGGCTGGTCTACCTCATTTTCCAGATGAGAAAACCAAGGCCCAGAGAGGAAGGAAGGGTTCAAACCCAGGTCCTGCCTCTAAATTTACTGTGTCACATTGGAGTAGGTTTGTATGCATCCACTATATCTACATTACAGAGGAGATAAGGTAGGAATGATTTTTCCTAAACCGATCAGCCCAGATTCTTCATTTATCCATTTGAGAGCTACTGTCCTCAGTATGAAGCAGCATGCACATGAGAATTCCTACATTTTGCTAGTTCTTCCTTTTTAACTAGGGGAGAGAAGATTGTCAAACCAATTTGCTAGAAAGAGGGAGGGTTGGAGATAGTGAAGGAAGGCCAACAGTTGATTCCAGTTGTTTCCATTTTTCCTTAGTAATTTGTTGGTATTCATATCTAAGGGAGGGCCTTCACAGGGGTGCTAATATTTAGGGTTGGAAATATGTAGGCTTGGAAATGCTCCACCCTTCAACTTAGAACTTTATGCTAAGCAGTGAATGATGTAAACTTATCAGACCAGACCATAGGTGGTGGGTTTTATCTTTTTTCATGAAGAGAAGTTAACACATTAATTTCTCCACATTTAAGTAAATTAATAAGTTGAAGGAGTAGAACTTGGGTGCTGTAGCTATAGAAGGAGAAGAGAAGGAAGGGAATGAGCATTTCTATAGTGTCTGCTCTATGCCAAGCATTGTGGTAAGCACTTTATACAAATCTTATCTTGTTTGTTCCTCTCAATAACCCTGCAAGTAGATGCTATTATTAATTCCATTTTACAATTGAGGAAACTGAAGCAAATGGATTAAATGACTTGCTGTGGCTCACATAGCTAATAATGGACTGAGGTGTCATTTCAACTTGGGTCCTCCTGAATCTAGGCTACTCAGCACTTTATTCACTGTGCCACAGAATACCAGTGTAATCCACTGGAATTTCTTAATTTTTTTGTTTGGCCTTGTGCCTGACTCAGAAGAACCTCATTCCTTTCTTCTTCCTGAGTGCTTTGAGTTTGGCCAAGAAAAGGTCATTTTTCAAAGCAGTGCCAGTTTGTTAACTCAAAGGTATGTTTTGTAAATAGAAGAAGCAAAGTCCTTTGACCCAAATTGGAGATGACCTTAACAGAGAAGGAAGAGGAAGCATTCTGTTTTTTTCAGGTGAGTGATTAATAATGATGGTATCTCACTGTTTCTTCCTTGGATGTGACCTGTGTGACCTGAAAGGCTTTTAAAAAATCTTAAATGTTTTATTGGAAACTTAATCTTGAACTTCAACTCAACCATCTAAGCTTGTTTATCAGCTATTTATAGTTCAAGGAATAAAATATAATATTTTTTTCTGTGTCTGTTACTACTTACCATTCTTCCTCTTCACAACATGAAGACATTTTCTTTTTTTAAATTGTTAGTATGGATTTGACATCAACACACATGGACATTTCTTTATATAAAGAAGGAAAAAAGAGGATCATATTGACACTTCTGTATAGCTTTTTTAAAAAATTAAATTTAACACAGAGATTCCATGAATGCCCTGCTTGTCTGTGTTCCCTTTTGAACTCCCTGATGCTCTTTTCTGGGTATTTAAGAATTTTTTTCATCAATGATGTTTTCTTAAAAAATTTTCATCAGTTCACTACCCCTCACTGCTCCATGAAATGCTCTGAGCCTTTCTAGACCCTGAAAAAAGACTAAGTAAATGAGTGATATAGTAAAGTGAACCCACACATTGGCTTTGTCTGAAATTTTATTTCTCATTCTAAACCATTAGTCTAAAACCTTTTTACCAGGAGAAGAGAATTATGATTAATCATCAGTTTTCTGGAGTCAGGATTGCTTATTGCATTTATCATAGTTCTTAATTCAGTTTTTCTTTATGGTATTATAGTCATTGTATAAATTATTATACTGGTTCTTGCTTACATCACTTTTATCAATTTATAAAAATCCTCCAATGTTTCTCTGAATCTGTCCTTTTTGACATTTCTTATGGCACAATAAATTTCCATTGCCTTATAATATTTTGTTCAGTCATTCCAAAATTGATTGGTACCTGTTTTGTTTCTAGTTTTTTATTATATCATACATACTTTTTTGTGTACATGGGACCTTTTCCCTCTTTGATGTCTTTGGAGTATATGACTAGTAATGATATTCCCTAATCAAGGGATAGTTAATGACTGGGAAATATTAATAACATACAACTGTAATAATTTGTAGCTCCACCAGCAATGCATGTGTGCATGTTCTTTCATGGCCCCTCTAAACTATTGTCATTATCCTTCTTTGTCATCATTTTCAATGTCGCAAGTATGAAGAAGGGCCTCAAAATTATTATTTTTTAAAAACCCTTACCTTCTGCCTTAGCATTGATACAAAATATTGGTTCCAACATAGTAAGGACTAGGCAATTGGGGTCATTTGACTTTCCCAGGATCATGTGACTTTCCCAGGGTCACACAGCTAGAAAGTATCTGAGGTCAAATTTGAACACAGGACCCTGGTTTCCAGGCTCAGTTCTATTCATTGTGCTACCTAGCTGCTCCTACAGAATTATTTTAATTTGCATTTTTATTAGTAGTAGTGATTTGGAGGATTTTTTCAGTGTGGTAGTTGATAGCTTGCCTCTGATATATCCTTTTGCCTGGTGGAGTGGCTCTTGTTCTTATATATTTGAAGCAGTTCACTAAATATTTTGAATAATAGAAACCTTTATCAGAAGTTTTCTGCAAAGCTTTTCCCCAGTTAACTGTTTCCCTTCTGATATTAATTGAATTTGTGCAAAAACTTTTTAATTTTATATGCTCAAAATTGTGTTTTATCTTTTGTCATGTTTTCTATCACTTGTTTGGTCAAGAACTATTCTGTCCATATTTGTAAAATGTATCTCCTTGCTTGATCGGCTGATTATTTTATGAGATACTGTTTTAATCTTGGCCATATGTCCATTTAAGACTTCTTTTGGTTTAATGTGTGGGATGTTGGTCTTAATCTAATTTCGGCCAGATTGCTTTCTAGTTTTCCCAACAGTTTTTGTTGAATAACTAATTCTTACCCTAGTATTTAGAGTTAGATTTATTGAATACTGGGCTACTGTTTTATTCCTTCTGTGACTTTTGCATCTAATTTATTCCATTGATCAACTCCCCCCTCCCATAATTACCATTTTGTATTATGCAGTTTGAGCTCTGGTACTGCTAGGCTCCCTTCCTTCCCACTTTAAAAATAGTTACTAAAAAAAATTATTCTTGATCTTTTCTTTGAATTATATTTATCATTATTTTTAGTCCTGTAACATTCCTTTGGTATTACACTGAATCAATAAATTAGGTAGTTGTCACTTTTATTATTCTGACATGACCTAACAATAAACAATCATTATCTCTAGTTTATTTTTAAAGAATGTTTTATAGTTGTACTTATGACGGCTTTGCATCTTGGTAGCAGAACTGTCAGATATTTTACACCTTTTTTAGTTATTTTGGATGGAGTTTCTTTTTGTTTTTTAATCCCTACTAGATTTTGTTGATAATACATGGAAAGACTAATGATTTTCTTGGGTTTATTTTATAATATTTAACTACTTTGCTCAAGTTAATATTTAATTTATAATTAAATATTTAGGGTTCTATAAATAAAATGTCCTATCATTTGCAAAAAGAATTCCTCTTTGCCTATGATTTTTTTTCCATTTCTTTTCCCTGTCTTATATTATTATGGCTAGCATTTCTCAAACTATATCAAATAATAATGGTAACAATGTTCTTTTTTCCTTATTGGAAGGACCTCTGATATTTCTCCATTATTGATAATAAATTTAGCATTTGGTAGAAGATAGATGTTATTTACTTTATTAATAGAAGACCCATTTATTCCCATGCTTTTGAATGTTTTTTTATACCTCTTGAGATAACCATGTGGTTTTATTAGTTTTGTTGTTAATATAGTCTATCATGTTTATAGTTTTTCTAATATTGAACCAATTCTACTCTCCTGATATAAATATAACCAAGTGATACTGCATAATCTTTTGAACATATTATTTTATCTATCTTGTTAATAGCTGATTCAATATTTTTGTATCAATATTCACTATAGATATTTATCTGTGGTTTTCTTTCCCTGATTTATCTCTCCCTGGTTTAGGTATCATAACCAAATTTGTCTCAGAGAAGGGCTTTGGTAGAATTATTTCATTCCTTATATTTGCAAATAATTTATATAATACTGAAATTTTTCTCTGAATATTTGTTAATATCTATTTGTGAAATGTGATTCTGAGGTTTTTTTCCTTCTAGAAGAGTTCTTTTATTGCTTGCTCAATTTGTTTTTCTTATATTTTGTTATTATAGTTCTTTATTTCTTGGTCTGTTCATCTGGATATTTTATATATTTTTGTAAATGGTCATCTATTTCATTTACCAATTTTTGGCATGAGACTAGGCTAAATAGTTTCCAATATTTTTTCTCTCTTTTGGTTGTGAGTTATTTTGCATTTTTGATCATAGCAATCTGGTTTTCTTTCAAAAATCAGATTAACTAATAGTTAATTATTTTAAGTATACACTCTTGTTTTAATTATCAATTCAGTTATCTTTTGTTTTCAGTTTTGCTTATGTCTTTGATTTTCAGAATTTCTATTTTTAAATTTTTGACTTCTTGTTTTTTGAAGGGTTTTTCTTTTCTTTCTTTTCTTTTTTTTTCTTTCATGCAATGAGCACCAGCTCATTGATTTACTTTTGTTCTTTTGTTGATGAAAGTGTTAAGAATCAAGCATATTCCTTTAAGGACTGCTTTGGCTGCATTCTAAAGTTTTGATACATAGTTTCGTTTTAAAAATAACAATACTATCTATTGCTTTTTAAATTCTTTGAGCTACCATTTATGATTATTTAGTCTCCAAGTTCAAATCTTTTCATCAAATACCCTTAACTGATTATAATTTTTATTGCATTGGGCTCAGTAAAGGAAATCAATTTAAGAAATTTAACAAAGTTTAATGTAGGGGTTCAGGGTATATAAGGAGGAGGGAAGATGGGGTTTGGTTTCCGTGGTGTATTCCTATTCTATCCATCACCTGACCCTTATATTTTTGAGAATTTCAGGCTTCTCCCTGTCTCCCAACTAGTAACTTCACAGTTATTATGATGTATCTATCTGACTAGTCTATATAATCAATAGTTAGATGAGGGGCTGGGGGACTGGCAGAGCCTGAAAGCTGGGCTCTCTTTTCAGTGAGTCCACAGCTCCCTTTTGGGATTTGAGGGAACTTCTCAGTTAAGAGGTGGTTGAAGGTGTCAAGAGCAGGCTGGATCAATCACAGAGATTAATCTAGGATCAGGGATGTCTTCTGGTGGCTTCAGATGAAATCCTCAACCCAGGAACAGGTCTTGCTGGGTCATAGACTCAGCTCAAAAAGCCCCTAGTTCCCTGGGGCTTTTTTATAGAACTTTCCCAGGGCAGTCTTCTTTTCCCAGGATCCTTTGCTCTCCAGCCGACACTGACTTTGCCTCAGCCCTGATGTCAGGGTTCCAAAAATCCTGCCCTGCCCCTATCCTTACAAGATATTAATTTCTTCAGTATTTTTTTTGCCTCCCTTTACAAAGTTGTTGATTATTTTTTCATGATTTTCCTATATCACTGTCATTTCTTTTCCCAATTTTTCTTCTACTGCTTATTTGATTTTTAAATCTTTTTTTTTTTAGTTCCTCCATGAATTCTTTTTGGTATTGAGAGTAATTCGAATTTTTCTTGGAGATTTTGGATGCAGCAGTATTAACTTTGTTGTCTTCTTCTGAGTTTGGGTCTACTTTATCACCAAAATAACTTTGTGTTGAGTTTCTTTTTGTGTTGTTTGCTCATTTTCCTGCCTTTTTCTTTTCTTTTAGTTTAAAAGGCTGTTAAAGCTGGACCCTATACTTGTGGTGAAGGGAGTACTGTTCCAAGTTTCAGATTCTTTGTGTAGCTGCCTTCAGAGCTGGTACCAGGGATTTATCTATTTTCAGCTCTTACAAGGTGGTATGATGTAAGGAGAGGTGCATTTAGTACTCTCTGGGTCTGTGCTTTGATCTGTTAGTCACCCCCAACACTCTTTTACCCCTTGGATTTGTGACCAGGGTCCCCTGCTCCCTGTGGCTGCAAGGGCTGGAATGTGCTGGTGTTTCTTCTCACCCTTTGACAAAGCCCCAGGATTACAGTCTGGTTCTGTGTATGGGCAATAGGACAAGAATCTTGCACCCCAAACAAGCAAAGGGACCCCTGTAATCTCCTTCTGAGAAGTTGTCCAGAGTTCCGGAAGTCTTGGCTGCTGCTTCATTTGTACCCAAGACCTGTCACCTCTGTGGGGCCTGCCTTGGCACACTGCACTCCATCTCTACCCTGGTGAACTAGATTTCTTGTGCCAGTCTTCTATGTTGTTTTATACTGAAAAATTACTTCATGCTGTCTTTCTCTGTGGGTTATGCTGTTCCAGAATTCATTTTGATGCATTACATCATTGATTTTTGGAGAGTAATTTGGTAGAAACCAGTCAGGTCCCTATATGTTCTTTGCCATCTTGGCTCTGTCCCCCCCCTCCCCCTTAGCTTCTCTCTTATTTATCTCTGTTAGATTACTTTTAAATATGAAAGGTTCAAATTAAATAACCTAACATAATTTTGATGTCTTTTTCTATTTAGTTAGGTTTATTTTTCCTTTAAGGCCTTAGATGTCTTACAGGTATATATAAAGTTTTGATATTTCATTATCTGTGGTTCCTTTAAGCATAATATAACTTCCTTGATGATCTCTTTTATCCATATCTATTTTTACTATTGGCTAGATGGGATAGTGCCTAGAATGTAAATAGTTATCATTGTGATTTTTAATTATGCTTCTTCCCATTATATCTTTTACTTCACCCCCCCCCCCTTCCCCACATTTTATAAATAGAAAGAGAAGGAAACTGATCAACAGTATAGTCATTTATGACTGGAGGTCTGCTTCTTTGTACCTCTTCTCACTGAGCCCAAATAACTGTTTCTTATACTTTCTTTGTAATCCCTCCTTTACTGTTTACTCTCCAAATAGGTTTGTTTTGTGTATATTTGGATCTTCTCACTCTCTTTAATTCTTATTTCATCTTTCCCCTATACCTGCTTTTTTCTTCATTGAATTTAATATATGTCTCTACCAAATCCTGTGGATGGGCATGTGTTTGATCCTCCTTTGCAGAATTCATATAAGAATGAGGATCATGAAATACCTCCTCTTTTCACTCCTCCCTCTATTAGTATTTTCTTTTTCTTGGGCATTTTATCAATGTGAGATATTGATATGTTACCCTCCTTTTTCCTTATTTCTTTCTTTGTGTAGTCTTCTTTTTCTCCCTTTTCTTTCCTACTTTAAAACCAACAAAACCACACCTACATACTATACCTACATATCTTTTTCAGGGTTATCTAGGTAACAGAGTGGACAGAATGCTGGCCCCGTGTAAGGAAGATCTGCTTTCAAATCCAACCTCAGACACTTACTAGCTATATAACCCATAGCAAGTCATTTAACCTTGATTGCCTCAGTTTCTCCACCTATAAAAATTAGCCAAAGAAGGAAATAGCAAATTACTCCAGTGTCTTTGCCAAAAATCCCAAATGGTGTCATTAACAGTTGGACACTTTATTGAAATAACTGAACAACAAGAACAAATATCTTTTCAACTTCATGACTCTTGAAAACAGTAGGATTCTGAAAGGACACATCTTTTCTCTGTGTGTTTGAATGTATTTACTTTGTTAACTAGTTTCCTCCAATTGTTGAAATTCATTTACCCTCAAATGTTTCTTTTATTTCCCTTGTTTGCCTTTCAAAACTTTTGGTCTAATATTTTCATCCATAATTCTTGTATATAATTTGATCTGTTAGAGATCCACTTTATCCCTTGTTGGTTTATACTCAGTCTTGCAGGTTTTTAGATATTATATTTGTAGATTTTCTCTCTTTTGTAGAAGTTGCTGTCAAGTTTTGTGATACTGATTTTAGTTCCTTGGTACTTGAACTCTTCCTTTTGCATTAATTGTAATATTTTTCTTTGATTTGGAAACTGGATTTTGGTTGACACTCCTAGATGTTTAGTTTTTTGGTTTTTTTTTCCCTTTTCTTGGGAGTGATTCTTTTAATCTCTACTTTGCCCATTTCTTCCAATAGATCTGTGCAGTTTTCTTTTGTTATTTCTTGAAATGATATTCAATTTTTTTGTTTAGTTGTTGTTTTCATGGAATCTAATGATTCTTAAATTATCTCCTTGTGATCTATTTTCCAGATCAATTGCTTTTGATAATAGAAATCTTACATTTTCTTAGTTTTTCAATCTTTTAACGTTGTTCTAGATTTCTTGTTTTTTTTCATGGAGTCATTCAGTTCTAATTGCTTCATTCTGTTTTATCTCTTGAATTTCTATTAGTCTATGATATTTCTTTGTTGTATCTAGTATTTTCTTCTGTTTTTTTAAGTTTTCCCTGGCATGTTCAGCGTTTACAGGCTTCAGTTTGTTTTGGACCTGCATTGGCTTCACAGATATAAACTCTCTTAATTATTGTTAAGTTCTAAATATCCTTTAGTGTAGGTTCTGAACAGGAGAGCTTAGTTCTTTTTGACTGAGGTACTTATGGGCGAGGAAAGCTCCTCTACAACCTTCATGTCCCCACCATAATTGGAAACATGAGATGAGGGGGCAAGAACTGTGCTGGACAACCTTGATAGACTTGGTGGTTGTGGGCTATTATATTGATGAGGGTAGGGTAGAAGGAATAATCAGATTTGAATAGCCTAGTGACCTAGCAGACTGATGGAAAGAGGCAGGAGTAGGAATTCCAAAGAATCTTTTTTTTTTTTAATTTAAAGATATTTTGTTTTCCCAATTACATATAATAATCATTTTCAGTATACAGTTTCTGAAATTACAAGATCCAAATTGTCTCCCTCCCTACTCCTAGAGATAAGAAATTTGATCTAGGTTGTATATGTATTATCATGCAAAATAGATTTTCATGTGGTTCCTTGTTGTGAGAGAATACATAAAATCAGAACCCCCAAATAAAACCATAAATAAAACAGTATGAAAGATAGTATGTTTTGATCTGCATCTGACTCCAACAATTCTTTCTCTGGAGGTTGATGGTATTCTTTATCTTCAGAATTATCCCAGATCATTGTATTGCTGAGAGTAGCTGAGTCTTTCACAGTTGATTATTGGATAATATTGTTACTGTGTACAGTGTTCTTCTGGTTCTGCTTCTTTTGCCCTGCATCAGTTCATGTAGATCTTTCCAGCTTTTTTGAAATCATTCTGCTTATCATTTCTGATAGCACAATAGTATTCCATCACCATCATATACCATAATTTGTTCAACCATTCCCCAATTGATAGACATCCCCTCAATTTCCAATTCTTTGCTATCACCAAAAGAACTGTTATAAATATTTTTGTACAAGTATGTATGTCCCTCCCCACCTTTTAAAATCTCTTTGGGATATAGACCTTGAAGTGGTATTATAGGTTCAAAGGGTATGCACAGTTTTATAGTATGAACATAGTTCCAAATTGCTCTTCAGAATGATTTGATCAGTTCACAACTCCACCAACAGTGCATTAGTGTCCCAATTTTTCCACATCCCCACCAACATCTATTACTTTCCTTTACTCCTCATATTTGCCAGTCTGTATCTCAGAGTTGTTTTAATTTGCATTTATCTAATCAGGAGTGGTTTAGAACATTTTAATATCATTATTGATAGCTTTGATTTCTTCATCTGAAAATTGCTTGTTCATATTCCCAAAGAATCTTTTTTTAAAAGCAAAAGATAGATGGCAATTAAAAAAATGTTGTCTTTAGTTTCTAATTTAGTAGTTTAACTAACTTGTGTGTATGTGCAGTTTTGAAATCCATTACTTTACATGGGCCTGATCACAGCAGTATATTTCATTCTATTATGTAATAGATCACAAGCCTTGACCAAAATGAAGAATTCTAGAAATCTGTGGTGTTAATTCCCCTCCATAACTTGATCCAAGAGAGTCACACACATGAACATACAGAGAGACAGACAGTCAAATGGGTAGGTAGATAGATAGATGAATGGACATACAGAGAAAACTGTTGGATTTAACTGGAATAACTTAGAACTGTTAGATTTAAAATAGTTTTGAGCGTTAAATAGTTGTAGATAAGAGAGTGGGAGCCATAAAATGTGATAATTAAAATGTTTGGGAGCAAGGGAAATATATAACAATTATGACCGCTGAAATATGTTTTCTACTGTCTTGGTTTATATAAATATAAGATGGTCGCCAGGGAATATATTCCCAATTTATGAATATGCCCAAGCCAACTGGGTTTTATAGAGAAATTTAATTTATAATACACTGATTAATCAATAGAAAAAGAAAGGAAGAAAGGAATAAGAATGAATAAATCAGTCAGTTGGTTTTATCACTCACCCAAGATCTCTCTAGGTAAGGCTTCTCATGCCAACCTCAGGCTCCACCTTCAAGAGAGCCTCCTTTCAAGAAATGTTTCCAGAGAATCCTCCTCCTGACTCCTCCTGAGTTCTCCTTCCACAGCCTCCTTCAAGACCTCTCCAGGAGCTCTCCCTCTAGGACCTCTCTCTTCTCAGACCTCCTTCAGAACATCCACCCTCCTTCTTTCTCCAAACCTCAGACCTCGCTATCTTTAAGCAAACAATCTAAGTTCCCTCCCCTCAGTTTTCACATCTACCAATCACTGTCGATGTCTCTCCTGTGCCAATGGTGGCTCTAGCTTAACCCAGGACTGCCCAGAGGTCTGTCCTGGCACATGTCTGTTGAAGGTCAGATTCTCAAATAATTAAATCTTGATCTTTGCTGCAGCCCTTCCTAAATCCTGTTACTCTGAGTAGGGTGGAGATTGTAGTTTCCAAGACCTGGTTCTGTCATTCCAAGTATCTCTATTGTATCAATTCTAAAATCAATCATGACTCAAAGAACTTCCTGTTCTATGCTTAAGCATAGGTCAAAGCCCTTTCCATTGTTTAGCAAAAGGTTTCTGTCCTAAAGTAGTCTTAAGTAGGGAGGAGAAGGATCCTCCCATGCCAAGGGGTTTCACATTCCAATAGAGTTCTTACTATCAGTAGGAGATTTTTTTAAGTATGAAATTTCCCAATGGGAGAAATTTCCAACATTCGTAAGTCTAAGAAATTTTAAGGTTTACAGAACCCAATGTAAGTACACAAACACACACATAAAAAACAATTGTTCCAAATCATTCCAGTTAGATCTAATATCAAATTGCTGGCCTCAGTTTTCCCACGTGAATGCAGCCCAAGATACTGGGGGCTTTGTACAGAACAAGATGAGACTCAGAGTTAAGAAGTAGTTGCCTCTACCACCCATTCTCAGAGCTAAGCCACTGTCCTTCATTTGTCTTAAAGCATCTTCCCTGCCATCTTCATAGTTGAAACCATTCTGCTTCCACTGAGCCTCCACCATTGACGCTTTTTCCTTTACATACCCTTTTCCAGGGTTTATACTTTCCTATCAAATTTGTGGTCTCTTCTTTGTATGCCTTCCAATTTTCCCTTTGACATTTCCTACCCTTTCCTTCTTCCTATCTGTCTATTTTCCTTAGTCCTGTTTAGCTTTGGGGAAAACATGTTTGTTTATGAATTTTCAAGACTCAAGACAGTACAGAGTTGCAGTTGTCAAGGAATCTCTCAAATACCTTTTTACACATGAGTGGAGAGAAATCCTCTTTTTGCTTTGTAGAAAACCTACAAAAAATGGATTCTAAACTAAGAGTCAGCAGGAAGGAGGCCCCCCACAGCCAAACTAATCAGACTCTGGAACACTACTGGGAAATTCGAACATGTGGTTCTAAAGCCCACTCCTCCTAAACCTGCTGTCCCAGACAAAGCAGACCTGAGGTGTTGACTTTGGCAGCAGAGGGCTGGAAGGCGGCCTGCCAGTACAGTGAATGTAATTAAGGTCTGAGTGTTGAGGTGGGGTACTTCTTACTTCTCTAGTACTATCACAACAATCAAAAGAGCTTGTCCTTTGGTTGGAATAACCAAGCTGGTTAGAGGAGAGATAAGGTCATGCCAACTCTAAAAATGGACCCTATAGCCAGTGCAAAGTCAGCTTTGTGAAGTTATCAGCAAAGAACTGCACCAAACATTGAGACAAGTTGTTTGTGACCAGACGATGGGAAACACTCAACTTCACTCCATTTTCTCTTGATGTTAATCAAAAACAGGCAGTCAGGATCCTCTGGTCATCTCTTTGGAAGAGACTGCAGCTGATTTATATTTTTACATTTGAACCCAAACGAGTGTCAGATCCTCAACTCTGAACTTGATTTCAGCTGAATGTATCCTGGGTCAATATGTGACCATTAGGAAAACTAGTCCTTAGTTTCCTTCCTGAGGCATTCAGTTCACTCCAGGAACTTCAATACTGAAAAAGATTCCTTTATTTTTAAATCCATCCCACAAAAGGGGCCCAAGTTATTCAAAGAATCATAAAATGGTAAGACTTGGAAGGAATCTTGGAAATAATAGAGATTAGTATCATTTAAGAGATAAAAAAGAGGCTAAGTAACTTACCCAAGGTAAAAAAACTAAGGACTGAGATTTGGATATCCCAGTTAGGGGAGTATTAAGATGGTATCTTGGAAATCCTAAATGCACAGCTCTGGGGATCTCTGGAGTGGGAAGCATAGGAGATCAAAGAATTGTGAAAAGGCTTTCTTGGGTTGGGACAGGATTCAAATGGGTAACTTGATTAGTTAGGTCTGTGAGGTTGTTGCAAAGGGGCAAAAAATGACACAAGGACATGAAGATAATAGTGAGCCAGGCCAGACCCCAATGAAATTTGCCAGTTGGAAAAGATGGACAAGGGGCAGCTGGGTGGCTCAGTGGAAGGAGAGCCAGGCTTAGAGACAGAAGGTCCTGGGTTCAAATTTGACCTCAAACATTTCCTAGCTGTATAACCCTAGGCAAGTCACTTAACCCCAATTTCTTGGCCCTTCTGCCTTGGTAACAGTTTTTTTTTTTACTGAATTATATATATATATATATTTATTTAAAATTCAAAGATATTTTATTTTCCCAGTTATATGCAATAATAATTTTCAATATTTGTCTTCCAGAATTCTAAGTTCCTGTTTCCTTCCTTCCCCCTCCCCCCATACTCAGAGATGGTAAATAATTTGATCTGGGCCATACTTACATTATCATACAAAGCATACTTCCATATTGGTCATTTTCACAAGAACACACTCATATAAAACCAAAACCCTGAAATAAAACCATAAATACACTGATATGAAAGATAGTATGCTTTGATTCACATCTATTCAATGTTCTTTCTCTGGAGGTGGATAGCATTCCCCAAAATAATTCTTTCAGAATTGTCCCAGATCACTGCATTGCTGAGAGTAGCCAAGTTTTCACAGTTGATTATCATAGAATATTGTTACATGTACCATATTCTTCTGGTTCTACTTATTTTACTCTGCATCAGTTCATGTAGATCTTTCCAGCTTTTTTTGAATCCTGCTTATCATTTCTTATAGCACAATAATAATCAGTCACTTACATGTACCACAATTTGATTGAAACCAATATTTAGTGATTCTAAGTTGGTACAGGTTAAAAAGAAAATAAGAGATGGATATTTAACTAGTAGCAGATCCTGGTTTTCTTTTCCTTCTTTAGGATTATTGTTGCTCTTAAAAATCTGCTTTGTTTCTGGATTCTTGCATTCTTGTTTTTGTTGTTCATATACCAAATGGTGGAGTATACCAGGTGAGAGACCCAGCTACTCCTAGGTAAATATGAAAGGCCATATAAATCTCTATATTATGAAATCAGATAGTCTGTCAGTAAATACTTAAGTGCCAGCTAAGTGTCAGGCACTGTGCTAAGTGCTGGGGCTACAAAGAGATAAAAGGCAATCTCTGTCCCCAAGGTGCTCACAGCCTAATGGGGGATACAATATGCAAAAATTGTACAAACTATAAACAGAATAAATTAAAAATAATCAGAAGAGGAAAGGCTATAGTGTGAGACATTAATACGTAGAGTGAATGGCAAAAAAGGAGTAAATGATAAATTTAACGAGTACTCTAGCAGCTAAGAATAAAATGAAATAGATTGAGCTGGCCAGAAGTGAAAAGAATGGTTTGGAACTGCCAGAAGGTTGAAGAATATAAAGCCAACATTTAGAGAAGAATATAGTAGAGACCTGAATTAATTAACTTAATAAAAATAAAGCAAGTATTCTATAGATTCTCAAAATGACAAATTTAAGGAGTTTTAAAATTTCTGTTAGGCATCAGTGAAAATGAAGATGTCATTTTTTTTTCCAGTAAAATTCACAGACTCCCAGGATCTATCCACTAACCCCTTAGGGGTCACAGAGCCTACAGAAAATAACAGTTATGACATAGGAAGAATATCAGTGAAGAGGACCAATTATTCTCAGGAAATAATATCCATTAAGAGAGAACAGGAGGAGAATTCATGGCCTCAGATTTTTTTTTAAACTCTTATCTTTCATCTTAGGATCAATATTGTATATTGTTTCCAAGGCAGAAGAGTGTTAAGGGCTAGGCAATAGGGGTTAAGTGACTTGCCCAAGGTCACACAGCTAGGAAGTGTTTGAGGTCAGATTTGAAGCCAGGACCTCCTGTCTTTGGGCCTGGTTCTCAATCCACTGAGATACTCAGCTGTCCCCGGACTCATATTTTAATGTAAAGAATGGACAATGAAGAACTAGAAAACAAATTTCACCCCTAAGAGAATCTAGGACCAGCAGGGATGGAATGTTCTCAAGCACAAGAATAAACTAATGATTAATGGGATGAAGGAAGAACTAACCAAAAAAGACTCATGTGGATGCTCAGGGAACTCATCAGTCTACTTATTGTTTAAAGGCTTCTTTGTGTAGGATGGAAATGAAAGCAGTTAAGTGAAGATAAATACATGAGGGGTGGCATGGTTGAGTGAGAATGATGCCAGGAATCCAAAAACTCATGATGAGCTGAATAATGAATGCTAATGTTAACCAAAAAAGTTTGTCTTGGCTATCTTGGAACAAATGAAAGGAGAGATAAGGATATGACCACTGTTTGGGGTGGGTAGATTAATGCTAATAGAGACAAGACAGAACTCTCAGTCAACTTATTCTGTTCTAAAGAGAATGATCTTTGTATTGGAAAAGAGAGAAGATAAATAGTGGGAATTAATCTTATATTAGATGTGAGTTCATCAAGTTTCCTTCAATGAACTTAAGTCAGTAAGTCTGTAAGAATTATACCTCAGGGGGTTGAAAGACCTGAGGGACTTGATTGCTGACCTGTTTGTCACTGATCTTTGAAAAACCATGGCATATGGGAGAGGTCTAGCACCTGTAGATTCCTTCCTTCCTTCCTTCCTTCCTTCCTTCCTTCCTTCCTTCCTTCCTTCCTTCCTTCCTTCCTTCCTTCCTTCCTTCCTTCCTTCCTTCCTTCCTTCCTTCCTTCCTTCCTTCCTTCCTTCTTCCTTCCTCGAATAGGGTGAATTCTTTAAAGTATAGAAGTGTGACTTAAATTTTTTTTGTTATAATATTACACTACAAAATTAAAATGATGGGTTGTAAGCATTTATAAAAAGAAGTAGCAACTACTAAGACTAGTGTAATTTCATCGAGAATAGGTCATACCAGATGAATCTTACTTTTTGGACTGTTACTTAAAATTGGAGGATCAGAATTCCATATACTTATACTTGATTTTAGCAAGGCATTTTATAAAATTTCCCAAAGTATCTGAATGTGGGCTAGATAATGGATGATAATACAGTTAGGTGGATTTAGTACTGGTTCAACATCCAGACTAAAAGAGTGTTATAAATGGATAAATGTCAGCCTGGACTGATGTCACTAATGGATTATTCTAGTGATCTATTCTGGATCCTGTGATATTCAGTATTTTTATTCATGATTTGGATGGAAGGGGAGATGGCATGCTCATCAGATTTGCAGATGAAACTATTGATTATCTGAAATAGAAATGTCTGAGGCTGCAGTTGTCAACAAATCAGGTCCACTGACTCCTCAGTAGTCGGAGACAGGATGTATAGGGTGTTCAGGGAAGACTGGTACCGCTGGTATGAGGGCCTGCCCAGCTTTCAGTGCTATTTTCTTCCTTTGGTGTCCACCTGCCATGCAGCTCTCACCTGTGGCTCCAAAAAGCCATAGCATGAGCAGTGGCCACACCCCAGCAGAGCTGTTTTAGCAGTTTGAGATTAAGCAACAGGTCTCAAGCCCATTGGTGAGTTATAGGGTGTCTATGCAGGCATTGAAGCACTGCCCCCAAAGGAATGGATGGAAAAGAATAGTTTGTTCCATCAATCATGAAGGTGGATAAAGTAGGCACTGGTGTAGCACTTAGAGCTTGGTTAGACATGCAAGAAGCCAAGATCATCCACTGCATCCCAACCCATCACTAATCATCTTGATTTTTGTCTTGCTGTTGGACTTCTGTGACCCTGGAAGAGAGAGTGAGGCTGATGATTTTGAAACAAAATTTTTATGCAACTCTGCCTCACTTAAATCCAATTTATACTCCAGTCAAGAAGCATCACCAATGATGTTATTTTGGTTTTCTTTGGTTACAAAGGACAACAACCAATCAGAAACAAATGGATGACTTACAGACCTTATTTTTATAGGTTTTAAAAAAAGAAGTTACAAATAATGGAAAGTAACAAAAATCTTAAGAAACTTGTTTTGAACATTATTCAGTTGTACAAGGCAGGTCACTGGACCAGTGTACTTTATAGGACTTTTTTTTTTTTTAACCCAGATCTTTAGTTTTAGAATCAATATTAATGGTTTCAGGCAGGAGAACAACAAGGGCTAGGCAATTGAGATTAAGTGACTTTTTCAGGGTCACCTAGCTAGGACCTCCTATCTCTATGTCTGGCTCTCTATCCCCTGAGCCACCTATAGCTTCCCCTTTCTAGGACTTTTTAAATACATGTTTGTTGGCATTGCCAACTTTTAGGGCATGGACAAGTTGGGGGGCATAACAGGGAGTTTCTAGGATATAATACAAGACTTATTATCCTATTGGACTTGAGTTTATGTGTATTCTCCTGTCTGTCAAAGGGAGATTGATTTAGTTAGAAGGTCCTACGGCAATATCCTCTGCAGTTCATTTAAAAGGAAATGTAGCTGCTGAGAGATACAAAAAGAGGAAGTCATAGCCAAAGAAGGGAACTTATCCTTGGGAACTTAACTTTTAACAAAAATCTTCTGATGTCTAACTTAATGCAGTGCTTATTTTATTTCTATAAAGATCTATGTGTATAACTTTTAGCTCATCAAAATAATGATCGTACTTGTATACTGGTTCCAACAGAGACAAAACTAGATGAGACACCTAACACAATGGATGAAAGAGTCAGGATTCAAAAGGATCTTGAGCTTTTTTTTAGTTATGGATCCATTAGGAGCAGCAATAGCCACTACCAAGAAGTTTATTCCCAAGAACTAAATTGCTATCTAAGAAAGGAGTAATGTTAACCAAGAAAGATGTCAGACAAGAATGTGCCCCAACTCCATGTAATGAAGGACATTCAGTAAAGTGTCTGTCTTGGGGTTATATGAAAGAGCAATTTGCATGGCGAAATTTCTATTGGCACTTTGCCATTGAGGTCATTCACTACTTCTGTAATTGCCTTGGCCTGCCATAATTCCCGATTGTGCTAAGGCAGAATTCCAAGTTAGAAGTGGATTTGGGGGCAGCTAAGTCTCATAGTGGATAGAGCACCAGGCCTGGAGTTGGAAGGACCTGAGTTCAAATTTGCCCTCATATACTTCCTAGCTATGTGATCCTGGGAAAGTCACTTAATGGCAATTCCTAGCTCTTACTGTTTTTCTGCCTTGGAACTTGTAAAAAGGAATTCTTTATTCCTTTTCTCTAATTTAATGGGGGACCTGGAGGTCCTCCCACCTTAGAAATGTATATGGATTAATCAGCCTACAGTGACAGGAAGTAGAAACCATAGAGGCAGGAAGGAGAAATCATAGAAACAGGAAGGAGGAACCATAGAGGAAGTGAGTAGGAGGAGGTTATAAAAGGGGCCAAGCATAGGTTGGTTAGTTGCTGACAGTGGAGTCACTTGTTGATAGTTAGGGCTAGCAGTTGTGGGTAAGTTGGCTGCTGGGTGTGAGTTGGTTGTTGGGGGTTGGCTGTTGGTGGTGTGGATGTTGGTGACTAATTTATGGTTGGTGTTTAGTTGCTAGAATATAAAGGTTGGCCTGAGCTTACTAAGAGGGCTTTTGGCCTTTTCCTGGGTTGTAAAGTGGCTGGTCTTCACTGACCAACCTAATTGGGGTTGGGTTGGTTTTGATTGGGTGGATTGGGTTGGAACTTTGTGGGGTGGTTGTTATTAGGGATAGATATAGGCAGTTTTAGATAGTAATTATAGGCACTTATAAATAGGTATAGGATAACTAGTATAGAAATTAGGAAAATTTCTTTCTCTACCTCTTTTCTATATTTCCTTCCTTTACTATATTCATTTTACTTACTATATTCTTTTATTATCTCTATTTTAATTAAGCTTGATTGTTCATCATTAAAAGTTGCTAGAAGTTTTCTCTGGTTTAAAGGGATAATATTACTATATTCTTATTAAAACTTAAGTTATTAAAAGCTGCTCTCTTATTTTGTCAAAACCCCTTTTTATAAACTTTTTTATAAACTGATACTTAGGATCAATTCTAAGACAGAAGGAAAGGGTTTAAAAAAAGAGTTGATATGATCATGGATGTGATCAAACTTTTCAATTAAAACTGTAATTTTTTTTAAAAAATATATTTTATTTGATCATTTCCAAGCATTATTCGTTAAAGACATAGATCATTTTCTTTTCCTCCCCCCCACCCCCCATAGCCGACACGTAAGTCCACTGGGCATTAGATGTTTTCTTGATTTGAACCCATTGCTTTGTTGATAGTATTTGCATTAGAGTGTTCATTTAGAGTCTCTCCTCTGTCATGTCCCCTCAACCTCTGTATTCAGGCAGTTGCTTTTCCTTGGTGTTTCCACTCCATTGTTTATCCTTTGCTTATGAATGGTGTTTTTTTCTCCTGGATCCCTGCAAATTGTTCAGGGACATTACACCGCCACTAATGGAGAAGTCCATTACGTTCGATTATACCACAGTGTATTAGTCTCTGTGTACAATGTTCTCCTGGTTCTGCTCCTCTCACTCTGCATCACTTCCTGGAGGTTGTTCCAGTCTCCATGGAATTCCTCCACTTTATTACTCCTTTTAGCACAATAATATTCCATCACCAACATATACCACAATTTGTTCAGCCATTCCCCGATTGATGGGCATCCCCTCGTTTTCCAGTTTTTGGCCACCACAAAGAGTGCAGCTATGAATATTTTTGTACAAGTCTTTGTGTCCATTATCTCTTTGGGGTACAGACCCAGCAGTGCTATGGCTGGGTCAAAGGGTAGATATTCTTTTGTCGCCCTTTGGGCAAAGTTCCAAATTGCCCTTCAGAATGGTTGGATCAAAAACTGTAATTTTTTAAAATATTGATTAAAAAATTATTTTGAGAGAGGGGAACCTTAACAAGTTAGCATAATGGGCTAAATGCAGTAAGATGAAATTTAATGGTTTTTTTCCTAGGTTGATGATCATTTGTTATTAAACAGATATAGTAAAGTATCCATACCAGAAAAAATATTATGAAAACTACCAATAAACATTGACCCACAAACCAGACTGGGAAAATTCCAATATCTTCATTATGGAGCAATAGAATGGGAATCAAGAGACCTGACTTCTAATCCTGGCTATGTTTCTGACTTTCTGCAAATCACTTAAACATCTCTGATGCTTAGTTTCCTTGTCACTAAAACAAGGTTGTGGAAACATTGTAGTGCAGCCTTAGTGAGAGGAGATACAATAGAATACTCAATTAGGAGTCAGAAGACCTGGGTTCAAATTCTGGGTTCCTTCACATGCTTCTGTAGAGATTCACGCTGGCCTTACTCTCTCAGACTAAGGCCCCCCAAAATGCTGTTTTTGTGACTTCGGGTAAGTTATTCATAGTTTCCTTATCTGTAAAATGAGTGGGGGAGGAGAATGAACTAAATAATTCATTTTTTTCATATATAAAGTTTCCCTGTAGGCCTAAATCCAAAAGTCTTAAGTCTCTTCTAGTTTCAGAATTCTAGGATTGTTGTTTTTTTAATGGAATTTAATGTTAAGTCTTAAATGGATTTAAAAAGCTAATTGCACAAGTATAGAACTAGTGGTGGTGGGGACAAAAGAAAAGCTAGACAGCAGTTTGTATGAAAAAATCTGTGGGAGTAGAGTTTAGTGCCACTAGCTCAAGAGGAATCAACATTATGACAATGACAAAATCAATAGAAAACCTTAACTCACTCTTGGGCTTCATTTAGAAAGGCATAGTGTCCAGAATGAGGAGAATTCTTTGCCCAAGTTTCACACATCTAGAATATTGTATTCGGTTCTAGGTATAATATTTTAAAGAAAGCATTGATGAGCTAGCAGAGGAGAGTGACCAGAATGGTGAAGGGTTTCCAGATCATGCAATAAGATCAGTAGAAGAAAGTGACATTGTTTAGCTTGGAGGAGAGGTTTTTCATGGTAGTCTTCATGCATTTGAAGAGATATCATGTGGAAGAGGAATTAGACATAATTAAGAGCAGCCAAAATTGCAACAAGGAGGATTTCAGCTTGATGTAAAGAAAACAATGAGAGCTTTCCAAAAGTGCAATGGACAGCCTTAGGAGGTGGTGGTTGCCTCATCACTAGAGGTCTTTAGGTGGAGATTGACTGCTAGTCTGAAATGGTTCAGGTATAGGTTGAATCAAATGACCTTTAAGATCTCTTTCAATGCTGAGATTCTCTGGTTCTGTGACCACTAATCTTGCAGTTAGTGGCTGAAATGTGAGGATGGAATAGTCTGTAAAGTTTGCATTTTATCATAATGGTTTTTCAGCTTCTCCTCCTTGAACTTTGTCCTCTACTGCCTTCTCCAATTCTGGACTTTCATTTAGTGTTCTAAAACTATGGCTGCCCTCTCTTAGAGCCCATCCTCCCCCTCTGCCCACTTTCCTTTGAACTTTTCTTGTGGTTTGGGGATTTGGGAATTAGTCTGTACCTTGGGAGTGTGGGCCAGTCTCTTTAGAAAACAAGCCATTGTCCTTTTTATTTGGAAAAAATACTCCAAACTTTTGTTTTCCTGTCATCTTTGTTACCAAATATATTTTCTCCCTCCCCCTAGCCATTCTGCATAACAAAAGAGAAAAAGAAAGTATGGTAATTTAGAAAACTAGTCATATCCAATGAATCTCATAATATATGTAGTATTTTAGATCCCCTAGTTTCTGCCTCTATAAGGAAATGAAAGGGGTATATATATTTTTTCATTTTTTTCTTGAGGACAAGTTTGTCCAGTATAATTATATGCTATTCAGTTTTACTTCTTTAGTTTCATTCATTTAAATTTTTATAGTTATGTATATTGTTGTCCTGGTTCTGCTGCTTTTATTCTGTCATTTTTTTGTATTGTTTGTTTTGTTTGTTGGTTTTTTTGTTTCTGCTGCTTTCATTCTGCATTAGTTCATGTAGGTCTTCTCATACTCCTCTGATTTCTTCAAATACATTAAATTTTTTTTTTACTATGAACTTGAACACCAAGAAACATGAATCTTTGAATAAGCACAGAAGAAACAAAAAAATTACACGTGAAACTAAGCTTAGCTATGTACAGTTTCTTTTTCTCTTCAATATGTATAGTTTGGCCTTTTTGTAATAATTCAAATTTTATTTGCTAGGTCCAATATGTTCCTTGCATGTCTTTACCCTTCTCCAAACTTTCTTCTGCTATTTTAAATTAAGCTCTTTTCTTTGTCTACTTCCTTGGTTTTTAGTATCTTTATCCTCACTCTTGTAGTCCTCCTTCTCCACTAAAAAACCTCCCCCCCAAAAAAACACTTATAAAAAGTCAGTCAATATGAATTAACTAAACATCTACAATGTTCTAGGCACTCTGCTAAGTACCACTCATACAAAGAAAGGCAAAATATGATCTCTGCTTTCAAGAAACTCCTAATCTAATAGGGAAGCCAGCATGCAAACATCTATGTACAAACAAGCTAGATATAGAAGAGGAAAGAGTCAATGAAGAAAAGACTCTAGAATTAAGAGAGATTGATTTCAGCTGGAATGTAAAGGGAGCTGAGAGATGGAGATGAGGAAGGAGAGTATTCCAGGCATAGAAGACAGCCAGAGAAAATACCTGGAGCTGAGAGATGGCATGGCTCATTGGAAGAACAGTGAGGAGGTCTCTGTCACTGGATCAAAGAATATATGGCAGGAGATGAGGCAGAGAGGTAGATGGTTTAAGTTGTAAGAAAACTGGAAAGAGTGTTTTAAGTTTAGAAAAACAAACTTGGGAATAAATAACTATTCCTTAACATGATAAATAGTATCTACTTATTGTCAGGAGCTAATATTATGCAGAATAGAGAAACATCAGGGACTTCTCCAACAGTATGGTGATAGAGCAAGGCTTCCCATTGTCACACTACTATTTGGTCTAGTTCTAGAAGTGTCCTTTGGCAGTCGTCTTTCTCTTTGCTCCCCCACTGGTAACTTCAAACTATACCCTGGGGTCCTCCAGAAGAATTATGAGGAACAGAAGAAGAATGTCAAGATCAGCCGGCTAGGATAAGCTCCTCACATGCATCAAGTCAAGGCCAGGCTGGTGTGGCTGAGCAGATGGCTTTGTCCTGGAAGGCAAAGAGCTGGAGTTCTATCTAAGAAAGATCAAGGGCTGGAAGGACAAATAAGCCCTAACTTAGAAATTCACTAATGGAATAAATCTCCAGATTGTAAAAAAAATAATAATAATAATAATAAGTGAAGTTTGTTTTACTCAATGTCCAGTCTCCATGTGACTTCCTCATTATACTTGACCAACATCTTTTCTCCCCTTCTTCTCTCTGCACCAGCATATACCACCAGATTCTCCTGGATTTGTTTGATAAACTTTTTGCTTTATCTTAACTATAGGATTCAAGCCTATTCATTTGAAGTTATGTTGGCTTCCTTTATAAGGACCCCTTTTCTTTCACAAGAGTGGGGAATAAAGATACTAAAAACCAAGGAAGCAAACAAAGAAAAAAAAAACCTAAGGGCTGTTTTTTGTTTAGTCCTGGAATGGATGGAAAAGCTTACTGTTTTCTTTGGACTTCTTGAACATTATTTGGTTTGGCTCCCTTTTTAGATCTTTGCTGAAATATATATGAGAAATCCAGACTCCTCAGAGATCTTTTATATCACTATCTTAACTAGACATATCACAATCATTATATCTTTTTTTATTTAATTTTTTAAAATTTTAAAATATTTTTCTATGGTTACATGATTCATGTTTTCCCCTCCCCTTCCTGGAGGTGAAAAGCAATTGCACTTGGTTATACATGTGTTATCACTTGATACCTATTTCCATATTATTCATTTTTATAATAGAGTATAGTAATCTTTTAATCCCCAAACCCTAAATCATATACCCATTTAGACAAGTGATAAATCTTATGCTTTTCTTCTGTATTTCTACTCCCACAGTTCATTACCTCCCATGTTCTTTATATCTTTTGTTTTTTTTAATTTTTATTTAGAATATTTCCCCATGGTTACATGATACCCCTCCACTTTCTCCTCCCCACTCCCAAAGCTAACAAGCAATTTCACTGGGTTATACATGTATCATTGTTCAAAACCTATTTCTACGTTATTCATATTATGATCCTTTAACATCAATACTTTCATCAACATCCCTATCACACTATGTGGTTGATCTTTTTTATGATTTTTCTAATGCATTTTGGGTTCCACAGTTCTTTCTCTGGATGTGGATAGTGTTCTTTCTCCCAAGTTCCTCTGGATTTTCCTGGGTCTTTGCATTGCTGCTAGTAGAGAAGTCCATTACATTCAATTGTGCCACAGTGTATCTGTCTCTGTGTATAATGTTCTCCTGGTTCTGCTCCTTTCACTCTGCATCAATTCCTGGCAGTTGTTCCAGTTCACATAGAAACCCTCCAGTTCATCATTCCTTTCAACACAATAGTATGCCGTTACTATCGGATACCACAATTTGGCCAGTCCCCAATCAATGGACAACCCTTCATTTTCCAATTTTTTGCCACCACAAAGAGTACAGCTATAAATATTTTTGTACAAGTATTTTTCCTTATTATCTCTTTAGGGTACAACCCCAGCAGTGGTATGGCTGGATCAAAGAGCAGGCATTCATTTAAAGCCTTTTGGGCATAGTTCCAAATTGCCCTCCAGAATGGTTGAACCGACAACTCCACCAGCAATGTATTAGTGTCCCAATTTTACCACATCCCCTCCAATATTTATCGATTTCCTTTGTTGTCATCTTGGCTAATCTGCTAGATGTGAGGTGATACTTCAGAGTTGTTATAACTTGCATTTCTCTAATCAGGAAGGATTAGAACACTTTTTTCATGTGCTTATTGATAGTTTTGATTTCATCCTGTGAAAACTGCCTATTCATGTCCCTTGACCATTTGTTAATTGGGGAATGACTTGATTTTTTGTAGATTTGACTTGGTTCCTTATATATTTGGAAAATTAAACCTTTGTCAGAGAGTTTTGTTGTAAAAATGTTCTCCCAGTTTGTTGCTTTCCTTCTAATTTTGGTTGCATTGGTTTTACGTTCATTATATCTTAAAGCACCGAAATATTCTATTATATTCATCTACCATAATTTGCTTTTTATTTTAAAATGATTTTAACTTATTTAAATATTTCCTAATTTCATGTAAAAAATTTTAAATACTCATTTTTTGAAATTTTAAGTTCTTAATTCTCTCCTTCCCACCCACTCTTCTCCATCTTGAAAAGACAATTTGATATCGATTCAGTTGATATAGTCATGCAAAACATTTCCATATAAGCCATGTTGCAAAAGAAAACACAAAACAAAGTATAAAAATAGAGAGAGTAAAAAAAAAAATATATATATATATATATATACTTCAATCTGTATATTCTTAGCAGTTTTCTCTCTGGAGGCAGATAGCATTTTTCATCATAGGTTGTTTGGAATTGTCTTGGATCATCATCTTGGTCAGAATAGCTGGGTCCCTCATAGTTAACCATCCTTACAATATTGCTACTACTGGATAGAATGTTCTGGTTCTGCTCACTTCACTTTGTATGAGTTCATACAAGTCTTCCCAGATTTTCTGAAACCATCCCGCTTGCCATTTCTTAAAACATAATAGTATCCATCACAATCATATACCACAACTTGTTCAGCCATTCTCTAATTGGCAAGCATCCCCTAATCCTAATTCTTTACCACTACAAAAAGTCACTATAAATGTTTTCCTATATATAAATCCTTTTCCCTTTTTCTTTGACCTTTTTGGGATACAGACTTAGTAGTGATATTGCTGACTATTAAAAGATATTATTGACCAAATGAGTTCACTTCAGAAGCAATCACAACCGTTTACAGGAAAGTTTAGAGAAGAGGGATATTCCTACTCGTACTAGCTGACCTTTATGGGACAGATGAGTAGGTAGGTACTCATGGACTTCTCTGAAGGCTTGTAGCCATGTGAATCCATGTATGTCCCATATCTTTCTCTCCCTCCCAAATTTTGTTCAACTTTCATGGTTCCTCCTTGTGTTTTTTTCCATCTCCTGAAATGCTAGGCTACAGCTATTTCTCTCTCTCAGCTCTTGTGAATCTTACTGTCACAGTACTGTCTTATGTTGTTAATGGTTTAACAATGTTGGATCTGTAGAAAGTACTCAATTAATACTTGTCAAGTGAATGAATGGAAGAGAAAAAGGTTACTTTTTCACAGTACTTGGCAAGCACGCTAGCTATGCTCTGACATCACCCTTATCATCCATCCTCATAAGCATTTGTTAAATGCCTCTGCACATGATGTTCAGCTGGACACTGTACAAGGTAGGTCAACAGACATAGTCCCTGCCCTTTAAGTGAGTCCCAGACTTTCAGGAGTCATAACACCCTATTATTCGATGATTTCACAACCCTTCCTTCCAGACCAGACTGAAAAAACCTCCCCCTCCAAAACAGTTGTGTAGTATATACAATGTGTATGTGTGTGTCTGTGTGGTGATTGGTAACACCAAATTGGTGTTGCTAGAACCAGAGTTCACATAGTTCAGAGGACTGAGTCAGCCAACTTTGCTGTAGACAGACCTATAAAAGATACAGACAGCTGAATGTTGAATGCATAGCAATTTGATTTACATTGTATACAAGCCAGAGGGAAAATGTATTTGCTGGTGGAAGCCTCCTGGGTCCCCACAGTGGGTGGGGTGATGATGGAGGGCTGTGAAATGGGTTGTCTGGATTTAGTCCAGCCTACCCATTCTTTTACCTGGTCTATTCTTTTCTTGAACAAAAAGTGAAATCGGGAACTGCAATCCTGATTTTCCCAGGTTGGCAAAGGCAGAAAGGAGGAGGCTATAAGCAAGCATTCTTTTCTGTGGGAAGTTGGGCATCTTTCCAGGAGAGGGATAGTGGACTGTAGAGGTTCTCCATGAGATACAGGGAGAGGTGGAGGTTTGAAGGCAAAGGAAGTAAAGAAAGGGATGCTGCGCTGTATGGTGAACCCAAAGCTTCTAGTCTCAGCTGCTCTCACACTGTCTGGGAGCTGCCAGGCTAGTGGCTTCTTTGCCCTTTCTGCGTTCAGACTAAATATCCAGCTCTGAGGGTGAGCTGAGGAATTCCTGGCCTCTACCCACATGGGGCCTCTTTGGCTTCCACTCTCCTTCCACTAAGCCAGGGGCTGCTGTCTACTGTTAGCCTGCAAACTTCTTTTATCCCTCAGCCGTGAGGGGCTCAGGATTCTCAGCTGACTCTGCCTGATATTTAGGGTGAGGATATTTGGAACAGCCAGAGAGTGAGAATGGCCATTTGGGAGGGAAATGGTGAGAGAGCGGTTTCTAGGATAGCCAGACTCTTCATTAAGGTTCCTAGCAGGTATGAAAGTGAACCGAATGGCTTTGGTTCCTCCTTCCCTTGGTTCTGTTTCTTCTTCCGTTTCCCCCTTCTTTGAAAGGCATTGTACTAAATAATGGGAGATATTCAAAGAGAATTGATATGGTCCATGCCTCTTGCCATTCTTCCCGGGCAATACCATATGACTAGTACCTTCAGAGGCAGTGATTGGAGGGTGGGCATCTGGGGGAAGGGAGACAGATGGGAAAATATCCCCCAAAGTTTATCTGAGACAGCTTTAGCAGGGTCCTGGGGCAGCAAGACTTTTCAAATATATCCACATCTGCTTCGCATCTGCTTTCCTACTCATGGCTAATTTGCATCTGCAGACCTTCTCTCCACAACCACAACCCATTCAAAATAAACTGTTGGTTTTAATTTTTATCTACAAATTCAAGCAGACATCTGCAGCTATCCTGGATCCCCTATGGACCTGCAGATCTCTAGGCAGCAGGTTCCTCCATAATCTCCACACACATCCTCCCACAAACCCAAACTGGAGGTGGCTCTCCCCCAACAAGAGGTGGTGACAGCCTATTGACCCAGACCTAGAAGGAGAGAGCCATTCTGAGTTGAAAAAATAAGGGGAGGGGGACCCCAGGTGGAAGAATCCAATACTAAAGGGCACATTGATGTCACTACTATTCCTTTTGGCCAGCTACTGTTTAGTGGGAACTCATCTCACCCCATCATCGAAAGCCATTGAGCCTTTGATCTGGGTTTCTTGGGTTCTTTCCTTGTCCTTCCCTATCTCTTCTCCATGGATCACAATTAAGGACATATGCTGGTGGGTGCAAATTTGATATTTCCAGTTTTCACTCATTTTAACCTAAGATTCTCTAGTAGTGAGGGAAATATGCCTGAAAGATTACTTTTAATTAAAATTTAAAAAAATAATCAATTAAATAAAGTAGTCCAGGTAGTTAGTCAATAAAACACTGTACTAAACTCTGGGGATAAACCTAACTCTACCAGATCTCAAACTATACCATAAAGTGGTCATCATCAAAAAAATATGGTATTGACTAAGAAATAGAGTAATAGATCAATGAAATAGTTTAGGTAATCAACACACAGTAGTTAACAACTAGTGTTCAATAAACAAAAAGATCCCAGCTTTTGGGGGAGGAGGATCTTAGTATTTGACAAAAACTTTTGAGAAAACTGGAAAATGATTTGGCAGAAACTGGGTATAGACCAACATCTGACACCATACACCAAGATAATGTCAAAATGGATTCTTGATCTAGAAGTAAAGGGTAACACTATAAACAAATTGGAGGAATTCAGGAAAGTGTACTTGTAAGTCTTGTAGACTGTCTTATGTTAGACTAATGAATTTATAATAAAATAAGACAGAGTATTACAAAAAATAAAATACATCATTTTGATTACATTAAATTTAAAAGTTTCTGTACAAACAAAACCAATGTAATCAAAGTTAAAAAGGAAACAACAAATTGAGGGAAAATTTTTATAGCAAGTATCTCTAACAAAGGTCTAATTTTTAATATACAGAAAATTGATTAAATATATAAGAATATAAAGCATTCCCCAATTGGTAACTGGTCAAAGGATATGAATAGGCAGTTCTAAGAGGAAGAAATTAAAACTATCTATAGTCATATGAAAAAAAGGTTCAAATCACTACTGATTAGAGAAATGCAAATTAAAACAACTCTGAGATGCCATCTCACACCTATGAGATTGGCTAATATGACCAGAAGGGAAAATGATAAATATTGGAGGGGATATGGGAAAATTGGGATGCTAATACATTGTTGGTGGAACTGTTAATTGATATAACCATTTTGGAGAGCAATATGGAAGCACACCCAAAGGGCCACAAAACTATGCATATCCTTTGACCCAACAATACCACTACTGAGTTTGTATCCCCAAGAGATAAAAAATAAGGGGAAATGATCTACTTGTATAAAAATATTTTTAGTAGTTCTCTTTGTAGAGGCAAGAAATTAAAAACTGAGGGAGTGTACATCAATTGGATAATGGCTGAACAAGTTGTGCTATATAGAAGACTATTGTCCCCTAAGAAATGACAGAGGATAAATTCAGAAAAACCTGGAAAATCTTAAATAAACTGATGCAAAATGAAGTGAGTAGAACTAGGAGAAGAGTGTATTCAGTAACAAATATTGTATCATGACCAACTGTGAAGGACTAAACTATCAGTAAAGCAAGTTTCCAAGTAACTCAAGGGTCTCGATTAAAAATGCTATCCACAGCCAAAGATGCAATTATTGGAGTCTAAGTGTAGATCAACACAGACCATTTCCTACTTTATTTCCTTCATGAACTTTTTACTGTCTGTGTAATATGTATCTTCTGTCACTTCATGAGCAATATGGAAATGTGTATTGCATGAAAGCACTGGTATTACCTATAGCAAACTTTTTACTACTTTGGGGAGAGAGGTGAGGTGAAAGGGAGAGAATTTAAATCATTAAATTTCAGAAAACAATTGTCAAAAATTGTTTCTACATGTAATTAAAAAAATTTTAAAAAGTAAAACAATGCTTTGGGAATATAAAAAGCAAAAGGCAGTCCCTGCCCTCAAGGAGCTCACAATCTAATGGCAAAGACAATAGGCAAATAAACACATACAAACAACTTATGTACAAGAAAAATAGGAAATAATTGAAAGAAGGAAGGCATTCTAGTTAAGAGTGTTTAGGAAAGACTTCTTAGGGAATACAAAATTTTAGTTGGGACTTTGAAGGAAGCCAATGAATAGAAATGAGGATGGGCAACTAGTTGGCTAAGTGGATAGAGAGTCAGATGGAGAGAAAGGAAGTCCTGGGATCAAATCTGGCCTCAGACACTTCCTAGCTGTGTGACCCATAGCAAATCACTTAACCCCCATTATCTGGCCTTTGCTTTTCTTCTTCTTTGGAACGAATATTTATTTTTGTTTTCTAAGACAGAAGGGAAAGAGTTTAAAAAAAAGATGAAGAAGGAGAGCATTCCAGGTATGGGAGACAGAGAAAATGGCCAGAGCCAAGAGATGGAGTGTCTACATCAAGGAAGAGTAAGGACAATGTCACTAGATCAAAGAATACATGGTATGAAGTAAGACTAGAAAGGTGGAGTGTGGGGTGATTGTGAAAGACCTTGATTGGTATTGGTTACTTTTACTGAATTGTTTTCTTAAATTATCTTTTTAAAATTCTTTTTTACAAGAGGTGGCTTGCTGGGCAGGGGAGTGGAAGGGGTGTATTCAGGAATTAAGATGATATATAAACAAAATTTAATACAAATGTGGTAATGAACAGTGTGTGGGAGGTTGTCTTTAAGGCAGAGCTAGATTTGAATTCTGCCTCTAACAAAACTTAACTAACTGTATGGTCATGGGCAAGTCATTTAACTTTTCTGAACTTGAGTTTCCACCTCTGAAAAATAGAGAAAATAATATGAAAATTATAGTGATTTTCAAATGAGATAATGTATTTAAAATTCTTTGCTCTATGTGACCCTGGACAAGTCACTTAACCATAAATGCCTAGCCCTTGCTGCTTTTCTGTCTTAGAATTGATAAGACAACAGAAGGTAAGTTTTTGTTTGTTTTTCTAAAAGCTCTATAAAAGTATCAACTACTATTGATTTCCCATTTTTAGAGCATGGTTCTATTTTTTTTAAAGTAACAACATTCTTCAACTATTGTTCTAACCTAATCCCTGGCTTGATAGTGTATTTGTGGCCAATATGACTAATCCCACCTTTCCCTCCTTTCAGTGGCCAGAACTAAATCGGTCTTTTCCTATTTGAAGCTGACATTACTTAGAACCCCAGGTTTCTATATTGCTGTCTCCTTGTTTTGGACTCTTTTACAGGAAGGTATAATATCTACTGTACTTTAACTGATATGCTCTCTTGGGTTGAGTCCCTAAGAAGATGGACCTTCCTTAAGTTCAAAGGTACACTTTGAGAATGGGAGGAGATATGGGCATGCTTATAGACAGTAGAGAAGTAGTGAAAATATATATATCTATACCTTTTTATTCCTTTACAAAATATGGTGGAATTGGAGGGTGGCTTCCTAATGGCCAGATAAAGATCTAATACTCTCCTAGAAGCTTTTAAAAAACTATCTTGCCAGCCCTGATGACAGTCAGGGAAAATATCTTTAATCTGAGCCAATTGTGTCTATTGACTAACTATTAAGGAGCTATAGGATGTAGTAGAGATAGAAGGATCAAAAAGGCCCTCACTTGACTCTTCTTCCCTTAGTGATTGAGGGCATCCTTGAAAAAGTCATCTACAATAGGTACCTGTACTTTCTCTCCAGTCACTCACTTTAACTCCTAAAAATCTGACCTCTTCATTCCACCCAAACTGCTCTCTCCAAAGTTACCAATCATACTAGCCACATCCAATGACCTTTTATCAATCCTGTCTCCTTGATCTCTCTCTGCAGCTTTTGACATTATTGATCACTTTCTCCTTGATAGCCTCTTCTTTCTAGATTTTTGGAACACCACACTCTCTTGGTCCTTTTCCTACCTATCAGTGCATTCCTTCTCTGTCTCCTTTGTTGGAGTCTCCTTCTGATCACTCCTTTTAATCATGTGTCCCTCAGGTTTCTGTCCTAGGCTCTCTTCTCTTTTCCCTTTCTACTACTTCCCTTGGGGATCTTATCAGCTCCTGTGGATATAATTACCATCTTGATGCTGATGATTCTTAACTCTATCCTTCAAGCTTACATCTTGATTACCTTTCAGACATTTTGAACTGGAAGTACAGTTGATATCTTGAACTCAACATGTACAAAACAAAATTAATTCTGTTTCATGCCTTCTAATACTATATTACTGTCTAAGGCAACACCATATGCCTAGGTCCTCAGACTCACAACCTAGGTGTCATCCTCTATTCCTATTTCATACCCCAGATCTAATACATTCCCAATACCTGTTGGTTTAACCGTTGAAACATCTCTGGAATACTCCCCTTCCCTCTTCTGATATTGCCACCACTCTGGTATAGATCTTCATCATCTCACACTTAAGACTATTTCAACAGCCTAATGGAGGCCTATTTACCTCAAGTCTCTCTCCTCTCCAATCCATTCTCCATCCCCTATTGATTCCATTTAGGAAAAAGTAATTTTCCCCAAAGGACAGATCTGACCATGTCACCCTCCCACTCACTGGCTCACTATTACCTCCATTATCAAATACAAAATCCTCTGTTTAGAATTCAAAGCCTTTCATAACCTAGTTCCTCTCCCTCAACTTTATGATCTCTCTCACATTTTAATTCTTACTTTCTATTCTTTCATGTAGTGATACTGCCCTCCTTGCTGTTCTTTGAGCAAGCCCTCTATCTCTTGGCTCTAGGCATTTTCTCTGGCCATCTCTCATGCCTAGAATGCTCTTCTTTCTTATTTC
The DNA here is from genome assembly GCF_027887165.1 of Monodelphis domestica. Taxonomy (NCBI): domain Eukaryota; kingdom Metazoa; phylum Chordata; class Mammalia; order Didelphimorphia; family Didelphidae; genus Monodelphis; species Monodelphis domestica. Next base: position 256,493,103 of record NC_077227.1, read on the forward strand.
TATGTACTAACTTCCTTCAAGTCCCAAATAAAATCCATCTTCTAGAGATAACTTATCCCAGCCCCTCTTAATTCTACTGCCTTCCCTCTTTTAACTATTTCCCATTTTTTTCTTGTAGAGGCATATAGGGTGTGGTTGGAGGACTAGCATCTCTGGTGCAAGGGCTTGCTGAGATCTTTTCAGAGATGCTCATTTACTTTTGGTCCACTTTTCACCCACCTCTTATCTGTGGATCCAAGAAGGTATAGCTTACTCAGTGGCCACACTCCTATAAAACTATCTTGGCAGATGGGCTAAACCAGGTTGAGGATAACCCACAGGCCTTAAACCCATTGGTGAGTTATGGGGGATGTCTACCCCAAGCAAGCATGTGAAGACTTCATTTGTTGGAATGGATGGATAAGAACAATTTGTTCCAATGGCAATGAAGGCAGCTGAAGTAGGTGCTATAGAGCGCATAGACCAAAAGCAGACACTGAAGACACCAAGATCATCTACTGCATCCTAGGCCATCACCAGTCATTCTGACTTTTGTCACTGGACTTCGGTGACTTTGGGAAAGATAGTAAGGCTGATGACTTTGTGCAGTAATTCTGCCTTACTTAATTCTAATTCATGCTCCAGTCAAAACATCATCTTCTGATATCATTGGTCCTCTTCAAAAATGAAGGACAAAAATGAACAATATAGAAATATGTTTTACATGATAATATGCATATAATCCAAACTGAATCACCTGCGAGTAGCAGGAAGGGAAAGGAGGGAGGGAGAGAGATAATATGTTCAATCATATAATTTAGGAAAACTTATGTGGGAATTTATTATTACATGAAATTAGTAAAAACAATAAAACAAATAGGAAAAAATAAAAGAAAAAATAACAATATTTTTCTTGTATATAGCTTGTTAGCATTTGTTTTTTGTTGTCTTCCCCATTAGATTGTGGGCTTCTTGAGGTGAGACTATCTTTTGCCTCTTTTTGTAACTGCATTGGTTAGTACGGTGCCTGCTTATTAAGTACTTATTGACTAACTGACTAAAATAGTTTAGAGAGTTTAGCACTATATAGTTGATGACAAAAAAGGTTCTTTTTTGTATTCACTCCTAATTATCATTCCTTGGTATATATTTTTAAAATTTGTATTTTCTTACTTTTCTTATGAAGAGACACTAGAAATAGATTCTGTGGCCTGGAGTGTATGATAATGGTGTGGTGGTGCTACAGTGGTAAGGAGAAACAGATGTCAGATTTGGGTACTTAGTGAGGGGAGCAGCAGCAGCAAGAGTCGAGATTATTAGAAGTGGGTATGGCATCCTTTAAAGTACAATTCAAATGCTATTTCCTATAGTAATATATTCTTGCTCTTCTCAATCTCTAGTAGCCCCTAAATGACTTTGTTTATATTTTTGTATTTGTTTATATGAGTGTAGTTCTTCAAAGCCCTGGATATAATCATTGAAAATGGTCTGAAAATGAGGTGTTAAACTAACTTATAAAAATTCAGCCAAGCCAGGTGATCTCTATATAAGGTGCAAATTAGTTCCTTGAATAATCTGACAAGAAACTGGATAAGATGGAAGTATTATTGTATCAATGATGGGATGACCTTTAAAAATCAGTTCTTTGAATATAGGGAACAGATTCAAAGAGGAGTCCAGCCCTTGAGATGAACAGAAGAAGCATGAAAATGTCAAAAGGGGGATCTATAGAAAGACAAATGGAGCTGGAAGAATGGAATATGGAGAAAGTATATTAGACTATAGGAAGAAAAGCTGCTGTAAGAAGATTGAGAAAAACAAAAACAAGAAGGTAGAGGAAAGTAGTATAAATGAAAGGTACCAGAACTCTATGAGTGAAGAAGCTGCTTGGGATGAGCAGGTACAAGATATGTTGGAGAGAAGTTATCCATCCCCTGCCCTACACACATACTACAAATTCCAAGGAGGTTATCTGATATCTCTTTCTCCCCTTGAAATTCTTAATGGGAGGAAGCCTGTAGCTTTTTTCTCTGGATAGGGTTTGGGGACAGAAATTTTGTTACCCTTCTTTATTTTAAATGTTTACTTTGTCTTTATTAATAACACTAACTACTGTCATTTGCTGGTTGGGGTGTACTTATTGGGAGTGTTAGGAGGAAGCAAACATCCGTAGAAAAGAGACAAAGATAGAACTGATAATCAAATATTTTCCCAAAAATGTTATCTCTGGCTAGGGGCTCAGAGCTAATCAAAAGATAAAGGCAATGCTTTGATATTATTTCCCAGAATGGTGAAGGAACATTATACTAATGAAATTTGTCAGAACAATGAAAGACAAATAAGAGTGGTTGCACAACCCTCATCACCACACAATACTTCTAACATTGCTATAAATGACTTGTAAACAACATGTGGTTGGATCTGCTTTCTAACTGATTCTTCAATATTCCTTTTTAATGGGTGAGTTCATCCTATTGACTTCACAATTATGATTATTAATTGTGAATTTCCTATCCTCTTGTACTTTTCCCTCTCTTCCCTTCACTGGCCTGCCTCCCATAATCTCCCTCTTTGAAACAGAAAGGGAGAAAAGAGAAGGCATCTGATTAACACCAGTAATTTATAAATGAATACTTCTCTACCTTTCCTCTTCACCGAGACCAGGCTTCAATTTTCTTAGAATACCTGGTATTACCAAGCAGTCTTCCATCCAAATATTAACCAGGACCAAATTTGCTTAGGGGAAGGTAGAAGTATAGTAGTAGGTAATAAATGCTTATTGAATGAATAAATCCAAGGAAACAAATAGGTTTCAGAACCAGGAAGGTTCTGGAAGGTCTGTATTACTAGTAGTTTATAGAGCAACTCCCCTATTCAGTGTGAAAGGGAGAAACAGGACTATGGAGGGTTTATGCCCCTTGAGAATAAAAATATAATAGACAAATATAGAAGATTATGGATTATGTCATGCTACTGGTTTAATAATATAAATTAGAGCACTTGAAGATGAAGTATAACCACAGCTAATCCAAGGAAACAATGTACTATGATAAAAAAAAAGAATTAATGGATCAGAGTCAGAAAACCTGTGTCCAGGGGGCAGCTGGGTATCTTAGTGGATTGAGAGCCAGGCCTAGAGAGGGGAGGTCCTAGGTTCAAATGTGGCCTCAGACACTTCCCAGCTGTGTGACCCTGGGCAAGTCACTTGACCCCCATTGCCTAGTCCTTACCACTCTTCTACCTTGGAGCCAATACACAGTATTGATGGAAGGTAAGGGTTTAAAAAAAAAAAAGAAAACCTGTGTCCAATTCCACAGTATCACCACTGATGTGCTGTATGACCTTAGGCAAATCTAACCCAGATAAAGATAACCTCTCTGTATCACAAAAATCCTATTTTCATAGTGAAGATTAATCACACCTTTCTCCAAAGGTTGTTGTATGGATAAGTTGAGATAATCAATGTGGAAATGCTATAATAGATCTATGTAGATGTAAGAGGATTCTTAATATTAAGCAGTAATTTTAGTTGAGGGGAAAGAAGGGGAAAAGAAAGATGGGCTCATGGGTAAAACCAGAAGAGAATCAAGGCTCTGCCTGAGGGCTCAGACATTCAGAGAGGTTTTATTTCTCCTGGAGAGGATCTGCTTCCTCCTGCCTGTCTCTCTCCTGGTGCTTCCCCATGGAGAATTTCACTGGCACTGGTTCCACATCATACTATTCACTCATCTGGTTCTTCTCTCATGATAGAGGAGATTTTGGGTATCAAAATTAGACTCCCAGAGAAACTGGCTGCCCCTTTTCCCCATACAACTGCATTCAAGGGTAGACTGCCTTTTGTGATTTCACTATCTTATGCCAACTGAATTTGCCCTAAGTTCAAGATTTCCCAGGTATGGCTTTGAGACTGCCACTTGTCAGGAGTCAGGAGTGGGAGGATAGGATTTCCTTATACCCTAGCTTCACCCTCTCCTTCTGTTGGGGTAAAAGTCTTTGATCTTTGAGGAGACTTTTAAGAATGCTGGGTTTAAACACAGTCCACATGGTAGCTATTTGGAGGCTTGCGGGCCAGCTCACTACATTCTGCCTTGTTTCATGCCAAGAGCTAACTCTAGCTGGGGGAAAATTCCAGGAGTCTTGGAAGTGGGGGATCACTTGAAATTAAGGAATTCAGAGCAAGAAGGGATTTGGCTAGTATAATAAAGATATTACAATTAAACAACACTGAAGTGCCAGGTACTGTGCTAGGTATTGGGCACAATAAGAATGAAATAGTTCTTGCCCTCAGAGTGCTTATCCTCTATATGACAAGACTAAACCCAAGGCCAATAGTAGTCAATAGTCAGTCAGTGAACAAGCATTTTAAAAAGTGATTACTCTGGGTTTAGTTGAGTGAATTTCCAAGATCTTGGGCCATTCTGAGGAGCTTCCCAGAAATGGGACTTTGTGATGTAGTATTTTTTAAATTTTATTTTATTAATCAATTCTTAATTTTTTCAATTTCATTTAGAAACAATTTTTAACAATTGTTTTCTGACATTTTACAATCTAGATTTTCTCCTCTTCCTCGTCTCTCCTCTCTCCAATATGGTAAATAATCTGATACAGATTATACCAGTGCTTTTATGCAATATATATTTCTATATTCTTCATGTTGTAAAAGAAGACATATCACCCATACAAGAAAAAACTTGTGAAGGAAATGAGGTGGAAACTAGTATGCTTAGATCTGCATTCAAACTTCAACTTTTCCTTCTATGACTATGGATAGCATTTTTCACCCTGAGTCTCTTGAGGTTATCTTGGATCCTTGCCTTGCTGGTTATACTTTAGTTTTCGTGTTGGTGAAGATGTAGCATGAGTGCCTTGATGTGCCAGAGAAGGTTGCTCCATTCCTCCTCTTCACAACAGCTGAGGACATTTTTTTGCATGCCCCACCTCTCCGTCCAGCAGACCAATGTAAGCACTTCCTCCCTCCACTCTGGGGAAAGGTAGGGGCTCACTGGTGGCTTGAAGGTGCACGTGATCTCTAAAAGGTTCACCAATGCTGGTTTAGTCCTCCACAGCTGATCACCAAAAATATTGCTGTTATGTGTACATTGTTCTCCTGGTTCTGCTCACTACACTTTTTATCAGTAAATTTCAGTCTTTCCAGGCTTCTCTGAAATGAGTTCATCATTTCTTATGGCACAATAGTATTACATTACTATATACTAGAGCTTGTTCAGTCATTCCACAATTGATAGACCTCCCTCAGTTTCTAATTCCTTGCAATTACAAAAAAAGCTGCCATAAATGCTTTTGTACATATAAATATTTTCCCTTTTTCTTTGATCTCTTTGAGATTCAGACATAATAGTGGTTTTGCTGGGTTCGTATTTTTCAAAGCTTAAACTTTCCTGGGTAGAAAATTTTGCAATTCTTTTAATGAATGTAGGAAGGGAGACAAGCAAACCTCTGACAAATTGCTCCTTTGCCCCATTGCTCCACCCCCTTTCCCTGAAAATTGAATATAGCTTTCCTAACCTTTGCTAATGGCTATAAAGGACCAACATACAAGTGCCTGTCACTTTCACTCTTACCCACAGGATTCTTATCTGGGTTTTAGATAGAGCTATCCAGCTTTTGAGAAGGTTTAAGATTAAATCTGACTTTGAATAGACATCAAGATCATCCCAGCTGAATCCTGGCTCATTTCTGCCTTGGCTGAAAAGAGCTCATTGTTCCATTCAGGCTGACTGCCTTAGTTGGCTTGACCTGGACTGATTGAAGGGAGACAGGTGCAGAATAGCTGGAGCACTGGGAAATTCCATCTTTGCTTGAGTGTATGAGTACAGGAGGAGGGCAAGGTCAGCACTTCTGTTGCTATTCAACAGTTCTCTGTGGAGCTTAGGACCTTTTTCTATAACCCATCACAGAATTCTGGGCATCAAGGAATACAAGGAGAAAAACAAAATCATATGTACAAGCTTTTTCATTTATGAAAGCTACACAAATCAATCAACAAAACTATATTGTAACTCATTGTAAAGATAATCCTACAGCCAATCACTATAATTTGAGGTACTCAGCAAAAGTGATTGACCATCCTGCTGATTCCCTCAGGGACACCTCTAGTAGCTCAGAAGGCACTTAAAGGTCCTGGTGGATTAGAGAATTTCTTCATCTACATTAGAGAATGTCTATATCTCTAGGTGTTAAAATTGTTTCAGGTTTTAATCCCAGGTCCAGTCCACTCCAGGCCACAGGAATCCAATTTCTGGATAAATAATCTGAAGATAAATAAACCTGAATGGAGACAATTGAGTCCATGGGAGCCAATGAGATAATTAAAGGAGATAGTATGAAGGGAAGAGAGAACAAAGTCTAGGATAAAGACTTGAGGGACATGGATGGTTAGTAGCTATGACCTGGATGAAGATTCAGCAAAGGTGCAGCCAGGCCGGAAGAAGAAAACAGTGGTATGAAAACCTAGAAGGAAGTTTGAGGTAGCTAAGGTGATATAGTGACTAGAGAGCTGAGTCTGGAGTCAGAAAGACCCAAATTCAAATCTGGCCTCAGACAAATTTGCCTCTATTTCCTCAACTTTTAAAGTGGGGATAATAATAGCACTTATTTTGTAGGATTGTTGTGAGGATTAAATGATATAGTGAAGTACTTAAGCACCATGTCTAGAACCCAGTAAGTGCTTAATAAATGTTTATTTTCTTCCTTCTAGGGGACTTATTACTCATGTACAGCATAAAACTATACTATACATTCCATTCAATCTCTACATCCAATTTCTGGTCCATTTCTCTTGACTCCAAGCAGGAGGGCAAGAACTAATTCAGAAATTCAATTCTCTTTGCTTTTGTCTGGAGCTGAGTTGAATGCAAACCTCCAACACTGTCCGTATGCTAGATTTCTCAGGCATCACTCTAAGGGTTGGAAAAAAATTTATAATTTCACCCCTTCAGTCTTTCTAGGCTTAGCTTTGCATTATTTATTTAGAACTGGAAGCTCCAGAGATTATTCCCTAACAGAGGTCTGCCTTGTCACAAATTAAATAGTCATAGTGACAGTTGGGAAAGTATGATTTAGGAAAAATGTTTTTCTACACAGTTCAGCCCCTTTTCTTTTCATAATAATTTTCCCCTTTCCCAAATTATATCAGTCTAACATTATCATGCTTACTATACCCTGTGTCTTAAGAAACGCTGAGCCCTTCCCACAGAGTGAGTCACTAATTCAGTCCTAGGAGATACTAACTTCAAAAAGAGGTAGCCAAACTTTTCTCTGATCTTTTGACTTAATATGCTCTCACCCTGGAGTAAGGACCTGGACAAAAATCTTAAAAACAAACAAAAAAGCAACTTGGGGTATGGATCATATATAGAGTCTTCTATAAAGTGGATTTTAAAAATATCTCTTCTAGAAAAGTTTTTCCATGTATAAAATAAAGACCAGGTATGGGATGGCTATTTATTTCTTTCACAAGAAAAGATATGCTTAAACTACATGACTCATAAATACACATTAACAGATATTTAAAAACATAAAACAGCAACCCATAATATCTATTCTAGTCCTCTATGAGCTAATGACAACTTTGTAGACTTTTTAAACAAATGCTCCACATTTGCCATGGATCTGTACTCTCTGAGTATCTCAAAAAGTTAAGATCTTCTGGACAGCAGAAGACTGTAGTTATACACATTATACTGAATAAATGATTTTTTAAAAAACAAATCACCCTCCCTGTGAAAATAAATAAAATGAAGTTGGACTTTGCCATTTCCAAGGTTCTTTCCACTTATAAATATCTATTATTCTGGGAAAGTCTGGCCTTACAGAGGTTCTACAGTGCTCCATACAATGTTTAGCTCCTATTCCATGGATAGAAACTCTATAGGAATATGTATGATCCAAGAAATGCTAATACCATATTAGCTTCTGAACTTGGTACATTTCCCTGTTTCTCAGGAAGTACCCATAAAGTCTATTCTGTTTACCTTTAGGAAGGAGACATATAAGTCTACATGAGATGGCATGGCATGACAATGGGTGGAAGGCACTGTACTAAGTCTGGGTTGAGCTAGCTATAGAAAACTCACTTTGAGACTAGGGCCAGGTCAAAGAGTACATAAAGGAAGATAATGAATAATAAGCTTAGAAAGGTAGATAAAGGCCAAGTTGTAAAAGGTTTTAAATGCCAAAATATTCATCCCTCTCTGTGGATCAATTCCAGTGAGAGTAGGGTTGAAACACTGCCCATGCCACTAAGAATAAAGTTCTTAGGAGTTACATGTATCATCTTCCCATAAAGGTATGTGAATAGTTTAACTTTTATTCAGTCTCTTTTGATTTTTCTTTATCATTTACCTTTTTATACTTCAATTTTTTGTCAAATTTTCTATTCAGTTCTTGTCTTTGCATCAGGACATCAGGATTACTTGAAAGTCCTTTATTTCATTGAATATTCATTCCTCCCCCCCAAAAAAAGATTATACTCAGTTTTGCTGGTTAGGTGATTCTTGGCTTAATCCTAGCTCCTTGCCTTTTAGAATATCATAATCTAAAACCCTTTACTTTTTTAACATGAAAGCCACTAAATCTAATGTGATCCCAACAATGTCTCCATGATATTTGACTTATTTCTTTTTGGATGCTTGCTGTATTTTCTCCTTGACCTGGGAACTCTGGAATTTGGTTATAATATTCTTGGGAATTTTCATTTTGGAATTTTTTAAGGAGATGATTAGGAGATTTTTTCAATCTCTGCTTAGTCATCTGTATCTAAGATACCAGGGAGCTTTCCTAAAGATTTCTTGAAATATGTCTAGTCTTTTTTTTGGATCATGGATTTCAGTTAGCTCAGTAATTCTTAAATTAGCTCTCCCTGATCTCTTTTTCAGGTCAGTTGTTTTTTAAAAGATATTTCATATTTTCTTCTATTTTTCATGCTTTTGATCTTATTTTATTTTTTTCTTGATGTCTCATGGAGACATTAGCTTCCACTTGCCTGATTCTAAACTTTAAGAAATTATTTTTTTCATTGATCTTTTGTATCTCTTTTTCCATTTGGCCAATTCTGCTTTTTAAAAAGTTTTTTTTTTCTTCAGTGAATTTTTGTGTCTCTTTTACAATTAGGCTATTTTCTGGTTTTTTTAAGATGGTATTTTCATGCCTATTTTATCAAGCTGTTAATTTTCTTTTTCATAATTTTTTTGTATCATTCATATATTTTTCAACCCTACTCCCCAACCACCACTCTTATCTATCTATCTTTTTTTTAAAACTCTTTCAGGAACTCTTATTGGGCTTGGGTCTGATTAACATTTTTCTTTTGAGTTGTGATATTATCTTCTGATTTTATGTCTTTCTTCCCACCATAGTAGCCTTTTATGATCAAGGGTCTTTTTGGTGGTTGTTGTTTGTTAATTTTTCTAGCCTGTTTCTTGATTTTGAACATTAAATTGAAGTTGGGCTCTGCTCCCCTGGAAGTGGGGAGGCACTTTCCTAAGCTTCAGACTTTTTTATGCTACTATTTTCAGAGAGAGCTAGTTCTGTGGATCTTCAAGTTTTCAGAGCTTCCAATTTGTGTGATATGGGGAGAAGTATGATCACTACTTTCCTGGTTATCACCCTCACCTTTACTCTGCTTCCCAACAGCCACATGTATTTAGTGCTCTTCTTGGCCATAGAATTATGGTCAGGTTCCCTGCTCTTCTATAGCCAGCCATAAGTGTGTAAGAGTGAAAATTATGTGACTGGCCATAAATTAATAATTTTATTAATTAAAAGTAGTAGAAGAAAAAGATGGAAAAATAAGAGAGACATAAAAGGTACTTTCCTTATTGCTTCATTTAGCTTGCTATTTTGTGGCCGCCGAGCTCCAGTCAGCCATAAACATAGAAGAGAATAGAGTGAAATCCACTCTTGCCTCAATTTATCAAACCTATTCTCCACCCACACAAAATGTCTTGGGAACCAACTAGGGCTTTCTATTTTGCCTGGGCTGCCCAGGGGGCAGTACAGGGAGTATTGCTAGGGAGATGTCCCTGCCCCCTGTCTGGTGATCTCTTGTCTCTGTTGCTGCATTTTTCTGGCTGCTATTCTACCCTCATGACTCAATTCACCCAATGATTTCCTGGCACACAGTCCTGGCCTCCACATCAAAAAGGGATGAGGTCACATGTGTGACCCCAGGAGGGAAGAATAAATTTCCTTCACACATGTGCTAGTTCTCTTTGCCTTGGAACATGGAAGAGGGTCCCTGCTCCCTTGTGATCAACCACAAGCGCTCCTTTCTACACTGGATCTATGAGCTAGAACTGACTTTGGATAAAAGAATTGCCAGTCAATGCCAGCTATACCCAGAGTCAGCAAAGGGTCCCTTGTAATCTGTTTCTGGCCAATCCTCTGATTCCCTTACTGTCTTTAGGCTGGGAGCTACTAAAACTTCTACCAGCAATGTTAAAGCCACCTCCAAGATCCATGGCTGGTGCTGCTGCTGTACTCTGGGCCAACTCACCTCCTAGTATTACAGAGCTCTCCCACTGACCTCCTAAGTTGTCATAGGCAGGAAAATGTCTCACTTTGACTTTTTATTAGCTCTACCACTCCAAAGTTGATTTGAAGATTATTTTAAAGTTGTTTGGAAGGGAATATTGGGAGAGTTTAGCTGGGTGGCTTCCTTTAATTTGCTGCATCCTTTCAATTGCCTTTAAAAAAGAACTTTTGTATTCTGCCTTAGAAACAATACTGTATATTGGTTCCAAAGCAGAGGAGTGGTAAGAGCGGGGCAATGGGGGTTAAGTGACTTGATCAAAATCACAATGCTAGGAAGTGTCTGTGGCTAGATTTGAACCCAGGACTTCCTATCTCTAGGCCTGGCTCTCAATCCACTTAGCTGCACCCTTAAAAATTTTTTTTCTAGGAGTTCACTGTATTTGCTGCTTTTTCACTATAAAAAAGTCATTTGATTGGATAGATCAAAATGTATCCTCAAACCAAGCACATCAAACAACTTATCTCCCAAGATTATGTTAAGGCAATACAAGATATAACAGAGAAAACCTTATTTGATGATCATTTAATTATTAGTACTAATGAGGCATAAAATAAGGAGTCAGCTTTTCCCCAAGGTCTTTTTCTGCTTCCACACAAAACATCTGGTGCATTGTCCGAATAGAATAGAGATTCTCTATTGATGGTGAGACCCTCTGGATGCTCTTATTTGTGGATGATATTTTTCTGGTTGTATCAGACACTGCAACTAAAATGATTATTTTATTTTATTTTATTCTTATTATCCTGCAAAACACACTTCCATATTGGCCATTGTTGTAAAAGCACATTCATACATAACCAAGAAGACCCCCAAATAAAACCATAACTACACTGATGTGAAAGACAGTATGCTTTGATCCTCATCCATCCAATGTTCTTTCTCTGGAGGTGGACAGCATTCCCTGTCTTAAGTCTTTCAGGATTGTCCCAGATCACTGCATTGCTGAGAACAGTCAAGTTTTCACAGTTGGTCATCAGACTATATTGCTATTACTATGTACAATGTTCTCCCGGTTCTGCTTATTTCGCTCTGTATCCGTTCTAGCATATCTTTCCAGCTTATTCTGAAATCATCTTGCTTATAGCTATCATGTCTTCCATAGCTTATAGCTACCATGCACAATAGTATTCCATCACTAACATGTACCACAAGTAGTTCAGTCATTCCCCAATTGATGGACATCCCTTCTTCGATTGCCTTTTAAGGCAGCTAGATGGAGCAGTGCATAGAATGCTGGACCTGAAGTCAAGATAGAATTGAGTTCAAATCCAGTGTCAGACATTTACTGTGTAACCCTGGGCAAGTCACCTAACCTCTCTCTGCCTGTTTCCTAAAATGCAACATGAGGCTCATAAATTGATGTAGTCTTAAATTGATTATAGCCAAATTCTATACGATGAAAGGTGGTTGTAAGGTTTAAAGGAGGCAACATTTGTAAAGCATTTAGCAAAGTTCCTGTCATATATTAGGTATAGAGAATGGCATAAGGTGTATAGTATAATGCTTATTATGATAAGCATTAATAAATACTTATCCCTTCTTTTGATATTTCAACATTCATTAAGTATCTCAAATTCAACATGCCTAAAAACTGAACCCATTATCTTGTTCCCCAAATCTAATCTTTTCCAAATTTGCCTGTTTTCCTTTCCTACTGACTAGGTAGTATACCAAAAGAGTGTTAAACTTGTCAGGAGGACCTGAGTTAGAATTCTGCTTCAGAGATGCTATATGACTGAGAAAAACACTTAATTTCTCTGCGACTCAGTCTCTTCATAGGTAAAATGGGGATAATAATAGCACCTAGTTGTTAAGGTTATTATGAAGCTAAAATTTTATAACATATTGTAAACCTTAAAGTACTATATATAAATACTAGCTATTATTTATTCTAAGGAGGTTCCCCAACAATCTTCTAGTCACCAGTTCAGTATTATCTTTGATTTCTCACTCTCACCCCATATAACCAGTTGCAAAATTTTGTTATTACTACCTCCTACACACACTCATAAATTTGACTCTTTTCTTTCCTCATGTAGCCATCCCTCTAGTTCATGTCCTTATCACCTCTTACCTAAATAACAAATAACCTTGTTTTTGGTTTAAAACCCTTGCCTTATCTCTCCCCATTCCAATTCACCCTTTCCTTAGCTTCCAGAGTGATTTTCCTGAGGCATGGGTCTGACCACATCACTCCCCTATTCAATGAAATTCATTGGTGCTATAAAACAATGCACACTCTTTGATCTAGGAATACCCGTACTAGGTCTGTATCTAAAAGAGATAAAAAAAAAGGAGAGAGGGCCTACTTGTTTAAAAAATATTCATAATTGCTCTTTTTGTGGGAGCAAAGAATTGGAAATTGAGAGGATGCCCGACAATTGGGGAATGGCTGAACAAATTGTGATATATGACAGTGATGGAATACTATTGTGCTGAAAGAAATGATGAACAGGATAATTTCAGAAAAAGTTGAACTGAACATGAACTGATGCAGAGTGAAATAAGCAGAACCAGGAGAACACTGTACACAGTAACCTCAATATTGTGGGATAATCAACTGTGAAAGACTTGGCTGCTCTCAACAACATAATGATCCATGGCAATCCTGAAGGACTCATGACAAAGAATGTTATCTGCCTCCAGAGAAAGAACTATTGAAGTCAGAATGCAGATGAAAGCATACAATTCTTCACTTTAGTTTATTGAGGTTTTTATTTTGGAGTTTTCATTTTATGTGAGTATTCTCTTACAACAATGAACAACATGGAAATATATTTTGCATGATAATATGTATATAACCTAGATCAAGTTGTTTATCATCTCCAGGAAGGGGGAGGGAGACAATTTGGATTATAAAATTTCAGAAAATGTATGTGGAAAATTTTTATTACATGTAATCGGTAAAATAAAATATATTTTTACAAAAGGAAAAGAAATCCATTGGCTCTCTATTGCTTCTAGAATCAATCATAAGTCCTTCTGACTTTTAAAGCCCTTTATATCCAGCCATAGCCTACTTTTCCACCTTTGCTATACATCAATCTTCTTCCTATACCTCACCCCCATGCTTACTGTTTTTCACATTTATGGGAATTCCTCAGGGAAATGCAATTCTTTGATCCTTGGTTCTTATTTTCTTCAAAACTCTTCTCAAGTGCTACCCTGCATTATTAAGCCCTTCCTGATCCTCCAGTTTCTGGTCCCTTCTCCCCAATAGATTTGCTTTTTATTTATTTCGTACTTTCTTTTAATGAGTAGGTTGTCCCCCTGAGTAAAATGATCACTTATCAAGGACATGAAATTTTGTCTTTTCATCCCTTATACTTAGTATAGTGTCTGGCATGCTATAGATATTTAATGAATGTTTGCTCATTCATTGATTGATGGGATAGAAGGTTTGGCTTTGTTTTGTTCTGCTTTTAAACCTTTAACTTCCACCTTGGTATTGCTTCCAAGGTAGAAGAGTTCTAAGGGCTAGGCAATTGGAGTTCAGTGACTTGCCCAGGGTCACACAGCTGAGACGTGTCTGAGACCAGATTTGAACCTAGGACTCTCTAGCTACTGAGCTGCCTAGTTACCCCTGTTACATTTTGGTTTTAGGTTTAGGAAAATTTTTGTAGGAGAATGAGAAGGGGCCAGAGGAGAAGGCACATGAGTGAGGGGATGACTGCTAAAAAAAAGATTGAATGGAATGAGACCCCAAATGGAACTGAGAATAGAGGGAGAGGGGTAAGGTTTTGTGAAAAGCAGACATGCCACTTCTGTGACATATGGGAGGAAGGAAAAAGGAGTGCTGGTGCTGTTTGAGTTATAGAGGAAGGGAACTAATATAGTTGATGTTGGAGGGATTCTTGCTTCTCAATGAAGTAGTAGAATACTTTCTACTACTATACTATATATACTACTATATACTATATTACTCTATAAGTATACTTATATACTTATTATACTACTATATGTATATACTTATATATACTTATCATACTACTATAAGTATAAGGTGAGTTCTTACCTGTCTGAGCTTGGACAAATCATGGAACTTTACTTATCCTCAGTTTACTTGTTTGCAAAATAAGGGGATTGGATTAAATGATTTTTAAGATCCCTTCCTTCTTTAAATTCTATGATCCTATAAGAGTTGAGACAGTGGCTGGACTTTTTAGCCCAGCCCTAAAATTGTTTGTAGTTGCTTGACTGTGAAAAAAAATTTTTTTTTATTTCTCAGAGCCTCAGTTTCCTCATCTTTTCTTTTATACTTTTCCTTTTGATTTAATTTCATGTTACGTGATATGTGGATATTGACAGTAGCAGAGCATTAAACTGCCGGATTAAATTGAAACATTTTCCTTCTTTCTGAACACAAGTCAACACAGAGCAGAGATGTACCAAGGCAAGAAGAGTTTGCATGGAGGGAGAGGAGGACGAGAAGGAATAATAAGAGGGAATAATAATCCTAGTATCAACCACCTCACAGGGTTGTTGTAAAGCAGGCACTACATGAGCCTTAGAGCAATATACAAATGTGAGTTATTGTTATTATTATTCTGTCTCCACCTCTGCTCATTCCTACCATCCTGGTCTGCAGGGTCTCCACCCAGGAGAGGCAGCCAACTCCATCCTGGAATGATGCTGAAAGCAGCTGAGGCCTGGTGTCCTGTTCAGGGATTCCGAGTTTCTTCTGGGCACTGTTTTGACAGTGTAAAAGGTTCAGCGTTCCAGTGGCTCCCTTAACGAGGAAAACAGGAATGGAAAGGCTGCCAGGGGGCAACTGAGCTAAGAGAACCCCGGCGCCTCCCTGGGGATGCTGTCTGCCTGCTTGGAGCTGACGCTGTTGGCCAACGGTGTGTTACTATACTTTGGAGATTCAACACTCCCCCATTTCCTCTTCATTTAAAGAATTCCCTCCACCTACCTCTGGCCCACTCCACCCACTCCCCAGCCCAGTTCTCGGCTCTGAGACTTGGAAAGGCCTTGTTTATAAAGGTGGAGAAACTCCCTTATGCCTTTCTCAAATGCATCATTTTGAAACTTCACTCCAAAATATCTCCCTCCTTTTTAAATTAAAACTTAAAAAAAATCTTTTTAAATACTTTTCCTTACCAGAGCAGATAGAATCAATCATTCAGGACCAAATTGTTGGCCTTATACGAAGCCAAAGAGAGTCGTTTGTCTGTGTGGTGTGAATTGTGGGAATAGCTCTTCTAATTCCCAAATAGCGCCAGTACCAGGCACCCCCAGATTCTGTCAGTACCACCACTAGAGGTTGATCCCTTTGGGTTTAGATGCTTCTTTGCTAGGACTACATCAAGGACCTGCGATTTTTGCAGTGTGGATATTCCTTCTACCAATGCAGCCGATTATTTGTCTTTCCCAGGCAGTTTTTGAGAGTGGCTTTGGCCAAAATATCGAACACTTTCTGGGTTATGATAGCCTGACTTAACTGGAAACTTGCTTCAATAAGATACTGGGCAGTATTCTCTCTAGGAAGCCCTTGTTAAAGCGCAAATACTTCTGGGAGGGATGACGCTTGAAGTCTCTCAGTCGTAGATTTCATGACTTGATTGATGGAAGCAGTTCTATCAGCGTAAATCACAACTTGTCCTGTGTTAATGCTATCTGCATTCTTCCAGAAATTATCCTCAGAGGGTCTATCCCCTATGTGCGAGGCATGCCACCTAGCTGCCCATATGTATACATACATAGGAAGCAATTTGGAGGCGTCAAAGCACTACATAGATGCTAGATCCTCTTATTAGCTCTCTCAGTCATGTCTTCACCTCTCATTTCAAATCAATTGTCATTCATTTCCTACCAATAAAATCACAAACCTCCCTCTACCTCCTGAAACCCTGCATACATGTTGAATTTATTTATGCATTTATCTTAGCCAAACTTTGAGGGTCTAGAACATGAGGTAGTTAAGTTATCCCAAGGGGAATGAAGAAAAGAATAGGATGAGGTGGGACCTCCTCTAGAAAGGGCAGATTTGGGTGGGAATACCCAATGGTGGGAATCTCCCAATGGAGGGAGACGCTGGGTAGTCAAGGAAAACTTAATTATAAAATGAGATTAATGATAGTACCTACCTATGTTGGAAATTGTTATTGCATGCAATTGGAAAAAAACCAAATATTTTTGAATAAAAAAGAAAGAATAGCACCTACCTCACAAGGGGATTGTGAAGATCAAATGAGGTAATATTTGTAAAAAGTGTTTCATATAGTGCGTGGCACATAATAGTCTCTATATAAATGCTTATACCATTCTCTTCCTCAGATAACTGATGAAGGAGCAGTATATAAAGGGAAATAAATGGCACCTAATTTATAGTCTTGCTTTGGTTGTCAAACTTTCCTTAAAAAAAAAAATCAAAACCCTAGAGCAATTTATGTTTGGCCTTGGCCAAGCTGGGATCCTTCCCACCAGCAGGATTTGCCTGGCCTCTGACCTCAATCTGGATGAAATGGGGTCCTGAAAGGGGCTGGGACTTCCCCCCTGCCCCCCATTCCCTTCTCTGTTCCTCTTGGTATTAAGGCAGCAGAACCAGCTGCTGTCTCCCATCCTTTGCTCCCTTCCATTGGGAGTGGACAATGGCATACCATGCTTCTTTCTCTGGCCTTTGACACAGGAAGGCTGAGGGGCTGATGAGTTGGAGAGGCCAGCTGGAGTCTCTTGGGAAGGGACTCATGGGGTTCAAGGGGATAATGGGTCAAGGCTAGAACTGCGATGTAATTGATGACAGGCAGTGGCATGAAGTGGGGGAGGGAGACTGGCTGGAAAGGGCTGGGGATTCATACAAATCATTCCCCCTCAAGATACCAGGCAGAGGAGGCAGTGTGATATAATGGAAAGGAGTCCCTGGAGTTAGAAGATATGAGTTCAAATCCCACCTCTGATAATTACAACCTGCAAGACCTATGGTAAGTCAATTAACTTCTTTTATGCAGCTGTAAAATGAAGGAAATAGATTAGATGGCCTGTGAGATCTGAATCTCTTCTTTTATTTAAAAAAAACAAACAAACAACTTGTTACCTTCCATCTTAGAATCAATACTAAGTATTGGTTCCAAGGCAGAAGAACTGTAAGGGCTAAGCAATGGGGGTTAAGTGACTTTCCAGGGTCACATAGCTAGGAAGTGTCTGAGGTCACATTTGAATCTGAGACCTCTTGTCTCCAGAACTGGCTTTCCATCCACTGAACCACTTAGCTGTCCCACCACGATGACTTCTTATCAGTTCTACCCTAAGTGGTTATAGCCACAATTCCTCAGGGTAGAAGTTTATCATAATGCTCCTTCCCCAACTCTAGACTTCTTCCCTCAATAGTTGCTCCCTCTCCATACTATGCCCCTCACTCATTCTGGGGAGAAGTTTTCCCATAGGACCCTGGCTCTTCCCTACCCCACTCCTCCCCCAAAGTTCTCTTTCTTGGAGTGCCAGCTGAAGGCTCTCACACCCTCCTCTCAAGCCTCTCCATCTGGCCCTCTTC
The DNA here is from genome assembly GCF_027887165.1 of Monodelphis domestica. Lineage (NCBI taxonomy): Eukaryota > Metazoa > Chordata > Mammalia > Didelphimorphia > Didelphidae > Monodelphis > Monodelphis domestica. Next base: position 256,511,129 of record NC_077227.1, read on the forward strand.
AGGGAGTTAGCACCACTGCCCCACAGCCCTTCCACCCCCAAGTGGAGCAGATGTTTCTTTCTGTTGGAGTGGAAGGGAAGAGGACTTGTCAAGTGGCAAAGCATTCTCTGAGGGCTTGGGAAAAAAGACCACACTTGACCTCTAACCCTGGAGTGAAGAGAGAAACTCACTGGAGAAGAATGTTGAGTTGGTCCCTCTTTCAGAGCTGACTGTCCTGGGAAGGGACTCGATCCTGCTTCAGGATGAGTGATTGGGATGGAGGGGGAGGGTAGGAGCTATTGCAGAGGGAGGAGATCATGATAACTGTTCTTCCCAGCATGAAAGAATCCCCAAACACCCATAAACTGTTAGGGGTAAGGGTAAAATTCAAAGGGAATACCAAGGGGAAAGACTTAAGGTATTAGTTATCAGGTCTGTTAAAAGAAAGGAGGCAGTGCTAAGTATTTAGTGGAAGGGCTCCAGGATTCACAGTCACAGAACCCAAGTATAATTCCTATTCTGATACGTTTTAATGGTGTGACCTTGGATAAATCACTTCCCTTTTCTGGGTTTCCTCACTTACAAAATGAGGGGACTAGATCAGATGATTTCTAAACTTTCTTCCATTTTAAAACTTATGTTCCATCAGACCTGGAAAAAAGACCCAGTTATCTGGACAAATTTATGTGACTTGGGTTTTTTGGTTTTATTTTTACTCTACCTTCATTTTTCTTTTAAAAAGAACTCCAGTGTAGATATGCTCTTTGATCATGCAGACTGGTGTTACTCTCCTATCAACTCTCAGTAAAAAAGCAGTTTACATGAGGCCAGTAGACAGAGGCAGCCTCTATTCCTCAGAGGAAAGAATATAATTCTATCCCACAAGAAATATGTATAGATTATAAGCACAGGCAAGTGTTCTCTCCAGTGAGAGGGGATTAGTTGTCCAATGTGGGCATAAGTATGGAGGGGTTCAGGCTTTAGAAGTTACAGAGGAAGTCATACCACTGGTTATGTGACCAATCATTTTGCTTCTGACACTTATGAATTCTTATAACTTCAATTTCCTCCCCAATTAAAGAAACATAGAAATTGGTGGTTCTCTCTACAGCAGTGGTTCTTTTTACCCTGATTAATATTTTATTTTATCCCAATTACATGTAAAAGCTATTTTTAACGTTCATTTCCTAAAAGTTTGAGTTCCTTCCCTTCCTCCTTCTCCCCCTCCCTGAGATGTCAAGCAATTTGATATTGGTTATACCTGGGTGATCATGCAAAGCATATTTTCTATTGGTTGTGAAAGAAGACATAGAAAAATAACATGAAGGAAATAAACTGAAAAATAGTATGCTTTGATTTGAATTCAAGCTCCATCAGTTTTTTCTTGGAAGGTGGATTGCATTTTTTTTTATCATGAATCCTTTAGAAACTGTCTTAGATCATTGCATTGCTGAGAAGAGCTAAATCAGTCACAGTTATAATCTTATAATACTGCTGATACTGTATACAATATTTCCCTGGTTCTTCTCACTTCACTTTGTATCAGTTCATGTAAGTCTTTCCAGGTTTTTCTGAAAGCATCCTGCTCATCATTTCTTATAGAACAAATACATATCACTACACTTGTATCACAATTTGTTCAGCCATTCCCCAATTGATGGACAGCTCCTCAATTTCCAATTCTTTTCTGCCACAAAAAGAGCTGCTTTAAATAGATTTGTATAAATAATTCCTTCCTCTTTAAAAAAAAATCTCTTTGGGATACAGACTCAATAGTTGTATTACTGGATCAAAGTATATGCACAGTTTTATAGCCCTTTGGGCCTAGTTCCAAATTGCTCTACAGAGTGGTTAAATCAGTTCACAATTCCACCAACAGTACATTAGTGTCCCAGTTTTCCCACATCCCCTCCAACATTTATCCTTTTCCTTTTCTGTCATAATAGCCAATCTGATAGGTGTGAGGTGGTACTTCAGAGTTATTTTAATTATAACAGAATTTTTTGGTTTGGTGACACCTTTTCAGAATCATGTTATATATATATATATGGAATTATAGGGAAAATAAATTTAATATGCTTATTAAAACATTTTTTTCTATCCAAGTTCATAGACCCCCTGAAATTTATCCTTGAACCTCTTAGTCCATGAACTCCAGATTAGGGATTGATTTACCACAACCTCCCCAAACAAGAGGTTATTTAGCCTTGTCTTTTCCCTATCAAATTGCTATGTCTTCTTCCTGCTCTACTCTCCCCCACCTGCAGGACTTTGCTCATTTATTCATTGTTTATTATGTACAGAACACTAAGCAAAGAGCTACAGAGGCTAAAATTTTAGATAAATCATCACCTCTGTTTTCACTGAGCTCATAATCTCATGAGGACCTAAGAAATGAATACAGGTAAGTAAATTTAAAAAATAATAAACAAGATGATTTTAGAAAAAGCTGGAAATATTTGCACAAACTGATGCAGAGTGAAATAAGCATAACTGGGGGAACATTGTACATAATAAAAGCAATATTGTATGATGATTATCTGTGAAAGCTTGGCTGCTCTCAGCAGTGCAGTGATCTGGGACAATCATGAAAGATTTATGATGGGGAATGTTATTTACCTCCAGAGAAAGAATTATAATCAGATGGATGTGGATCAAAGCATACTATCATTCTTATCAGTGTATTTATGGTTTTATTTTAGGGTCTTGATTTTATATGAGTGTGCTCTTACAAAAATGACCAATATGGAAGTCTTGCATAATAATTATAAATAAAATAAAAACAAAAAACCCCTACACAAACAAACAAAACAAAACCCTTACCTTCTGCCTTAGACTCAACACTGACAGGAGAATAGTAAGGATAATAAGGACTTGCCCACGGTCACATAGCTAGAAAGTATCTGAAGTCCCAATTTGAACCCAGGACCTCCTGTCTCCAGGGCTGGTTCTCAATCTACTGAGCTACCTAGCTACCCCTCAGGGAACTACATGTTAAGGAGTTACTTCTTTTTTCTCTGCGTCAGACACTTTGTCTCTCCTACCTAAATGTGTATGACCCGTCTCCCCTAGAGGAAGATGGAATAAGGAAAGATAATCAGGAAAGCTTCTCTGAAGTGTGGGAAGATTGAGTTTGAGATGCTGATGCCAGCAGGATGCAATTGTTTAGGCAGTGAGAGAGCAGGGCGGTAAGAATCATCAGGAACTGATTCAGGTAAGTGGAAGAGTCAGGAACTAATCCAGAGCAGAAACAGAGACCTATTTGAGCGGTCCATTAAAGTGGCATTCCTGTCATTATCTAAAGGGACTTCTTTGTGTGGAGGGTGTACTAGGAGGGAAATGACTACGTCATAATAAACAATGACTACGACTGATGATATGGACAATCTTGGCAAGGGCTCACAAATCATTGAGTGGAGTCCAGGCAACCAGTGTGGAACTGGAGAAGACCAGAGAGTACACCAGGAGGGCAGCACTCAATACCCACAGAGGAAGGAAAGAGTGACATCCGTTGTTTAGATTCCGATGTAATTTTTTCATGGGCCAGCTGCTTAAGATATGATATTTATTTTATTTTATTTTTATTGTCATGCAAAACACACTTCCATATTGGTCATTGTTGTAAGAGCACATTCATATATAACCAAAACCACAAAATAAAACCAAAGATACACTGATATGAGAGATGACTCCACAAGTTCTTTCTCTGGAGGTGGATGACATTTTAAGTTGCATTTTAAAGATGTAACCCTTCTGTTCCCAGGCATTGCCATAGAATATTAACCTCTGGTAATTGCTGAATAGATTGTCCCAGAGTTCAATTGTGCAGTGATATCTTTTTGAACTTGACTTTGAGGATTCTGACTAGAAGAAGCTCAAAGATCTAGAGGGAAGACAGTGCAAATGCAAAGGGTCCAGAGTAAAAAATTGCTCTCTGGATGCTGGCTTCCCCATTCCTCCTCCCTCTAGCTGCAGTTGCGGGAAAGGATGATAGCTCCTTCTCCTTGTCTCTTGTACCATTTTACTTTCTGCTCTGTTAGGGGAGGAAGAGAAAGAAGGAAATAGAGAGAAGTATGACTGTGTTGATAGCAAGTCAAAAGTAGCCAGTAGGAGAAGCTGGGTGGATAGTGGATAGAAAACCTGAGACAGGATGTCTTGGGTTCAAATGTGACCTTAGACATTTTCCAGCTGTGTGATCCTGTACAAATCTCTTAACCCCAATTGCCTGTCTCTTACCTTTCTTTTGCCTTAGAACCAATACTTAGTATCAGTTCTAACACAGAAGGTAAGGGTTTTTTTTCTTTATTTCTTTTCCCATTTCTTTTAGTCATAACTTCTTTTTTTAGCTCTAGTCCTGTATATATATATATATATATATATATATATATATATATGTACATACACATGTGTATGTATTTGTGCATGCATATATCTATATACCTATTTATGTCTTGTCCTTTCATCCTATACAGTTTGTCACTGTTCCTCTGAATGTAATTCTTCTATCTGCTCAGATGATAGCAACAGTTTTTAAGAGTTACCAATGACCTCTTTTCTTATAGGGATACATATTTTAACTTATTGAGTCTCTTAAAATTTTTTTTTGTTGTTTTGTTTGTTTGTTTTTTTCCCTCTTTTTTAATTACCTTTTGATGATTCTCTTGAGTTCTGTGGTTGGACATCAAATTTTCTGTTCAGGTCTGGTCTTTTATTTATGAATGCTTGGAACTCTTCTGTTGTGTTGAATGACCATACTTTCCCCGGTAAGAATATAGTCAGTTTTGATGGGTATTTTATTCTTGGCTGTAGGCCTAGTTCCCTTGCTTTCCGGAATATCATATTCCATGCCTTTCGGTCCTTCAGTGTGGATGCAGCCAGATCCTGTGTTAACCTCACTGTGTTTCCATGGTATCTGAACGGCTTCTTCTTGGCAGCTTGTAATATCTTTTCTTTCATCTGATTGTTTTTGAATTTGGCTATAACATATCTTGGTGTTGTCAGTTGGGGATTAAATACAGGGGGTGATCTGTGGATTCTTTCAATCTCCACTTTCCCCTCTTGTTCTAGGATCTTGGGACAGTTTTCCTGGACAATTTCCTCTAGTATTATGTCCAGGCTTTTTCCTTTGTTGTGGTCTTCTGGTAGTCCAGTTATTCTTAAATTGTCTCTTCTTGAATGATTTTCTAAATCATCTGTTTTGTGAATGAGATGCTTCACATTTTCCTCAATTTTTTCATTCTTTTTGTTTTGTTTTATAGTGTCCTGCTGCCTTGTGAGGTCATTTAATTCCAGTTGTTGTATTCTGGTTCTTAAAGATTGGATTTCATATCTCACTTTTTGGTCATCCTTTTCCTTCTGGTCTGATTTTCTTTGAAGATCGTCTTTCATCCTCTTTACCTCGTCTTTCATCTCCTTTACCTCATCTTTCATCTCCTTTGCCTCATCTTTCATCTCCTTTGCCTCATTTTCCAGCTGGTTGATTTTGGCTTTCAAGACACTATTTTCTCATTTCAGTTCAAGTGCCTCTGTTTCCAGATGACTTATCTTAATTTTAAGTTCTTTTCCTAATTGTCTTCAGCCTCTCTTAGTTGTGTTTTTAGTTCTTCCACAGCCTGTATCCAATTCGTTGGGATTTCTGGTTTATCATTTGCTGATCTCTCCCCCTCTGTTCCATTTGTTGAGTAGTAGCTGTCTATTGTAGTTTCTTTCTTCTTTTTCTGTTGTTTGCTCAAATTCACCCCCTCTTTACTCCCCGTATTTGTCTGTGCTCTTGTTCCTCTCATTTTTGGGGGGGGGACTTCTATCAGTCTCCCCTCTTGGAGCTTTAACAGAAGCTCTCTAGGTGTAGTCTCTGGGGGAGGGTTGTTGAGGGTTTGAGCTTCCCTGTCCTCTGGAGGCTTTTGATTAGCTTAAAGTCCAGCAGTCAATGAGGATGGGTGGGGAGCCTGGGATTCCCTGCATTCTGGAGACTTTTGATGGGATTAAGTTCAGGTTGGTTGGGCTGGGTTTGCTCTGAGTTCTAAACTTCCTGGATGGCTGGAGCAAATATGGAGGATCTCCAAAGCTCTGGCCAGGCTGCCAGGTCTATGTTCCTTCTAATTCTACAAAGAATTTTTTAGGATAAAATTGTCTTGACTCTGCCTATAGGTTTCTGTTCTTTCAGAAGACCCTGCTCTCTAAGGGGGGAGGGGTCGTGGCCTCCCTGGGCTCTGAGGGCTCCTGATGGGATTATGTTCAGCTGGTTTGGGCCAAGTGAGCCCTGAAGCAAAAAACCTCCTCCTCCACTTTCTGTGTTGAATGCCCGGAAACTGGCCTGGGTTACTTTCAAGGTAAGCCCTTTGGAGTAACCCCTTTGCTGGCCCTTAGGTTTCTGTCCTTTCAGAAGCTCTGAGGGCTCCTGATGGGATTGGGTTCAGCTGGTGCCCTAAAGCTTGAACTTCCCTTGAGACTCAGATGGAAGGACCCAGCCAGGGGGCTACAGGCTTCCCTCTTCTCTCTATGTTTCCTTGCCGTCTGTGTTGGGCACCCTGGAGACTGGCTCAGGTTGCTTTCAAGGTGAGTCTTTCAGAATAGCCAGCCCTGAGGCCCTTTTGCGGGCCCTGAGGTTCCCATTGCTGCCGTGGGCTCAGCACTCTGGGTTGGGGAGGGTGGGTCCTGGGACCTTCCATCTGCCTACCCCTTAGATCCGAGTGATCTAGGTTCTGGCTTTTGGGGGGCCGTACCTTTTGATCCAGGTCCAGGAGGAGGGTTCCCCGGGTCTGTCCTGTTGCTCAGTTTGAATTTCAGTGTCCTGGGAGCATTCAGTTTGTGACTGGTAAGGAAGGGGTTTCAGAGGTCTGAACTTTCGCTGCCTCTAAGCCGCCATCTTGACTGGAAGTCAGAAGGTAAGGGTTTTTTAAAAAATCAGTCGGTCATATCCTTCTCATCCCAATTTAAAGCAACTGACAAGATACTATGTGCTATTACCTTTGTGGGCTATTACACTTTGTAGAATAATCTGCCAATCTGAAGTAAGAACTAGTTAGAATTAAGACTGATCAATCATAGACTTTAATTTGAGTGGGAGAAGTCCTTGATCTTTTTTTTTTAATTCTTATCTTCCATCTTAGAATCAGTACTATGTACCAGTTCCAAGTCAGAAGAGCAGTAAGGACTAGGCAATGGGGGTTAAGTGACTTGTCCAGGGTCATACAGCTGGGTGGTTCCTGAGGCCAGATTTATACCCAGGACCCGCTGTCTCTAGGTCTGATTTTTAATCCACCAAGCTACCCAGCTGCCCCCTTTAGTCATTTTAAAAGTCCTTGAAAGCCATTGGATGAAGTAAATTGATGGCAGGTAGGGAGTCTGGATTGAGTGAGGAAACTAGTCAAGTTCTATGGAGCTTGTATAAAACCAGCAAGCTGTTTTAGAATCATCAATTCAAGTATTTAGTAGCCTAATGGCAGAAGCTTCCAGCTAAATCTTGAGAAGGAACTGTTTTGGAGGAGGAGAGGAAAGAATCTTTTTTAAAAATTGTTTTTTAAAAAATGTGTTATTTTCAGTTCCAAATTCTCTCCCTCATTCCAGATCCTCCATTCATTGAGAAGGAAAGTAATACGATACCCATTACACATGTGAAGTCATGCAAAACGTATTTCCATATTAGTCATGTTACCAAAATAAAAGCACAAAAAGAATGGAAAATGAAAGAAACTATGCTACAATCTGTACTTCGAGTCCAACAGTTCTTTCTCTGGAGGTAGACAGCATTTTTCATCATGAGTCCTTTGGAGTCATCACGAGTCATCGCATTGTTATGTATCAGAGCAGCTAAGTCTTTCACAGTTGATTATCATCACAGCGTTGCTATTACTGTGTACAGTGTTCTCCTGGTTCTGCTCACTTTGCATCAGTCTATTTAAGTCTTTCTAGGTTTTTCTGATACCACCCCCTTTGTCATTTCATTTAAAAAAAAATCTTACTTTCACCTTCCATCTTAGAATCAATTCTGTGTATTGGTTCCAAATCAGAAGAGGCTAAGTAATGCAGGTCGAGTGACTTGCCCAGGGTCACATAGTTAGGAAGTGTCTGAGGCCATATTTGAACCCAAGACCTCTATCTCTAGGCCTGGCTCTCAATCCACTGAGCCACCTAGCTGTCCTACCCTCACCCCTTTGTCCTTTCTTATGGCACCAAAGTATTTTATCACAATCATATACCACAACTTGTTCAGTAATTCTCCAGCTGATTTATGGGCATCCTCTCAGTTTCCAGTTCTTTGCCACTACAAAAAGAGCCATCATAGATATTTTTGTCCATATGGGTCCTTTTCCTTTTCTTTGGGATATAGACCTAAGAGTGATTTTGCTGGGTCAAAAGATATGCACAGTTTTATAGCCCTTTGGGGCACAGTTCCAAATTGTTCTCAAAGGCACAACTTCATCAACAATGCATTGCCCCCCACATTCTAGGAAGAAAGTATTTTGATCATGGCTTTGATCTCTTTCTCCATCCCCTTTGACTTGTTACCATTAGGTAATATGGATCACTGGACTTGAAGTCAGGCAGATCTGAGTTTGAATCTTGATTCAGATACTTTCTAGTTGTATGATCTTGGGCAAGCTACCTTGTCTCTCTTGGCCTCAGTCTCCTCACCTGTCAAGTGGGGCTAATAATAGCTCCTACCCCACAGGGTTGCTGTCAGGATCAAATGAAATAACATTGATTGTAAAGCCCTTTGCAAACCATAACCCTTTTTATAAATGCTAGCTATTATTAGGAGGTTTTTTAAAGCTCCTTTCCTGCCTCACCCTCTGTAGGATTTTATTAGCAGCAGCAGCCCCTCCATCAATCAATCATCACCCTTACCTCCTAAAAGAGTGCCTATTTATAAGCAGCATCTCTACCCAGAGAAGACAATCACACGAGACAACAAACATAGGTTAATTGGCCACGACTTGTCAGGGACAAAGGGCTATGATGTGAACTTTGGAGAACAAGATTTGGACTTTTCATCCACATTTTATTAACATCCCTAGCTGACAACAATGTCTATTCTGGAGCTGAGGATAGACTAGATATAATGAGGAAAAGCAGATTCAAGATTCTCCAAGAGGTCCATTTTTTCGAATCTTTATGTCCTAATAAAACTTCTAAGAAAGAAGAGCAAGGCAAATGGGTTTAAGAGACTTTCCTAGGGTCATAGAGCTAGGAAGTATCTGAAGCCAGATCTGAATCCGGGGCCTCCCAACTCCAGACCTGGTCTTCTATCTGGCTACCTAGCTACCCAAGAAGCTTATTTCATAAAGCTATTTATGAAAGGACAAACCTAAGGGCATCCTGAGGACTTGAGCTGAGTTGTGCTTTCCATGCTTGAGATCACTTTCCCCTGAACTCTGTATATGTTTGTGGGGGAGTGTGTCTCTAGTTTGGGGAGATGCTTTGCATCATCTAAATCCATATAGTAAATGCCTAAAACCTAATTCAATCCTGCTGACTGATATCAACTGTTAATTGAGGAGAAAAGCACTCTGATGGGAGCCTAGGAGCTGCAACATAACCTAAACCCTCAGGGCTACTCTTGGAACTCTGAATGGACATGTAGCCATTGAACTCTGGGGACCCGATTTGTCAGTTCAAGTGGGAAATGGGAGAATAAATCCAAAGCATATGTTATATATTCATATGGATGAGCCTCTGAGACAAATCAGAACCTGGGCATGGGATAGTCCTCAGCAAGGGAGCATTCAGATCCAAACTCCTTCTCCCTCCTTTGAACAGCTTCATGTAGAGTGACAATGGGGAATTTCAGGGCTACCTTATCTGGAACATCCCTATCCCCACCTGAACATCGTCGGTAGGACATATACAAAAAACCATTCTATTCAAACGGTGACATGGGAGAGGAGGGAAATGGGAAACTGAGCAAAGATAATAAAAGTAGTAAAGAATATGGGGTATTGAGTGATGACACATTGTTGAGGGACTAAAATGCCAGGTAAAAGAGAACAAATCCTCCCTAGTCTTCATGTCAACTTTGGAAGCTCATTGGCAGAGTAGTAAATACTCAGAAGAGAAGGATGTAGAAAGAAGAGGTAAGAAAAACAAGAAAAATAAGAAAGACGGAGGAAAATTGCATCTATTCTCCAAATAGGAATGCAAAAGGGAAACAAGTAACTCTAGTAGTTAAGATATGAAGGAGAATGATTTATTTCTAAGACAAATCCAAGGGCAGTGTAGGTAGCACAGTGGATAGAGAGCTTTGCCTGGAGTCAAGAAGGTCTGAGTTCAAATCTGTCCTCAGATACTTACAAGTTGTATGATCCTGGACAAGTCACTTAATCCTATTTGCCTTGGTTTCCTCGTCTGAAAAATAGCCTGAAAAAGGAAATGGCCAACCGCTCCAGCATCTTTGCCCAGAAAACCCCAAATGGGGTCATGAAGAGTAGGACACAATTGAACAAAACAAAATCCAAGGTAAGCTAAGCCGAGAGACTCTCATGCTGCCCACACCTATAAACAAGACTGCTTTTCTTTTTCATCTCAGCAAACTTGGAATTTCTCTCAACCCCAGTATTCACCTTTCAGATTTCGATTGAAAAATCCCTTGAGAGCTGTCTGGGAAGGGACGGAGAGAGAAGGTAGGGGGAGGTGCAGACAGCTCAGGCCATCATTGACCTCTGCTGGAAAGCCAGCTGTTTCCTCCACTTTGAAACTGTGACTAACCCTTCGCTGTCCCCAGACTGTTCAGAGCAGCTTGGGAGGCTTCCAAACATATTTTATAGTCCAGATGTATAACCACTGGCTGTGATTTTTTGTATGAAGAACAGGTGGGTGGTAATTACTCTAGCAGGAGCTGCTAGAGACAGAGACAGAAAGTTGGGGGAAGTGAATGTTTAGTATGAGAGGAGCAGCGGGGCCCTTCCAATCCCTGGCTTGTTTTGGGGGGGAAATTGGATATAGGGAGAGATGAGCTTTTGGTGAGAGTTCCACAATCTACCTACCTCATTTTCCACCTGCTATCCCATCAGTTTCATGAAATGTATTTTTGACTTGGAAGTCCAGGACCTGGATTCGGATTCTTGCTCTGCTACTGTTTGACCCTGAATAAGTCATTTTGTGTCTCTGGGGTCTCAGTTTCCTCATCTTAGTACTCACAGATGTTCTTTGAAGTCACTTCTAACCATAAGTCTGTGATCTTAGTTTCCTCAAAGCTACCTTTGATAACCTCAACCTTCCCTTTCTGCTCCTTCCACCAGCTGACCATTGGACCTTCCTTCCCCAGTCCATATAAATAATAAATCCATGATCTCTCTTCTCCTTTTGATCAAAACTTGAGAGGGAAAGGAGTTAATGTTACTCATTTACAATTTAATGTGAATTCATTTCTTTAAATTTTTTAATTAAAAACCCTTGCTATCTATCTATCTATCTATCTATCTATCTATCTATCTATCTATCTATCTATTCCATCCATTCATCTGCCTGCTGCCTGTCTGTTCATCTGTCCATCCCTCAGTCTATCTCTATTTATCTATCTATCTGTCCATCTATCTACCTATCTACCCATCTCTCTCTCTCTCTCTCTCTCTCTCTCTCTCTCCCCAACGTGTGTGTATAAATAGATATATTTGCCTTATCTGTAGTTTTTTCCTGTTTATGAGGGGTATTGTGGCACACTAACACATGGTTAGACTTGGAGTCAGGAAAAACTTTGTTTAAATCTTGAGACTTTCTAGCTGTGTGTATGATTCTTGGAAAATCATTTAAGCACTTTTCCTCAGACAGCTTTAAGACTTAGCTACTACGTGTGCTTTCTTCGCTCTGAAAAAAAGTCACGGATCTTCATTCTACATCTGCGTATGTCTTCTTGTGCTTTCTTGATTTGTCCCAGACATACCCAGGCTACTCACCCTATGTTTGTTGTCATTTTTTGTGACTGTCTTATCTGGGTAGGGATGCTGCTTATATTTAGTCACTCTAATGCTTTTAGAAGGTGAGGGTGATGATTGATTGACAGCAGTGGTAGTGGTGGTACTGATGGAGTCCCACATATGGTGGAAGATGGAAAGGAACTTAAAAAAAACCCCAACACCTAATAATAGCTGGCATTTATAAAGGGCTTTAAGGTTTGCAAAGGGCTTTACAACCAATGCTATGCCATTTGATCCTTTTAACAATCTTGTGGTGTGGAGACTATTATTATCCTCATTTGACAGATGAGGAAACTGAGTCCAAGAAAGGTAAAGGGACAATTAGAGTATCTGAAGCAGGATTCAAACTCAGATCTACCTGACTCTAAGTCTATCATTACCTAATGGTGATAAATCATGTCAAGGGAGCAGTCTCCTGGCTATTCTTTTGAAAACTGGCCTCTTCACACAACCACCTGATAAAACAAAGGGATGATGTAAAAATGGACCTGATGATACACATTTGTTTAAGGATACATACAAGTATGGGGCAGCTGGGTGGCTCAGTGTGCTAGGCCTGGAGTCAGGAAGACTCTTCATCCTGAGTTCAAATCTGACTTCAGAGGCTTAATAACAGTAAGCCACTTAACCCTGTTGGCCTCAGTTTCCTCATCTGTAAAATGAGCTGGAGAAGGATGTGGCAAACCATTCTAGTATCTTTGCTAAGAAAACTCCAAATGAGGTCATGAAAAGTAGGATATGACTAAAATGATTGAACAACAACATATGAGTATAAGTTATTATTCAACTATGTTGAAACCCACAAATTAACATATTCTATCACCAGCTTTACTCCTGAGCTTCACAAGGACCCCCTCTCCATTCCTTTGTGGCACCAAAAGAAGTTTCATGGTAGTGGTGGCCTATAATGTTACAATATTATTGCCTGCATCATGTCTAGCAATATTATAATATTAAGTAAGATACTATAGAAATGTGAAAAGAAGCATAATGTGGCAAGAAAAAACCCACTAGATTTGGTTGGAATCATTTAAATCTTGCCTTTGACAATTACTAGTTGTGTGGTCCTGAGTCAGTTAACTTTGATGTTTCTTTACCTGTGAAATGGAGTCATTGGGTCACAGATTGAAAGCTGGAAGGGACCCTAGAGGCCACTGAGTACAACTCCCAAATTTTATGGATGAGGAAACAGGATCAAAGTCCAAGGTCAGTATCAGTAGTAAGTTTCCGAGGCATGATTTAAATCCATCTTGAATTGTTTTTCAGTCATGTCTGATTCTTTAAGACTCTATATGGGTTTGTTTTTATTTTGCAAAGACACTAATTTGCCATTTCCTTCTCCAGCTCATTTTATAGATGAGGAAACTGAGATCAACAGCATTAAGTGATTTGCCCAGGATCAAACAGCTGGTCAGTGTCTAAGGTCAGATTTGAACTCATGAAGATGAGTCTTCTTGATTCCAAACACAGTGCTTTATCCACTATGTCCCATAGTTACCCTTTAAAACCATGTTCTTGGACTCAAAAGTAATTGTTATTTTTGCTATGATACATCACAGAATTGTTCTAAGGATCAAAGGAAGAATGAGAGTATAACCAGAACTGACCTGTGGAGACTCGGTCCTCAGATTGCATTTGGCTTTTGATTAAAGAGAATAAAATGCTATAATGATACCCCTCTTCCTCTCCTACCTGGTCACCATGTGATTTTGAACATATGGTGCTTTAATTTCTCTTTTGTTTCTGTTGTATATATTCTTCTCTTCTCTTAGGTAGGCTTCAAGAAGACTGGAGAACATGACAGCAAAGGAAAGTAATGAATGCTGGAGGGGATGTGGCAAAATTGGTACATTAAGGCATTGCTGGTGGAGTTGTGAATTGATCCAACCATTCTGGAGGACAATTTGGAACTATGCCCAAAGGGCGATAAAAGACTGTCTGCCCTTTGATCCAGCCACAGCACTGCTGGGTTTATACCCCAAAGAGATAAGGGAAAAGACTTGTACAAGAATATTCATAGCTGTGCTCTTTGTGGGGGCAAAAAATTGGAAAATGAGGGGATGCCCATCAATTGGGGAATGGCTGAACACATTGTGGTATATGTTGGTGATGGAATACTATTGTGCTCAAAGGAATAATGAACTGGAGGAATTCCATGGAGACTGGAACAACCTCCAGGAAGTGATGCAGAGTGAGAGGAGCAGAACCAGGAGAATATTGTACCCAGAGACTGACACATTGTGGTACAAGAGAATGTAATGGACTTCTCTACTAGCAGCAATACAATGATCCAGGACAATTCTGAGGGATTTATGAGAAAGAACACTATCCACATCCAGAGGAAGAACTGTGGGAGTAGAAACCCAGAAGAAAAACAACTGCTTGATCAGATGGGTCGAGGGGGATATGTTTGTGGAATGTAGACTTTAAAGGATCACTCTAGTACAAATATCAATAATATGGACATAGTTCTTGATCAATGACACATGTTAAACCCAGTGGAATTGCATGTTGGCTGCAGGAGGGGGGAGGGGAGGGAAAGAACATGAATCATGTAACCATGGAAAAATATTCTAAATTAATTAAATAAAATTTCAAAAGAAGAAGAAGATGATGATGATGACTGGAGAACCACCAGAGGACCAGGAACTGGAGTCCATAGTAGGGTCTGCTAGCAACTGCTTCAGACAAGAAGCCAACCCAGATGAGCAACCCTCCTGATCCCATCCAATGAATCTATTATGCCCATGAATCCTCCATGAACGTAAGGGAGGGAGTGACCTGTCATTGATTAACTTATTCCCAGAAATGACTTTGGGCAGAAGAAAGTATTTTAGCAACCACTTTGGGTCTGATTGTATTCTCCTCTAGGTAGAGATGAAGAGGGGAGAATATAGCTGGTTTGGAGGATATTCTGTACTTTGGTTTTTACTCTTATCTTTTCAGTTGATATCCTTGTGAAAGCTATTTTTTTTTCAGATGTATTTGGGTGACTCAGTAGATAGAGAGCCAGGCCCAGAGATGGGAGGTCCTGGGTTCAAATATGGCCTTAGACCTTTCCTTGCTGTGTGGCTCTGAGCAAATCACTTTACATTGTCTAGCTCTTACTACTCTTCTGCCTTAGAGCCAATACACAGTATTGATTCGAAAACAGAAGATAAGGGTTAAAAAAAAAAAGACTATAAACAGTGCCAATGGACATCCAATTTTCACACCCAAAGTTCCCTACCCTGATGAAATCACAGATCCAGACAAAGATCATCCCCCTCCTTAGTACTGATTCTAATATGGAAGGTAAGGGTTGTTTTTTTAAAGTTTTTTGATCATTAGCTTTATTTGTTTGTTTTAAGCCCTTATCGTCCCTCTTAGAATCAATTCTAAGGCAGAAGAGTGGTAAGGGCTAGGCAATGGGAGTTAAGTGACTTGCCCAGGGTAACACAGCTGGGAAGTGTCTGATGTCAGATTTGAACCCAGGACCTCCCATCTCTGGGCCTGGCTCTCAATCTACTGAGCCACCCAGCTGCCCCCTCAATTGATTTTTCAAAACTCTTACTTTCTATCTGAATAACAACTCTAAGACAGAAGGGTAAGGACTAGGCAAATGGCTTTAAACAATTTGCCCAGTTATAGTGCTAGGAAGTATCTGAGGTCACATTGGAACCCAGGTTCTCCTGACTCCAGGCCTCATGCTCTATCCATTGAGCCACTTAGTTGTCCCTGGTCAACTGGGAGAAAACAGCAACCCCCTCCCCCCCCAACTATAGCCCTCGAAAACACCTCAAATGGTCTCCTGGGGTTACCCCCAGCACACTAGGGCAGGAGGGTAGCAGCAATGCTCTGGGGTCTTGACCTGCCCATGTATGTATGCTGGAAGAGTAGGCCAAGGTTTATATGGACTAAATATATAAATGCCAGTAATTATCACGGCTAGAGAGGAGGGACTCAGAACATTCTCCTGCTTTACCTCAATCCTGTGCACTTTCCTGGAGCCTCCGAAAGGGGCTCAAGACTGCATTTTCCTATGGGCAAAAAGAGAAAATAGCCCAGGACACCGCTTAGAGCTCTAGGCCATTTAATGCAGGCCTGCTTATCTGAGGCCACAAGGAGGGAGAGAATATTAGGCTATCATGGTTGGTGGGTGGAGGCGGATCTAAGCAGTGCCAATGTTCTCTGGCTTTAAAGAGCCAAACCCATTACCAGGCAGCCAGTGGGATAATCACGTCCAAGTCACTTTTCTTACCTTGGAAATCTCCCTCACAATTATAAACAGCTCATATGAAGAAATAAATTTGATTATATATACGGATGCACACACACACATATACATATAACTATGATGTGCGTATGTGTATATGTAAAATATACATATATTTATGTGTTATTAAAATACATAGATTTATATATACCTAGATTTATTTTTATAAATATAAAATTCTCATGTGAAAGATATAAATATATGAAAATATAAAATTTATATTTTATATACACCTATTTATACTTATAAATTTTTATATAAAATAAATATATTCTATATAAATTTATATTTATAAATATAAAATATAAAAATAAACACATAAAATACATTTTATATATACATATATTAATGCATACATACCCATGGATATATTTATATTTTTCATGTTATATATTATATATATTTTATTATATATTTTATATATATTTATATTTTTCATGTTATATGTAATTTTTATATTTATAAAAATACAAAAAATTTATATTTATAAACATACAAATTCAAAAATACAAATGACAACATTTTATATTTATAAAATACAAATATATTTATAAAATAAAAATAACAAAATATAAAATATATATGTATAAAGTAGAAATATAAAGCATGAATAGAATATATAACACAAAATATACATGTATAAATAAAATAGATACATATATGAAATTTATTTTATATCTATGCATATTTTGATATATATACATATGGATTTATAAAATCAATTTAATATATTTTATATTTATATATATTTTCAAATGTTATATACATCACTTATAAAACATATTCATAATATATAAAATATATTTCTATAGTTAGATACATGTATATGTATATATGTATTATACAGGTACACATATATATCTATTAGAAATGAAACTGATCAAAAATATAAAAGGATAAGGGGGGAAGCTGGGTGACTCAGTGGATAGTGAGCCAAGCCTAGAGCAGGAGGTCTTGGATTCAAATCTGGCCTCAGATACTTCCCAACTATGTGACCCTGGGCAAGTCACTTGGCCCCCATTGGCTAGTCCTAAATGCTCTAATCCCTTGGAACCTCTACATGATATTGATTTTAAGACAGAGGGTAAGAGTTTCAAAGAAACAAACAAATGAACTTATAGGAATAAATATGTCCTAAGGTTACTTCATAAATTCTAGCATAATAAGTGCTGAAGGGACCCTATTTCATAGCCCTGACTCAACAGACATCATTGAAATACTTGTTGGCCAAAAGCTCAGCAATTATGCATCCGGATTTCCCTGGATAGTCCTGATTATAAAGAAAGATATTTAACAAGGCTTCACAAAAGACCCTACATCCTGAAGTTTGGCTTTTAAAATATGGTTGTTGTAATTAAGAAGTTCATAACATGCATATTGTTTCGAAAACTTAAGGGGGAAAACGACTTTAAACTTAGAAAACTGGGAGAGAGTCCAGACATGTGATTTCTTTCGAGTAGGAGACTCTAGGTACGAAACTTTCCTCTGCCAATATGGGTTGACACTCATTTGTAGTTTTAGAGAAGTGGCTATGGTATATATCAGATATATACACGCAGATTGTCAATATTCTGTTGTTTCAGTCATCTCTGACTCTCTGTGACCCCATTGTGGGTTTTCTTGGCAAAGATACTGGAGTGCTTTACCTTTTCCTTCTCCAGTTCATTTTTTCAGATGAGGAAACTGAGGCTAACAAGCTTAAGAGACTTGCTCAGGGTCACACAGCTAGTAAGTGTCTGAGGCTGAATTTGAACTCATGAAGATGAGTCTTCCTGACCCTAGAACTGCTCCTTTATCCACTATGCCACTTAGTAAGTCCCAAAAGAAATTTATAATAGCATCACTTTTCCCTGGGTAAAGTAAAAGGAGGGGCAGGGATGAAATTAGCTCTGATTTCTTTGTTACAGCTGAGGAGTTCCTAGCAATGGAGATAAAGAGTTTTCTAAAGCTCTAACAGATTAAGTGACTTGCTCAGTCACACTGCCAGGACATGTTAGAGGCAGGACTTGAACTCAAGTCTTCCTGGTTCCAAGGATAATGCTATTCACTATGCAATGCTACCTCTAAGGAAAGGGAAAAGTACTGAAAAATAAATCCAGGCCACTCTCTCCTCATCTGCAGAAAATTTCTCAGGATCTCCTAAAGGCTTAAAATGACCCGGATGGTATTGGTACCACCTGCCCCAGATGTCAGGGCTTTGCTATTTGTTGCCCATACCTGCAGTGTTGCTTACAGCAAGAGTCCCACCAGAAATTCTGTCTCTCCTGTACCCGGATTCTTGGACTTCAGAGAGGAAAAAGGGGCCTGCCTGGAGGTACTCCCCTGGCCTCCTGTCTCCTCATGCTGGCTCCATGAGTGAGATTATTCAAGACTGTTCATAACGGGTTGTTCTCTGGGGCTTTGCCCAGCTCTGTCTCCAGCGTGGTAGTGCCAGCCCTTCCCTACTGGAGACCGAGAGGACTTGCTGCTGGGAAATTCAGCTTGTACATTCTCCACAGCGTCTCCTCAACCCTCCCAACCCTCTTGCCTTGTCAGACAGACCCTTAGACACCCTCCTCCCTGGCCCCAGACAAGTTCTCTTTGGTGTTTATAGGCCTTGTAGCCATTTCCCCAGGATCTGGCAGGATTAGGTGAATACTGTCCTTTCCATCTTCCCCTTATAAATCAGTCCCACCAGACAGGCCTTTGCTTTTCCTCCACTGTTCTTTCCTGAGATCTTTCCTTTGGGTCTAAATATTGGGAACTGAAGTGGTAACTCCAGCACTCTTGTTGGAAATGCCTGTCCTCCTCAAAGTCTGCAGAGTAATGGCTCCAAAGTTCTTTTCTCCGTAAAACTTCTCTTTCTCCACTGCTTTGGGTTACAGATGTCCCTTGGCAGTCTTCTAATTCATTTTCCCCCTAAGGCCTCTTTGCAGACATCTTTTACAATGTTACAAACTCTTGTGTTTCACTTTCATTTCCCTTTGTTCGTTCCTATCTTCCTTCCTTCCTTCCTTCCTTCCTTCCTTCCTTCCTTCCTTCCTTCCTTCCTTCCTTCCTTCCTTCCTTCCTTCCTTCCTCCCTCACTCACTCTTTTTCTTTCTTTCTTTCTTTCTTTCTTTCTTTCTTTCTTTCTTTCTTTCTTTCTTTCTTTCTTTCTTTCTTTCTTTCTTTCTTTCTTTCTTTCTTTCTTTCTTTCTTTCTTTCTTTCTTTCTTTCTTTCTTTCTTTCTTTCTTTCTTTCTTTCTTTCTTTCTTTCTTTCTTTCTTTCTTTCTTTCTTTCTTTCTTTCTTTCTTTCTTTCTTTCTTCCTTTCTTTCTTCCTTTCTTTTTTCCTTCCTGCCAGCCTGCCTGCCTGCCTGCCTTCCTATCTGCCTTCCTTCCCTCTGTCTCTCTGTTTTTGTCTCTCTCTCTCTTTGACACCTCCCCCATTATGCAGAGTTTTTATTCTTCATCTTTTGGGGGTTCCAGACTGTCCCTTACACCAACCCCACCCACCTGCCTCCTGCCATCTTCAGCTACCTTTCTTCCTCCCCAGGCTGGTTGGCATCAATAACTTCTTCTTCCCCTTCTCTGGCCTCAGCATGCTGAGCTGCTTCCTTCTCTTCCAGCTCATTAGTGCAGATATTACATGAGACCAGACCTGCCTCTTAGCCCAACATTCCACTCACAATTCACGACTGGGCTGTTTTTCACTCTTGCCTGTTGCCCCCCCCCCCCATTCCCAGCCTAATCTACCTTCCCTCTGTCTGTTTCCCACCCAATCTAGAGCTGTTTGGCAGGAGCGATCTCCCCCAGATGCTATATCAGAGGTTTCAGTTATCCCAATTTCTTCTCTCCATATGTCTTGCCTTGGCTGAGCTCTCTCATCAGAGTCTGGAAAAGGGGCTTTGAGCTTGGGAATCTGTTTCCTCCATTTAATTTAACCAAACTAAAATCAGCCAACTTGGGGGTTCAGGGCAAAAGGCCCATTTGTTTCCCCAGGTTTTTGGTCCCCTATTTAGGATAGGGAAAGGGCATTCTCTGGAGAACTGCTCGAGAGAGCAATGAAATTGAAAGATTGAAAGGAACTTAAGGGGTCATCTAATTCATCCTTTACCTTCAGAAAAGTCCTCAATTAAGCCATCTCAGACTAATGAGTCTTTATTAGAAATTTAAAGACATCTCTCATGCTCCGAGTCCCACATATGAACAGATCTCAAAACCTCCCATTAACCTCAATATATTTCAACATATTAAAAAGTAATATGGATATATTTAAAGTTATTTAAATATATTAAAAACTAGTCCTTATGCCTAACACATCCTTAATGCCTATGATTTAAACCCACGAATTTTCACAGCATTTTCAATGAACATGGACAATTACTGGTCACTATCCTCTTTATTAAAAAACCCCCAACAAATTAACAAAAATCTTGCTCTGTATAAAGACTATCTCCCTTTAGCCTTCTCTTCTTCAGACTAACTAATTATAGCCATGTTGGTGAACCTATGGCACACATGATAGAGGTAGGGGCTTCTCCCTTCCCTCTCTCCACCACACTTGAGGACAGTTCTCTCTTCACCCACCCCTCTGCCCAGCAGCCCAATGGGAGTGCTTCCTCCCTTCCCTGTCTTGGGTAATGGGGTGGCTCACATGCAGTGTGAGGGTGTACTTTGGGTACTTGGTTTGCCATCATTGAATTATAATATCTTTTCTCACAGGACTTTCTTCCCAACACTTTCATCTTTTTTTGTGGCTTACCTCTCAACACTCACCAAGTTCTCCTGGAGCAAAGACTTTGGTAACTTGGGTTTTGGCTTACATCCCCAGTCTCTTTAAAGTGGAAACTAGAAAAGTACTCAAGGTAAACCACAGGTATACAGGTATTTATTTCCTCACAAAAGAAATTCTAAAATCAAAAGGCTTTCACCACCACCACCACCACCACCACCACCACAGATGGACAGATTTACAACAGGATTTGACAATTTACAGCTACTCTCATACTTAGCATATGCTGATAGAAACTTAAGCAGTAGGTAGGGCAGCTGGTGGCGCAGGGTATAGTGTGCCTAGCGTAAAGTCTACTAGATATCTTCATGAGTTCAAATCTGGTCTCAGATATTTATTAGCTGTGTGATCTTGGGCAAGTCACTGTAAACCTGTTATGAGCTTGAGGAGGAAATGGCAAGTTACTCTAGTATCTTTGCCAAGAAAACCCAAATAGGGTCATGAAGAGTTAGCATGATTGAAAAATGACTAAACAGCAAAAATCTTCATGGGTAAGGTTCTGTAAAATGGGGATCATTTCTACTGTTTTCTATTGTGATAGAAGATAATACCACTGAATCATAACCCAAAAGGCTCTCACTATCACTACCAAGAACCCCAAACAAGGTCCCAAAGAGTTGGATGTGTTTAAAAAACAACTGACTGACAAAACAAATAGTAGTAACTGCCTCTCAGTTAATGTCTTGTAAGTCAGGTCAGGGAGCTGAATTCCTTCTCTTGGTGGTTGTATCCCCTCTGACCCAGCACTGCCCCTTGCCACATCAAGTCTGACAAAGGAACTCAGGATGGATCTACCATATTCCAAACTCACAAAATTGCCTCTGAGATAGGATCATTCATCGTGGGATCACTATACTATCTACTGTAAACTGAGGAAAAACAAAGCAGAAATGGGAGCCCTGGGACCCTAGCTGGCATGTGGTTCCTGGTTCACTATATCTCTCAGAGTGAGGGCGGGGAACCAGACCCCTCCCCTGTCTTTCCAGGGAAAGGCTCTGATAGTCCTAACATAAACTGTAGCTGGGAAAAGAAGAGACCACTGAGAGTAAGTCATTCTTCTTTTAGGGTTCACCAAGTCACTGGCTCTTCCTGCTTGGGGCCAATGAAGGGGATAGCTTCATCATCTCCAAAGTGTCTGAATCCATTAAGACCATCTCATATATGGTCGTCTTCCAGAAGTAGACAGCCAATTAATCAACATTTATTAAGTGCCAGGAAATGTGTTGTGTTGTAAAAATTAAATTAGTTTCTCTACTAAAAAGTATTGTATTTTTATGAGGTTTATTAAAGATTATTAGAAATCAAGGTTACAAATTAATAAGCCATGTGCCTAGGGTTGATTAGTCAATTCACAGTCTCATTACTACATGTTGCAATGTTTCAAGTTGAGGAAGAGAGAGAGCAAAGTAGGTGTTACAGCCAGTTCAAATACAAATTGTGATCTCACCCAGGTGGGAATCTCAGGTGAGATTATAGGGAATTCTGGGAAGTATCAAGGACTTCTGGGGATTGAAGTCTGGGGTTCAAAACTCCATTTTACAGTGTGATGGGGACACAAAAAGGGTCAAAAGACAGTCCCTGCCCTCAAGGAGTTTGAGATCATTATCCTCCAAGTACAAATGAATTAAAGTAGGAAACATGGTTTCATTGGAAGCAAGAAGGGCTGGAGAGTGTCTACCCTGTTGTACTTATCTATTAAATAGTAGGTATATGCTCATCCAGGAAGGATGAATGAGATATTAGATGTGTGGCAGCAGTTTGAGCTTTCAGGAGAAAAGTCTTATGAAGAGACATGACATTATCGAGGTCTCTGATAACATTTTATTTCAGGTTTCTTGTCTCCTTGGTAAATCTTCTTTTCTCCCTTCATTTCCATTATTTAAATAGCTGCAAACTTCAGAGTTTGCAGTACCATAAGGGCAGCCAACCAAAAGGGAAACTGACACCTGTTGAGCATCCATCCTTTCATAGTGAATAGCAGAGGACCTGCTGGACTTGGAGTTGGGAAGATCCAACCATGTGAAAAGTGATATTTAGAGTTTCCATTTTAAAAATAGAAATGTTTATGACATTTAGCTCATAAGGTTGCTATATGATTCAAATAAAAACAAACACATATAAAGTGATTTGGAAATTGTTAAGTGCCATACAAAAATTAGCTATTCTTATATCAGGGGTGTGGAGCGATCACCTATAACCTTGCACCCCACACTTCTCACACAGGGCTCATTCTCTGTGCTTGCTTGCTCACGCTGACCTGCTCTTCTTATGGCTGGTATAGGCTATCTGAGAAAGATAATTGCCACACAGTGGCATTCAAATTCTCTCAAGGTTCTAGGGGGCATCCCTTTTGTGGTGGAATATACTCTCCCTCAGAGCACTATAAACCTTTAGATTTTTTAAAAAAATTAAAACAACAGCAACAACAATAATAGCTGAGTATTGGTTCTAAGACAAAAGAGAGGTAAGGGCTAGGCAACTGGTGTCAAGTAACTTGCCCAGGGTCACAGAGCTAGGAAGTATCTGAGGTCAAATTTGAACCCAGGACCTCCCATTTCCAGGTCTATTTTTCTATCCACTGATCCACCTAGCTGCCCCAGCATTATAGATCTTAAGTCCCCATGATATATTTCCATTTACACAAAACCATCTACTCACAATAATCATACTTTTAGATCTTAAATATAGTCATTTACTCAGTAATAGGTGAAAAAGAAACAATAACATCATAGGCACTCTTATTAAAGCAAAAATAAAAATAAAAATGTGTCACAAGCTAGACTTCAACCTCAGTGATTCTCCCACCCAGTATCTTTGGGAAGAGTGGGCACACACAGAAATCAGGCAGGGAAATACAGATACTTGGGGTAACTCACAGCTCTGGAACTGTAAATTTCAATGGTGTTTTTTTTTCTTTCTGTCTCAGGAATTGTCCATAAAATGTTCTTGAGTTTTTTTAGTTCCTAAACTGAATTCATCAATGCTGGACTAGATATATACTTCACTAGGCATGATATCTTAGTCAAACTAGTTGATCCCCCAGGTGACTTTTTTGATCATCTACTTCCAAATGGGTTCAACTGTATTTAGTACTTCTTTAAAAAAAACAAACAACAAAACTCGTACAATTCTGGGAAAGAGAGAGAGAGAGAGAGAGAGAGAGAGAGAGAGAGAGGGAGAGAAAGAGAGAGAGAGAGTAGCATACCAGGTATATTAGCATCTTGAAAGTATTATTGGTGTATTGATATTGTATCTTATGTGTTCATATACCAGACTCATGGTCCTGTTACTTATTGATTATTGTGTTTCCAAATCTTCATTCAAAAGGATAAAGGAATTCCTGAGCAGGACATTATTTGCCACAGGGTCCTAGTTCCCACCTTATTAGACCACATTCCTTACCAAGTCACAAGCTTGATTAACCTCCTCCTCTTTGATTATGTGATTGTCAATTGAGCCAATGTTAAAGTCTATGCCATGTCACATGTTCATTAGCTACCTCCTACTCCACATTCCTAAACTCACCAGTAAGAGTTTGAGGGCATGTGGTGTAGAGCTCTCTCTCAATTCCATCAGAGGGGCATGCATAATGGAGCCCATAGTTTTTAAACTCCTTGTCTCTGAGTCTTTATTCCTTTGTTTCTCTTTCTCTCCTCTATCCATATTCCCTCAGTTTCCAATCTCCTTCTCAGGTGTCCACCCATGAGAATTTTAATATGTAACTGTAACTACAGGAGGTCACAGAGAGAGAGAGAGAGAGAGAGAAACACATCAAATATCAGCAGAACACCAAAATACACTTTCCAATGAATCTCTCAATCTCTACTTAATACTGTTTGCTTTTCCTTCTTGTTAAAGTAATAAGTTCTGCATAATACTTTCAAAACCACCCTGCTTATCTGTTCTTCTTCCTGCTGTATTCTGTACATTCAAAATAAGTGTTTCAGTGCTCTTATTTTCAGCATCTCTACTCCTGTCCCTCTTCTCCTTTCTCTCCACTCTATTGAAAACTGAAAGAAAGAAAAACCCCAACAACCTTGAAATAAATAAGCATAGTTGAGCAAAATGAATCCACATGACAGCTATGTCTAAAAATATATGCCTCTTTCTGTATCTTGTTATCCATCACCTCTTGGTCAGGAGATAGGCAATATGCTTAAATAAATTCTCTGGAGACATGATTGGTTCTTGCAATGGACTTAATATTACTTAACAGCAACTGTAGTTAACTATCATTTTTATCTTCAAGGTTAGCTGATGCATCTTGGAAATATATTTTTTCTTTCTTTCTTTTTTTAAAAAAATCTTTACCTTCTGTCTTGGAATCAATACTGTGTATTAGCTCCAAGGCAGAAGAGAGGTAAGGGCTAGGCAATTGGGGGGGGGGGTCGAGTGACTTGCCCAGGGTCACACAGCTGCCAGATTTGAACCTAGGACCTTCCATCTCTCTCTAGGCCTGGCTCTCAATCCACTGAGCCACCCAGCTGCCCCTGGAAATATATCCTTTCAATTCTTTCTCCCCTCTGAACTTTCTGAATTGAGTTTTTAGGTTCCCTCTGCCAATAGCCCCACCTTAGTAGCCAAATTCTCATTTTCCGTCTCTATAATCAGATAAATAATAATTGTCCTACATTCCCAGCCTAGCCTCCATGTCTATATCACTCCAGCACACTCTAGTTCATTACATTCAAAATTAGCAACAATTGTCACAGAACTCTGCATCAGAGTAAATATTTCTCTTAATATTTCTTAATTCTATGCAGATTTAGTTTATCAACCAATAATGCCATATTAAAGAGAAGTGCTTTAAAGGGACAGTTTGTTGTTGTTCAGTTCCTTTTCATTTGTGTTTGACTCTTTGTGACCCTATTTGGGGTTTTCTTGTCAAAGATACTCCAGTTTATTTTCCAGATGAGGAAATTGAGGCAAACAGTTTTAAGTGACTTTCCCAGTGTCTAAGGCCAAATTTGAACTCAGATCTTCCTGAAGCTCTATCTACTGTGCTACCTAGCTGCCCCTAATGAACTCATTTTTATTAGCACTGCCATATCCCTTCCATCTCAGAAATGGAAGACTTGGTTCCAGAACTCCTACTTCAAGGGTTCCTCAGATTCCTCATCCTCTCCAGATTTGCTTAGGGGAAACCTAATCCTTTAGGCCTGGAGACCTGATCTTACAGCTCAGGATAACCATTAGCATTTAAGGGACTACATCAGAAATAATCATTTTTGGCCTGAGGAATTCCTTTCAGTGGGACAGACTAGCAACTTATCACTAAATTATTTTTTAATTTTAGGGAGTTGGGTGCAGGCTTTGAGATATTAAGTGATTTGCCCAGGGTCACCGAATCAGTGTGTATTAGAGGCAGGACCTGAATCTAGTTCTTCTTGGCTCCAAGGCTTGCCCTCTATCCATTAAGGTATGCTGTCACATAGATGTCAGTCATTATTATTATTTTTCTAAAAACCCTTATCTTCTGTCTTATATTTGATTCTAAATATTGGTTCCATGGCAGAAGAGTGGTAAAAGCAAGGTAAGTGGGGTTAAATGACTTGCCCAAGGTCACATAGCTAGGAAGGGTCTGGGGGGCACATTTGAACCCAGAACTTCCCATCTCCAGGCTTGGCTGGCTATCTACTGAGTCACCTAGCTGCTCCCATTTTAATTTTTTCCCCTCTTTTATCTTAGAGTGCATAATTCAAGCTGATTTTTACATAGCACTTTAAAATTTGCAAAGTTATATATATGTATATATATATAAAAATATATATATACATATTTAAATTTGCAAAGATCTATATATAATTTTGCAAAGATATCTTTGCAAATTTATCTATACCTATCTATCTAGACCGTGGTACAGTGGATAGAACATTGGGTCTGGAGTTAGGAATTCTCATCTTCCTGAGTTCAAATCTGGCTTCATACACTTACCAGCCATGGGACCATGGATAAGCCACTCAACCCTGTTTGCCTCAGTTTCCTCATCTGTAAAATGAGCTGGAGAAGGAAATGGAAAAACCCCTTTAGTATCTTTGCCACGAGAACCCTAAGTGGGGTCACAAAGGGTCACAGATGACTGAAATGGCTCAAAGACAACAATCACATGATTTCTTTGGGTCCCAAAATTATTGATCCTTGGAGGTAAATGTCATTATCACCTTCATTCATAGATCTATTAATATGAGCCGGGCTTTATACCCAAGAGTCCCTTAAACTAGCACTCTTTCCATTGCATAGTACTTCAGTTTCAGTGATAACATGAGTCTGACTTTTCTATGGACCAGACAGCCAGTGTTTTGGGTTGGAAAGTTTACTTAGGCATTTGAAAGAGTCCTTAGGGTGAAGACAGAGTTTGTGATTTGCAGGAATACTCAATTTTAGGGTAATACAATCTCAGAATTGGAAGGAATCTCAAGAGATCATCTGATTTTTTTTACATCCAGTAGAGCAGCAAATATAGCAAAAATAATAGTAATAAATAATAAAATTCAATGTTGGTGGGGATTGGTGGGGAAATAGACACCCTGGTACATAGTTGCTTGGTTTGTAGACTGTGTAAACATTTTGGCCAGCAATCTGATAATATACAAGCTGATCATCACAAAACCGATTGTACTTTTTGATCTAGTGATTCCAACACTAGGAATTTATCCTAAAAGAATCCAAAAGTGGGGAGAGGAGGAGATCTAAGTAAAAATATACAGAACTTTCTTTATTCATAACAAAAACAAGCAAACAAACTACTCTTACAGGTACTTTGTGTTTTAGCCAAAATCCTAAGTCTGTTGCCTTGCACAAGCTGCCCCTCATGTTTGGAATGTACTCCCCTGCCATTTTTGCCTCTTGGATTCCCTGGCTTCATTCATCCCAGCTCATGTGCCCATGGGAAGCAATGCCTGATCCCAGGAGTTATGGTTCTCCCAGTGGATTGTAATCTCCTTAAAGGTAGAGACTGTTTTTCATTTTGTTTTTGAATTCCCCGTCCCTAGTATAGAGCCTTGCACATAGTAGGCACTTATTAAGTATTTCTTGGTTTGGATTGGGTTGAGAATTAATGAATAAACTATAGTAGAGTCATGTAATAGAATATCATAGTGCCATAAAAATGATAATACGAGGGTGCAGTTTGGTGGCTCAATGGATAGAGCCAGGTTTGGAGATGAGAAGTCCTGAGTTCAAATTTGATCCCAGATACTTCCTTGCTGTGTGACCCTGAGCAAATCACTTGACAATTCCCCCCCCCCCCCCCAAAAAAAAACCTTGGTTAGCCTTTACCACTCTTCTGCCTTGGAACCAATACTTAATATTAATTCTAAGACAACAGGTAAAGTTTTTTAAAAAAGAAAAAGAATATGAGGAAACAGGCAAGCCTATAAGAAGCGATACCAAGTGAATCAGTAGAAGATAAGGCCAAGGGGTAATGGTTCCCCTAATGGACTTGGAAGGGGACACAGTAAATATGTTTGTTGGTTGGTTGGCCATTTATTTCATCATTTGTTTGGTTCTCTGCTGAATGTTATTAAGTTTATAATAAAACTTTAAAAAATTAGATTATTGCCAAGTCTTCTTAGACACTTGGAATAAATGGATTATAGTCTATCTGTTCATGTGGAATCTTGTGCTTTTAAGGGTCCAAAGTATGAAAATTGACAGGCCATGAAACAATATCCAGTTCAGAAATGGGAATCCATTTGTCCCGATAGTGTCTGGAGACCTCACTCTGTCTTCTTGCTAATTGGAAGTGAAGCTGAATTCCCCCCTTGGCTCCTTTGGCCCTTCTGCCTCCTCGATTCAACCCTATGCCTCCTTGTCCAAGAAGCTTTGGCACTTGGATAGTTTCCTACCCGGTGATGTTCCCAGGCTTTGGGAGACTCCCAGCTGTTCCCACTGGAACACTGCTGACATTAGCAAGAGCCTCTGCCCTCTCAGGCCCAGGCAGACAAATAGCTCCCAGCTTTTTGGATCCACACACATTCTTTGTCTTGTCTGTCTCCCAGCACATAGAATTAAGCACAGAATGTTCAATCTAGAGAGGGCCACAAAGATAATTTAATCCAACCCCCTTCATGAACAAACTAAACTCAAAAAACTCACAAAAAGGTGAAAGGACCCCTGATTCTTCCATCCTGATTCCCAAATGAAGACTATTCCCAAGGTGTTGTTTCCCAGTGTCTTTGCATATAGCATGACATTCTGACCATGACTCTTTACCTCTTGATGTGTGGTTGTTCTTTAGCTTTTTTTTTCTCCCTAAACCCTTACCTTCCACCTTAGAATCAACACTGTGTATTGCTTCTAAGACAGAAGAGCTGTAAGGGCTTGGCAATGGGGGTTAAGAGACTTGCTCAGGGTCCCACAGCTAGGAAGTGTCTGAGGCCAGATTTGAACCTAGGATCTCCCATCTCTAGACCTGACTCCTAATCCACTGACCCCTCTAGCTACCCCAGGTCCTTTGGCTTGGAGTTCAAGGAGTTGTCCAATTAGGACAGTCTCCCAAATTTCTATGTTCAGTGAAGAATTTTGCTTTGCTGAGGATCCAGCCAGGAAGTGGTACAGGAATAGCTAGAGACTTTGACTATGGCTAGATTTTAATGTAAGCCAATGTAGACTCAGCCCAAGGGGTTGATTGAATTCGCCCTACTCTTACCTTTAGACTTCCAAACTTTAAAATCATTCCTCTTCAATTATATCATCCTGAGTCCAGTGCTTATGTATATATGAATATAGGGTGCTCATGGATGAACTTATTTATTGTGTGTGTGTATATATGTATATATATGTATATATGTGGGGTATTTGGAGAGACTAGCATGCAGAGTCTTTTTCTTTTTTTAAACAAAATTTCTTTTTTTAGACTATTTTTCCATGGTTACATGATTCATGTTCTCTTCCTCCCCTCTTCCCTCCTGCCTTCTGGAGCTGACAAGTAATTCCACTTTATACATTTCTTATTACTCAAAACCTATTTCCATAATATTCTTATTTGTTTTATTTTATTTTATTTTTAATTTTTATTTGGTCATTTCCAAACAATATTCATTGGAAACAAAGATCATTTTCTTTTCTTCCCTCCCCTTCCTCCCACCACCTCTCCCATAGACCACTCACAATTCCACTGGGTATCACATGTGTTCTTGATTCAAACCCATTTCCATATTGTTGGTATTTGCATTAGAGTGTTCATTTAGAGTCTCTCCTCAGTCATATCCTCCACCCCTGTAGTCAAGCAGTTGCTTTTCATCGGTATTTTTACTTCCACAGTTTATCTTCTGCTTGTGGATAGTGTTTTTTAGATCCCTGCAGATTGTTCAGGATCACTGCATTGCCACTAATGGAGAAGTCCATTACATTCTATTGTACCACAATGTATCAGTATCTGGGTACAATGCTTTCCTGGTTCTGCTCCTTTCGCTCTGCATCACTTCCTGGAGGTTATTCCAGTCTCCATGGAATTCCTCCACTTTATTATTCCTTTGAGCACAATAGTATTCCATCACCAACATATACCACAATTTGTTCAGCCATTCCCCAATTGAAGGGCATCCCCTCATTTTCTAATTTTTTGGCCACCACAAAGAGCGCAGCTATGAATATTTTTGTACAAGTCTTTTTCCTTATTATCTCTTTGGGGGTACAAGCCCAGTAGTGCTATGGCTGGATCAAAGGGCAGATCACCTTTTGGGCATAGTTCCAAATTGTCCTCCAGAATGGTTGTATTAACTCACAACTCCACCAGCAATGAATTAGTGTCCCTACTTTGCCACATCCCCTCCAGCATTCATTACTTTCCATAGCTGTTATGTTAGCCAATCTGCTAGGTGTGAGGTGATACCTCAGAGTTGTTTGGATTTGCATCTCTCTGATTATAAGAGATGTAGAACACTTTTTCATGTGCTTATTAATAGTTTTGATTTCTTTGGCTGAGAACTGCCTATTCATGTCCCTTGCCCATTTATCAATTGGAGAATGGCTTGATTTTTTGTACAATTGATTTAGCTCTTTGTAAATTTGAGTAATTAAACCTTTGTCAGAGGTTTTTATGAAGATTGTTTCCCAATTTGTTGCTACCCTTCTGATTTTAGTTACATTGGTTTTGTCTGTACAAAAGCTTTTTAATTTGATGTAGTCAAAATTATTTATTTTACATTTTGTGACTCTTTCTAAGTCTTGCTTGGTTTTTAAATCTTTCCCTTCCCAAAGGTCTAACAGGTATACTATTCTGTGTTCATCTAATTTACTTATAGTTTCCTTCTTTATGTTCAAGTCATTCAACCATTCTGAGTTTATCTTGGTGTAGGGTGTGAGGTGTTGATCCAAACTTAATCTTTCCCACACTGTCTTCCAATTTTCCCAGCAGTTTTTATGAAATAATGGATTTTTGTCCCAAAAGCTGGGGTCTTTGGGTTTGTCATAAACTGTCTTGCTGAGATCATTTACGCCAAGTCTATTCCACTGATCCTCCT
Source organism: Monodelphis domestica (assembly GCF_027887165.1). Lineage (NCBI taxonomy): Eukaryota > Metazoa > Chordata > Mammalia > Didelphimorphia > Didelphidae > Monodelphis > Monodelphis domestica. The sequence continues at coordinate 256,542,496 of NC_077227.1, forward strand.
TTCTGTCTCTTAGCCAGTACCAAATTGTTTTGATAACCACTGCTTTATTGTATAGTTTGAGATCTGGGACTGCAAGTCCTCCTTCCTTTGCATTTTTTCCTTCTTTTTGTCAGTTGATGCCCAATAGATTTGGCTCCACCCTCTTACTTTCACCCTATGTGTATCTACTGTTCTCATATGTGTTTCTTGTAGACAGCACATGGTAGAATTTTGGACTCTAATCCACTCTGCTATTCGCTTACATTTTATGGGTGAGTTCATTCCATTCACATTCAGAGTTATGATTACTAGCTCTGTATTTCTCAGCATTTTGATTTCTGCTCCTTTACCTGCCTTTTCTTCTTTCACTATTTCCTTCTACACCAGTTTGCTTTTGAACAGTCCCCCTTGTTCCCACCCTTATTTTACTTCTACCCCCTCCCTATTTATCCCTCCCCCTTATTTTCCCTGTAGTCTTTCTAAAATTAACGTGCCCCCCCCCCCGCTCCCTCCCTCTCTTGTACTGCTTCCCTCCCCACCAGACAGTTTGTTACCCTTCTACTCCCCTATAGGGTGCAAATCTATTCTCTGCTCCCAATGGATTGGATTGTTTTTCCCTCTTTGAGTCACTTTCAAAGCACATAAAAGTTGAGTATTTCCTGTCTCTGACCTCTTTACCCTTCCGGTGTATTGATGTTCTCCCCCCTCCCACCATGAGCTTCTTTATGACATATAAATTTACCCCCATTTGTTTCTTTTCCCATTTCTTTTAATATTAACCTATTTTAAGCTCTAGTTATATATATATATATATATATGCATACTCATGCGTATGTATTTTTGCATGCATATATCTATATACCTATTTATGTCTTGTCCTTTCATCCTATACAGTTTGTTGCTGTTCCCTCTAAGTATACTTCTTTTTGCTGCCCAGCTAATAACAACAGTTTTTAAGAGTTACCAATGACCTCTTTTCTTATAGGAATACATATCATTTTAACTTATTGAGTCTCTTAAAATTTTTTTTTCTTTTGTTTTTCTTTTTTCCCCTCTTTTTTAATTACCTTTTGATGATTCTCTTGAGTTCTGTGCATGGACATCAAATTTTCTGTTCAGGTCTGGTCTTTTCTTTACGAATTCTTGAAATTCTTCTATTTTGTTGAATGACCATACTTTCCCCTGTAAGAATATAGTCAGCTTTGCTGGGTAGTTGATTCTTGGTTGTAGACCTAGTTCCCTTGCTTTCCAGAATATCGTATTCCATGCCTTTCTTTTTTTCAGTGTGGATGCAGCCAGATCCTGAGTTATCCTCACTGTGGTTCCTTGGTATCTGAATGACTTCTTCTTGGCAGCTTGTAATATCTTTTCTTTGGTCTGATAGTTCTTGAATTTGGCTATAATATAACATTCCTGGGTGTTGTCAGTTGGGGATTAAGTACAGGAGGTGATCTGTGGATTCTATCAATCTCCACTTTTCCCTCTTGTTCAAGGATTTCAGGGCAGTTTTCTTTAATAATTTCCTGTAATATAATGTCCAGGCTTTTTCTTTTGTCATGGTCTTCTGGTAGGCCAATAATTCTTAAATTGTCTCTCCTTGAACGATTTTCTAAATCCTCTGTTTTGTGAATGAGATGCTTCATATTTTCCTCAATTTTTTCATTCTTTTGGTTTTGTTTTATAGTGTCTTGCTGCCTTGTGAGGTCGCTCGATTCAAGTTGTTATATTCTGGTTCTTAAAGACTGGATTTCATCCTTAGTTTTTTGGTCGTCCTTTTCCTTTTGGTCAGATTTTCTTTGGAGGTCATCTTTCATCTTCTTCACCTCATCCTTCATCTGCTTTACCTCATCTTTCATCTCTTTTGCCTCATTTTCCAGCTGGTTGATTTTGGCTTTCAAGACACTATTTTCTGTTTCCAGATGACTTATCTTAGTTTTTAAGTTCTTTTCCCAATTGTCTTCAGCCTGTCTTAATTGTGTTTTGAATTGCATTTTGAGTTCTTCCAAAGCCTGTATCCAATTCACTGGGATTTCTGATTTTTTTTCTTTGCTGGGTCCTCCCCCTCTGTTTCATTCGCTCTTTGCTCATTACCTGTGCAGAAGTTGTCTATTGTAATTTCTTTCTTCTTTTTCTGTTGTTTGCTCCAGTTTACCCCTTCTTTGCTCCCCATATTTGGCTGTGCTCTTGTTCCTCTCATTTTGTTTTGGTTTTGGGGCTGTCAGTCTCCCCTCTTGGAGCTTTGTCAGATCTCTTGGTACAGTCTCTAGGGGAGGAATGTTAGCTTCCCTGTCCTCTGGAGGCTTTTGATTGGATTGAGTTCAATTGGGTTGGGCTGTATGTGGTAGGAAGCACTGAGGCTCTGAAGACTCCTGGAAGGCTGGGCCGCCCAGGCTCTCTCCAGTTCTCTCCAACTGCTTCTCCGCTAATCCCAAACTCTGAGGAGTTCTGATGTGATTAGTTCAACTGGATTGGTCTGGATGTGCCCGAGGCAAGGGTGAGACTAGAGCCCGATGGAGGGACCTAGCCACTGCCTGTTTCTCCCTGGCTTCCTCCCCGCTGTCCAACCTGGATGCTCCAAGCCCGGCGCCCCACTGCTCCCAAGGTAGACCCTGCAAACCAGCACCTTTGCCCGCTCAGAGGTTCCCGCTGCTGCTGGGGGCTCAGCCCTCTGGGTTGTGGGGGAGGGGTCCTGGGACCTTTGCTCTGCCTTCCCCTTAGCCCTGAGTATTCTCGGATTCCAGCTTTGGGGGTGGTGGGGGTGGTGTACCTTTTGATTTGAGTCTAGAAGGAGGGTTCCCTTCTTCTGTCCCGTTGTTCAGATTGAATTTCGGTGCCCTAGGAGCATTCAGTCTGTATCGGTAAGGAAGGGTCTTCCACGAGGTCTGAACTTTTGCTGCTTGCTAAACTGCCATCTTGACTCCCAATATTCTTATTTGTAATAGAGTACTCTTTTAAAAACCACAATCCCAAATCATATACCCATTTAACCGAGTGATAAATCATGTTTTTCTTTTGTGTTTCTACTCCCATAGTTCTTTCTCTAGATGTGGATGGCATTCTTCTTTATAAGTTTCATGGGATTGTTCTTGAGCATTGCATTGCTATTAGTAGCAGAATCTATTACATTTGATCGTCCCACAATATTTCTGTTTCTGTGTACAATGTTTTCCTGGTTCTGCTCATTTCACTCCATATCAGTTCATGGAGGTCTTTCCAGTTTATATAGAAATCAACTAGTTCATCATTTTTTTTAGCACAATAGTATTCGATAACCACCGTATACCACAATTTGTTCAGCCATTCCCCAATCAAGGAACACTCCCTTGTTTTCTAATTTTTTACCACCACAAAAAGCACAGCTATAAATATTTTTCTACAAACATATTTTTTGATCTCTTTGGGGTACAAACTCAGTCATGGTATATCTGGATCAAAGAGCATGTGATCTTTTAAAGCCCTTTGGACATAATTCCAAATTGCCTTCCAGAATGATTGGATCAATTCACAACACCAACAATGTATTAGTGCCCCAATTTTGCCACATCCCCTCCAGCATTTATTATTTTTCTTTACTGTCATATTGGCTAATCTGCTAGGTGTGAGGTGATACCTCAGGGTTATTTTGATTTGCATTTCTCTTATCAGGAGGGATTTAGAACACTTTTTCATGTGATTATTTATAATTTTGATTGCTTTATCTGAAAATTGCCTGTTCATGTTCCTTGACCATTTGTCAATTGGGGAATGGCTTGATTTCTTGTAAATTTGACTTAGTTCCTTATATATTTTGGAAATTAGACATTTGTTAGAGAGTTTTGTTATGAAAACTTTTCTGCATTTTGTTGTTTCCCTTCTAATTTTGGTTGCATTGGATTTGTTTGTATAAAACCTTTTTAATTTGATGTAATCAAAATCATTCATTTTACATTTTGCAGTGTTCTTTAACTCTTGCTTGGTCTTAAATTCCTTTCTTTCCCATAGATCTGAGAGGTATGCTATTCTTTGTTCACCTAATTTGTCTATGATTTTACACTTTATATTTACCCATTTTGATTTTATCTTGGCATAGGGTGTGAGATGTTGATCTAAACCTAATTTTTCTCATACTGTTTTCCAATTTTCCCAGCAGTTTTTGCCAAATAATGAGCTCTTGTTCCAAAAGCTGGGGTCTTTGGGTTTATCGAACACTAGCTTGCTGTTGCAGAGTCCTTTTCAAGGTTGCTTGTCCACTCTCAACTGTGACTCCAACCCCAGTAATACTGTCTCAGCAGATAGGCTAAACCAGGTTGACAGTAACTGATAAGCTTCAAGTCTGTGGATAAGTTAGGGGGATGTCTACCCAAGCTCGTGAAATCTTCTCCTTCTTTGTAATGGCAAGATGAGAACAATTTGTTCCAGTGGCTACAAAGGGGCTGAAGCAGGTGCTGTGGTATGCTTAAGAGCTTGGTCAGAGACCACCAAGGTCAAAGACACCAAGGACATTCATTGCATCCTAGACCATTGCCAATCTTTCTGACTTTTATCTTGCCACTGGACTCTGAAAGAGTGAGACTGATGAGTTTGTGCAACTCTGCCTCATTTAAATCCAACTCACAAGCAAGTCATGATGTCATCACACCCATGATATGATTGGTCTCCTTCCAAATGTAGAGGACCAATAGATTGGATAAGGCATTGTACTAGGCAGTAAGGATGCTTACAAATCAAGATGGAAGAGGAGTTGCATTTCTTGGGGGGATAGAATATGAAAACAGAGAAATAGTTATCTTTTTTATTTGTTATTATTCCAAATGTTTACAAATCCAAACAAAATAAGTATTTTCATATATAAAGAAAAAGAAAATATTACACAAATGAAATCACAGATCTCCTCTAGGTGTAACTTACTTTTCTCCATAGCTACATCATAGATCCCTTCCACTAGTGTCCCAATCCCTCCCCAACCTCCCCCATCACAGAAGATATCATCAAGGAGGCCAACATGTGTATATAAATGAAGTCTTTCATGTATTATTTTTTTGTTCATTTTCTGGAGATAACATTCCTAGTTTATTCTTCTAGTATTAGTTCTGTGGCTGTATATAATGTTCTCTTTTCACTGTTCATTCATTATCTTGTATAGTTTTTAAAAAATCGATTTGTTTATTGTTTCTTATGGTGCAGTAATATTCCATCACAATCACATACCACAATTTGTTTAACCACTCTCCATTTGATGGGCTTCCTCTCCGTTTCTAGTTCTTTACCATCATAAAGAAAGATGCTATTAGAGGAAAGAGATATCTGATAATTTGGGGACACTAACAACTGGGGGGAATCAGAGATGGCTTCCCCTGTAGGTTGTATATGAGCCAAAACTTGATAGAAAGTAGGGATTCTAAGAGACAGAGGTGTGGGTGTGGGTGTGGGTGGTGGAATACATCCTAGGTAGGAGGGACAGACTTCCAAAAACACAGAGGTGGAGACAGAATGTTGAATTTGCAGAACAGAAAATAGGCCAATCTGGCTGGAATGCAGACTGTGTGAAGGAGAGATGCCTGGAAAGGTAGGCTGCTGCCAGGTTGTCAAGGATTTCAAAGCCCAGTATGAAGAGTTTGTATTTTATTCTAGATGCAGTAGGGAGTAAATGAGGTTTCTTAAGCAGGGGAGGCACATAGTTAAACTTGAACTTTAAGGTTATTTTGGCAACTCTGTTATTTTGGTAGTGTGGGCCAGTGGGGAGAAACTAGAAACTAGGAATCCAATTTGGAGGCTGTGACAGTCTAGGAAAGAGGTGATAAGAACCGGAATTTTAATGGTGCTTGTATGAGTAGATGGAAGGGGTAGGTGTGAAAATATAATCAGTGTGATAGTTGACTGCATTTAGACCTGTGTTCAAATTCTGCCTCAGACACTAGCTATGGGACCTTAGGCAAGTTAATTGACTGCTCTCTTTAAAAAAAATGGCAATAATAATAGCACATACGTCACAGGTTGTTATGAGGCTCAAATGAAATTATATATGTAAAGCATTTTTGCCAAAGTGCTATTGCTCATCTTTCATTTGGAAGAGGACCAGTGACATCATGGAGTGATGCCTTGATTTTCATGTGAATTGTGTTTAAGTGAGGCAGAGTTGCACAAGGTCACCAGCCTCAATTCTCTTCAAGAGTCACCCAACTTCAAGATCAAAATCAAATTCGAGTTATTCAAGTTCAAGAGATGAGGGAGGATGACTGCTGATGACCTGGGATGCAGTGGAAGACCTGGGCTTCTTCCATGTCTGATCAAGCTGTAAGCACTCCATAGTGCATGCTTGCCATTGAACACATTCTTTTGCATTTGCCCATTCCAAGAAGGGAAGTCTCCACATGCTTGGAGTAGACATCTCCTTAAGTCACCAATGGGTTTGAAGCCTCTTGGTTATCCTCAACCTGGTTTGACTGCGGTGACAGTGTAATTCAAGTGTGGTCACTAAGAGTGACAGCTTCTTGGAGTCACAGCTGAGAGTTGGGTGAAAGGTGGATGCGCAGCCTTGGAAAGAGCTCACCAGCTCTCACGCTGGAGGTGCTGGTCCTCCCTGAACACCCCATTCATGCTTTGAGTGCTATGTAAATGCTATTTATGGTGGTGGTTGTCATTGTGGAGACTAGCAAGAGAATTGAGGCAAAGCTGACTTTTAAGTTAGGTCCTGGGGTGCTAGGAAGGATAGCTGTGCCCTTAAAGGAGGTTTTGGGGGCATATAGCTTTAGGGAGGAAGATAATGAGTTTTGTTTTTGACATGTTGAGATGTCTCTAGTCAGAGATAGCTAACAAGTAGTTAGTGGAGCCAGACTGGAGGTTAGAAAAGATCCTAGAGGGGGCAGCTGGGTAGCTCAGTGGATTGAGAGACAAGCCTAGAGATGGGAGGTCCTAGGTTCAAATCTGGCCTCAGACACTTCACAGCTGTGTAACCTTGGGCAAGTCACTTGACCCCCATTGCCTAGCCCTTACCACTCTTCTGCCTTAGACCCAATACACAGTATTGATTCTAAGATGGAAGGTAAGGGTTTAAAAAAGAAAGAAAAAAGACAGTCTTGATAGAATCCAGTTAGGTAGCAGGGCATAGATTATGGTCAAGCCAAGGGGAGAGAGAAGCAGTGCTCTGGCAGGTAGGAGGAAAACCAAGATTAAGAATCATCACAATCACCCAGGGGGAAAGAGTATTGGGAGGAGGGGATGGGTAACTCTCAAATTCAGCAGAGGACTGGCAAGATGAGGAATGAGAAAAGGCCTTTGGATTTATTAATTAAAAGATGGCTGGTAGCCTAATAGAAGGGGCAGTCATGCAGTGCAGTGGTTAGAGCACCACACCTGGATTCTGAGCTCAAATCTGACCTGAGACACTTACTAATTGTGTGACCCTGGGTAAGTCACTAAACCCTATTTGCCTCAGTTTCTTCATCTGTAAAATGAGCTGGAGAAGAAAATGGCAAACCACTCCAGTATCTTTGCTAAGAAAATCCCAAATGTTGTCATGAAAAGTCAGACATAATGGAAACAACTGAAGACAAAAATCTTCAAAGCTTTAAAAGAGAGCAGTTTGAGTTGAGTGGTTAAAGGCCATATTGGGGAAGGAGAAGAGGGAAAGGGACAAACATTGGCTAAAATACCTATTATGGGTCAGGCACTGTGCTAAGTGCTTCACAAATATTATTTCATTTAATGATGATGATGATGATGCTAATAACAATAGCTGGTATTTATAGTGTTTACTTTGTGCTAGGTACTGTAGTGCATGCTTTAGAACTATTTCCTTTGATCCTCATAATAACCCTATAAAGTGGGTTCTATTATCCGGATTTGCATAGTTGAGAAAGTGAGGCAAAGGTTAAATGACTTGCCCAGGGTCACACACAACTAGTAAGTGTCTGAGTTCACATTTGATCTCAGATCTTCCTGACTCTAGGACCAACAATCTATCCCCTGTGCCAAGTAGCTGTTTATTAAATTAAGTTAGGATTCTATTCAAATTTCTTAGACCTTAGGAGCCACCTTCTTGGGTATATGGGGCTGAGAAAAAAAGTCTATGTTGGTTTGCTCTGTCTGAGGGTCAGTAGCTGGGCCTAGGATAATTATTTATTTGTAAACCCTTACCTTCTGTCATAGAACTGATACTAAATATTGGTTCCTAGGCAGAAGAGTGGTAAGGGCCAGGCAACTGGGGTTAAGTGACTTGCCCAGGATCACACAACCGAGGTCAAATTTGAACCCACCCAAATTTGAACTCTTGTCTCCACTGGACCTAGGATAGATACTTGGGATGGGGAGAGAGGCTACTTCTCTGCAGAAATGATTGGCCAGAGATTCTCACAAATGTTTTCCATCTCCCTGATCTTCTTTTCTACTCCACACCCATCCCTTACTAGGTGTGTGTCTCCCGCCCTTGGAAAATTACAGCCCTGGAGAAAATGCCTCTTCTCATTTTTTCTTCCCCTGGATGCTACTCTACATGGCCCTGGCCAGAGGCCTGGTCTGGTGAGTTCAGAGCTCCTCGAAGGCCTCTGCTGTCTGTGTGAGTTCCTAAGGAGTGAGATCTTTAATTTTTGTCTGCTGAGCCCCCAGGGGGGAGAGCAGAAAGGGGCCAATTTCATTACAACCCCCCACAGACCCTGGAGCCAAGGCATTTCAACTGGATCCATTTTCATGGGACAGGGAACAGGGAATGAGTCACTTCAGACAGACCAGAACTGACGAAGGATCTCAGTAGATGGAGCTGGTGACTTGCATTCATGCCTTCACATCCCCCCAGCCCTTCCCAGGGTCATCTCTGGTGAGGTGGAGCTGGGAGGAGGGACCAGCCCCTGCACGAAGTGATAGATGGCATGGAAGTCACATAGTGGACTCCTTCCCACATTAGTGTCCCAGGGAAATCAAGCTCAAAGAACATCAAAGCTGTCCCGGAGAGGGAAAGAAAGCCACGGAGAGCCCGAGGGGTAGGCTGGAGGGGGGAAGAGGCAACTTCTCTTGTATTAAGGGAAGTTCAGAAGTTTTAGAACTGGAAAGGACCTCAGAACCCTCCCAGGCCAATCCCCTCATTTTGTTTTCCTAATATATAATCCGACCCAGCATTCTTGGCAGCTGCCTAACCTGGCCATAGCATCTTTTTGATATGTTGCTAACATTTTTCTGTGTCAATGTGCGTTAGTTTTTATTGCCCTCTAGTTTTCTTTCTCTGATGTCACTCTTCTTGGTTTAGGTTACAAGACCGTATATACATTACAGAAAGAATTTGAGAGAATCTCTTCTTTTCCTATTTTTGCAAAAAATTTTATATTATTAAATATAGTATATATAATGTAAATAATATAAAATATAGTCAGCATACTTGTATTTATATATTGCTTATAAATATATCTGGGGTGAGAGTTATTTTCTTTGGGAGATCATTTATAGCTTTCAGTTTCTTTTTTCAGAGATTACAATTCTCTCATTTTGCATATCAGGAAATTGAGGGCCAGGAGGATGAGTAAGATTTTCAGTGGATTGAGAGCCAGCCCCAGAGAAGATGGGAGGTCCTGGGTTCAAATCTGACCCCAGGCATTTCCCAGCTGTGTGACCCTGGGCAAGTCACTTGACCCCCATTGCCTAGCCCTTATTGCTCCTCTGCCTTAGAACCAATATATACAGTATTGATTCTAAGATGGAAGGTAAGGGTTTAAAACATAAAATAAAATAAAGAAACCCTTCTAAGGTTGGGTTTGAACCCAGGGTCTTCCATCTCTGGGCCTGGCTCTCAATTCACTGACCTACCTAACTGCTCCCTAAGTAACATATTCAGATTCAAAATCACCATACAATTCTGGTCCTTAATTTTCTCATTCCTAAAACATGGAGGTTGAATTGGATGACCTCCATGGTCCATTCCAGTTCTAATATTCTATCTAGTTCAATCTAGCAAGTATCAGTCAGGGACAAGGGGCCCGTGTGGTCTTTCATCTGAGCCTTAGGACTTTCTCACACCAGCTAAAAAGCCCCTCCTGATCAGGGGTCAGGGTGAGGGAGGTATTACTGGTTGCAATGGGGGAGCCATAGGTTTATTGCTAAGGTGCTCATACAGGATACTTCATCTTTGACAATAAAAATCAAAGACATGCTATGATCTCTTCACACCATCTATTCTTAATGTTCCTTCTTCCAAAGAATTCTTTCTCTGTTTTAACTATTCCAGGCTCAGGGATAGCTGAGTAGCACAGTGGATAGAATGCTAAGTCTCAGAGACAGGAGGTTCTGGGTTCAAATTTGACCTCAGATACTTTTTAATTGTATGACCCTGGGCAAGTCACTTAACCTCTGTTTGCCTTAATCTTCTAGAGAAAGAAATGACAAAACTCCAGTATCTTTTCCAAGAAAAGCCCATGGCTAGTATTGGTGGGCTATGGACCACAGGGTGATGACTGAACAACTGAACAAAGCTATAATATATAGGATAGGTAGGAAATAAATAAGAGAGGAAAGGTTCTAGAATTAAGAGGGGTTGGGGAAGACTTGGAGTAAAAGAGGGATTTAGGATGGGTACTGAGAAGGGCAGTTGCTACCCTTGGGTTAGGATTAGGAAAGGGAGGGTAACTGTGAGTGACTACTTTTAACACTGTAGCTAATACCCCTAGTAGTAACATTTAGTCATTAACAATTAGTCAATAGATTCAGTTAACTCTTAGAGAAAGTATTGACTCAAGTGGCAAATGGAAGAGCAGTTACAAAGCATTTCTTGCACTCTCTTTCACCTAGACACAGAGTCAGAAAGAGAGAATGGAAACAAAGTAGAATGGTAGTGAGCTTCACATTTTGGGAACATATGTAGCCAAGGCAATCCATAGCGATGGAACTGTAGGGCTTCAGTGTCCTTTTCTTTCCCTGGAGAGTCCTCACAAAGTATCCTGTGTGGTGGCATATCAGTATTAGTGATGGATACATTGCCACTGTTAGCCTTGTGGTGCAGTGCCCTGGACTTGGAATCAGGAAGACTTGTTCAAATCCAGCCTTAGACCTTGACTACCTGTGTGACCCTGGGCTTAACTTAACCCTGTTTGCCTCAGTTTCCTCATCTATGACATGAAGTGGAGAAGGAAATGGCAAACCACTCTAGTATCTTTGCAAGGAAAACCCCAAATGAGGTCGTGAAGAGTTAGACATAACAGAAAACGACTGAAAAAAGAACATCCTCTCTCAGATGATCACACCAGTGCTCTCCTCACTTTCTCTGCTATAGTCCTTGAAAAAATTGTCATTCTTTAAACCTTTCCAATCTGACTTCAGATCTCATTGTTCATTTGAAACTATTCTCTCTAAGGTTTTCAACTATCTTTTTTTTTTTTGAACCCTTGACTTCCAACTTAAAATCAATACTGTGCATTGGTTCCAAGGCAGAAGAGTAATAAGGGGTAGGTAACAGGTTTAGTGACTTGCCCAGGGTCACACAGCTAGGAAGTGTTGGAGACCAGATTTGAACCAGGACTTCCTCTCTCTAGGCCTGGCTCTTAATTCACTGAATTACTTAGTTGTCCTCTCAACCATCTTTTAAATGCCAAATTCTGATTCCCCCCTCTTAGTTCTCATTCTTTTCAACCTATCTTTCTTTTAGACACTCTTAACCACCCTTTCCTCCTGGATTCTCACTTCTCTCTGGGTTATCATGATACTGCTCTCATCAGAGTCCTCTTCTACTTGTCCTCCTCCTCCCCCTAAATGACCCTGGTCAAGTCACTTAACCCTCATTGCCTAGCCCTTACCACTCTTCTGCCTTGGAACCAATACACAGTATTGATTCTAAGATGGAAGGAAAGGGTTTAAAAAAAAAAAGCCAAAACTTTTTAAGCCCTCTTCAACCTGAGCCCAATATATTTTTCCAGACTCACTAGACATAAATCCCTCTCTTACATTCTGTGATCCGGGCAAACTGTCCTTATCTCTCTTTGCTCACATGATAATCCAGTCTACGTGATTTTCCGCTGGCCATTCTACAGGCTGGGCATGAACTCCATCCATATTTCTGCCTCATAAAGTCCTTCTACTCCTCTGACATTATATGTAGCTCAAGATCATCTGTTGTTTTGTTTTGAAACCCTTACCTCCTGCTTTGGTATTAATTCTCTGAGAGAAGAGCTGCAAGGGCTAGGCAATCAGGGTTAATGACTTGTCTAGGGTCACACAGCTAGGAAGTGCCTGAGGCCAAATTTGAACTCAGATCCTCCAATCTTTAAGCCCATCATTCTATCCATTGCACTACCTAGTTGCCCAAGAATCGTCTTTTGGATGAGGCCTTTACTGATCCCCCACCTCTAGGTCCCTCCTTCCAAAACTACCTTATACTTATATTTATTCTGTAAATATTTATAGTTGTTGCCTCTCTTATTAAAATGTAAACTCCTTATGAATGATCCCAGTTCATTTCCCAGAGGCCTATTAAACACCCGCAAAAGATACCTGTAAACAAATTCAGTGAAGCGGTTTATTCCCTAGAAACAAATTCTTTACTAATAAAGCCTGGTTTGAGAGAAGCTCCCTTCTCACGACTCACTGAGAATCTTAGCTCTAAACTTTGTTATATCCAGAAAGGGAGCAGGCAAAGCCTCACCTCTTGGATCTGACAGCTTCTCTTGGCTCTGAGGTGGGCTCTCTTGCTTAGGGTCAGTCAAGTTATTCTTCCCAGACTCCTGTTGGGTCTCATGCAGATAAGTGCCTGGGGACAAAGGTATCCCTGCAGTCTGTGCCCTGGGGCAAGTTTCTTGTCTTACTGGCTTCCTCCTAGGCAATGGAGCTGCTCTAGATTCAGACCCTTTCTAAGACCTGAAGTGTTTTCTTTATATCTGAAAGGCTCTTTACGTTTCAATGTCTCTGTCTTTTTTTTTTTTCCGTTAGAGTTTCTGCTTTACTAGGGTACAAATGAGAGATAGCACTCCCTCCCCTAACATCCTCATAAAAGGAAACATGGAATAAATACCAGGTTATTTTGGGAGGAAAGGCACAACCTCTGAGCATATCAGGAAAGATCTAATACAGAATGTGATGTTTGATTTGAACTTTGAAAGAGACTCAAGTCTTAGTAGGAGAGGTGAAGGGGGGGGGTCAGACACTGGGGTTCAACCTATGTAGAAATACAGAGATGAGAATGGTGAGGAACAGCAATGCGGCTTCGACTAAACTGAAAAGTGAGCAAATATATGATAAAGCTGGACAGGTAAGTTGAAGATAGATAGTGATAGGCTTTAAAGGCCCAACTAAGGTTTTATTTGATCCTAGATATAATAATAGGCACCTGCCTCGGTGGTATAGTGAATAGAGTGCTGGACCTGGAGTGAATAAAACTCATCTTCCTGGGGCCTTGCAGTCCCATATCTCAAACTATATTATAAAGAAGTGGTCATCAAAACAATTTGGTACTGGCTAAGAGACAGAAAGGAGGATCAGTGGAATAGACTTGGCGTAAATGATCTCAGCAAGACAGTTTATGACAAACCCAAAGACCCCAGCTTTTGGGACAAAAATCCATTATTTCATAAAAACTGCTGGGAAAATTGGAAGACAGTGTGGGAAAGATTAGGCTTAGATCAACACCTCACACCCTACACCAAGATAAATTCAAAATGGTTGAATGACTTGAACATAAAGAAGGAAACTATAAGTAAATTAGGCAAATACAGAATAGTATACCTGTCAGACCTTTGGGAAGGGAAAGATTTAAAAACCAAGCAAGACTTAGAGTCACAAAATGTAAAATAAATAATTTTGACTACATCAAATTAAAAAGGTTTTGTACAAACAAAACCAATGTAACTAAAATCAGAAGGGAAGCAACAAATTAGAAAACAATCTTCATAAAAACCTCTGACAAAGGTTTAATTACTCAAATTTACAAAGAGCTAAATCAATTGTAGAAAAAATCAAGCCATTCTCCAACTGGTAAATGAGCAAGGGACATGAATAGGCAATTTTCAGATAAAGAAATCAAAACTATTAATAAGCACATGAAAAAGTGTTCTAAATCTCTTATAATCAGAGAGATGCAAATCAAAACAACTCTGAGGTATCACCTCACACCTAGCAGATTGTTCAACATGACAGCAAAGGAAAGTAATGAATGCTGGAGGGGATGTGGCAAAGTAGGGACATTAATGCATTGCTGGTGGAGTTGTGAACTGATCCAACCATTCTGGAGGGCAATTTGGAACTGTGCCCAAAGGGCGATAAAAGACTGTCTGCCCTGTGATCCAGCCATAGCACTGCTGGGTTTGTACCCCAAAGAGACAATAAGGAAAAAGACTTGTACAAGAATATTCATAGCTGCACTCTTTGTGGTGGCCAAAAATTGGAAAACGAGGGGATGCCCTTCAATTGGGGATTGACTGAACAAATTGTGGTATCTGTTGGTGATGGAATACTATTGTGCTCAAAGGAATAATAAAGTGGAGGAATTCCATGGAGACTGGAATAACCTCCAGGAAGTGATTCAGACTGAAAGGAGCAGAACCAGGAAAACATTGTACACAGAGACTGATATACTGTGGTACAATCGAACGTAATGGAATTATCCATTAGTGGCAATGCAATGTCCCTGAACAATCTGCAGGGATCTTGGAGAAAAAACACTATCCACAAGCAGAGGACAAACTGTGGGAGTAAAAACACTGAGGAAAAGCAACTGCTTGACTACAGGGGTTGAGGGGACATGTCTGAGGAGAGACTCTAAATGAACACTCTAATGCAAATACCAACAACATGGAAATGGGTTTGAATCAAGAACACATGTGATACCCAGTGGAATCGCATGTCAGCTATGGGAGAGGTTGGGGGGGGGGGAGAAGAAAAGAAAATGATCTTTGTCTCCAATGAATAATGTTTGGAAATGACCAAATAAAATAATGTTTAAAAAAAAAACCAAACAAACCTCATCTTCCTGAATTCAGATATGACCTCTGACACATACTAGCTGGGTGACCCTGGGCAAGTCACTTTAACTCTATTTGCCTCAATTTCCTCCCCTATAAAATGAGTTGGAGAAGGAAATGGCAAACCATTCCAGTATCCTTGCCAAGAAAACCTCTAAAGTGGTCATGGAGAGTCAGATACAATTGATACAACTCAACTGAATTTGCTTCAAAGCTCTCCTTTCTCCAGTTCATACTTGACATAGATGCCCAAGTTATTTTACTAAAGCATGTGTCTTTTCTTCCTTAGTCCACGAACTCCAGTGGCTCCTTATTATAACTTTCGTTGTTGTTGTTGAGTTATATGAGGCATGTCCAACCCTTCACGATATTGGGATGGTTTTCCATGTCCTTTCGCCATTTCCTAGCTGCCCTAGGATGCTATTGCAATAAGTCAATGATAAATTATGAGGATCTGAGCTAGGGTGTTAGCCATGTATGAGTGGAGAGAAAGGAATGGGTATGAGAGATGTTGAGGAGGAATTGACAAGCCCTGACAACAAATTGGATATGGAGGGTGAGAGTGAGGTGTGGAGGATGAAACCGAGGTTCTTGGAAGTGTGATGGCACCCTTGAAAGAAACAAGAAAGAGGCCAGGGTTTGGGGGGCAGAATAATGAGTTCAGCTATGAACATGCCGAATCTGAGGTCCTTATACTACAATACATCTACTTTAAAAGATCCAAAAGCAAGTCTTTCTAATGCCGAACTCAGAACTTTATTCCAATATGGTTATCTCTTCCTTTTTATTATTTACTGTTACCATTTCTTGAGGGACAGCTAGGTGGCAAGGTGGATAGAGTACTCCATCTGGATTCAGGAAGACTCATCTTCCTAAATTCAAATCTGGCCTTGGTTTTTAACTTAACAAGTCACTTAACCCTGCTTGCTTCAGTTTCCTCATCTGTAAAAATGAACTGAAGAAGGAAATGGCAAACACGTAAGTTTCTTTGCCAAAAAAATCCCATGAAGAGTCAGATAGGACTGAAAAAACCAAACACTCTTTCTAGAATGTGCAGATCTAGCATCCATCAGACTTAGCTTCTGGGTGGCCACAGATAAGAGTGTCCTTTTTCAATCCCAGGACACACCTGAATTTCTTTGGCATTCTTTGACTAAGGCTTCAGATTGACTTTATTGCCTGACCTACAATCCTCTAATAATTGTCTCTAGTCCAGCCCATGTACAAAATATCTAAGGGAGAGGCAGCTGGTCACAACTACTCAGCCAGCAGGGCATGCCTGTCAACACAGAAGAGACAGGCAGTGTCAGACCTGGGCAGTGCATTTGTGAGTTCTGGGTGGAAGCCAGTCTGATGGTGTCTCGTGCTGAGTGGTCCTGCCAGTCTGTGTGGGCTGTGAGAAGCATCGAGCCTCTTTCTGGAAGCCTTAGCCTTGGTGACTTCTTAGTTACCTCCATCCTTTACACGGCCATCCAAGGCTTCTGGCTTCATGGCCACGGATTTTGAGTAGCCAAAGTAGACCAGGATGCCTGTGGGTTGCTTATCTCTATAGGTGCTCTCCTGGAGAGGGCTTGGAGTCTGATTAGTGTTCCTTTCCATTGCCCAACCCAGTGATTAACTAGATAATTTGTTATTTGTTCTGAAAGAGGGAAACGAGCCCTCCTGGAAAGAGGAATTCAGTGTTGGAGGTACAGTCACTTCCGAGGGCTGAATGAGTAAGAAAAATCCCCGGAATCCTGTCTCCATCCTGGAGTCTGGGTTCCAGCAAAGGGATCAGGAACATATTTCCTTGTTTTTAGGCTTTTGTTTATCAAATTAGTAAGTGCTTTGGTAGCTCTCTAGCCCCCAGCATTATTCCAGCCTGACATGAGAAAGCAATTAGACTTCTTCCCAGTGTCAGTCAAACAGCAGTGAATCTGTCCTGGATCAAGGCAGAGGCCATCCTTTTCTACCCATGAGCCAATTATCTCATTATCAAACCCTTGGGACTCTCTATAAAGAACTTCCTGGCCCCTAAAAACTTTTCAAAGATGAATTACTCCCTGCAACAGGCCCAGGAGGTGGGTGAGTAGTGCTGGCATCATTCTTATCCCCTAATTGGCAGAAGGCAGTAATAGAAGCAGAGGAGGAATGAGTCATGGGCCAAGCAGGAGACCGTTAGAACCAGAGAGCTTCCCAAGGGTCAGAGCCCCAGAGTTGTTGGGGAGGAAGCAATGGGATGAGAAAGGAGGTCAAAGTTCCCAGGACTTTGATCTTGGTGGACTGGATCAAGAGAGGAAAAGCAAGAGAAGAAGCCTGGAGAGCAGTGCCTTTTGTCATCATTGTTTCCCGGCCTAAGGGAGTGCTGGAACCAGCTTTGACCTGATTGTTACATTTTCAGAGTGAGCATTTATATCTTGGAAATGGACACATGCTACACATCTAGGTTTGATTGATTGTCCAGAGGAGTCAAACTAGCAGCCTTAAGGTGAAAGGTGAACAAAACTAACAGAGCAGGGTTTAATATGCAGTTGAGAAATGTTGAACAAAATAAATAAAATACAGTATGACATAGTTAATTTGTGATTTTCTGAGTCAATATGTGGCCCACAGGGATATATTTCTATTTGAATTTAATACCACTGGCCTATGCTTAAGGAAGTGATGGATTAATTAAACTAAACTTAAAAGTGTGTCATATATAGTAGTAGTTGTTGTTTTAGGAAAGTCTGTCAATGAACACCAACTAGCAATCTCCTTCTCTACTCAATCTCTAACATCCTTCCCCATGGCATTTTGTTTTGTGCTTTGATAATATAGTTATCACATAATATTGTGTATTATAGCCATTTGTGTTGGTGTCTTATCACATTGTGAGTTCTTTGAAGGATGGGACCATACCTTACCTAAACTTTACATTTCCTCCATCTAGCATAGTGCTCAAATATGTGATAGATGTCTAATAAATGTTTAATGTTTGAGGGGAAATAAAATTTCACATTTATTAAGATATTATTAAGACATTTGCAACACACTTTTCTCACAATAACCCTAAGTGCAAGAATGATTATTTCTGTATCATAATGGAAGAACCTGAGATCCATACAGGTTAAGAGATTTGCTACAACTACTAAGCAAGTGAATCTGGAATGCATGTGTCTCCTGCCTCCACATCTAGAGTCCAGATCCCAGGTTGCCCCTCACTCATTCATTCACTCATTTGATGAATGAATGAGAGGAAATGGTAGTCCCAGCTTGGGTCAGGGTGAGCCAATTAGACACCTGAGGGCCTACTAAAGGTGGTTTTGGAAATGGGAGATTCTGAAGAGCAGCATCGATAAACTCACATCAGGGGAGCGGCAATCATGATGAAGAAGAAGGCATTCAGAAAAAGTACTATGTGTGGGATGATATCATTTATTTAGAGTAGATCATTCAGTCATTGTGGGCCCTGGGAGTACAGGGTGGGAAGTTACAAGAGCCACTAGAGAAGGAATGGGATAGCTGATCCTATAAATGAAGGAAGAACATTTGTGTGTAAGAGTTTTGGCTGGGGTGGAGGCTGGGTGAAAGACTGAGTGGGTGGCAGAATTCCAAATGTATAGACAAGGGAGATGGAGTAATAATAATGTCTTGGACACACAGGAGGAAAAAGTAGCTCAAGGACAAGGATGACTCCAGGGTTTCTGGTCTTGGGAGCCTGGGGAAGATCTGAAATTAGGAGAGAAATAATAGTATCAAAAATGGGGAGGAAGGATACTATCAGACCAAATGGTGCCACTGAATAGAGAAGGAAGGTTACAAAAGATCCAGTGTCTAAGACTAGACAGAGCATGGCAGAGTAGTGTCCAACAACTCCTGAGCAGAGTAGTGAGAGAGACTCCATGGTCCATGAAATGACACTTAGGGGTTAAACTGCTCCCTCCCACCCCCATAGTAATGAGGAGGCCTTGAGTAAATTACAAATACTGTCTTAGGGAAGAACCAAGTAGGTGAGAGTATATCAGATAGCAGCCACTAGGAAAGTAAGGAATAGTTAAAGAGGATATTTGAAGGCAATGTCATGGAACAGGAAGAAACGGGAAGAACATCAGATCTGGAGTCAGAATTCAGTTTTGAATTCTTGCTTTTACATATGGAGCAATCTTGGATGAGTCTTTAAAACTTTTTTTATGTGTAAAATGAAGATGATGATCTCTTCTAAGGTCCTTGTCAGTTTTAAACCCTCTGATCCTATATTCTGATCAGTTAGGTTCTGCCTTAGCTATGTAGTGGGGTAGATAAACCTGGGCTGGTCACTTCTATGTCTCCATTTTCTTCATCCATAAAATGGACCTAATAACAACAGCTCTAAAATTGTGGGAATATAATGAGGCCACAGATGTGCCTGAACTCTGAAAAGTACAAAGTGTTAATACTGTGAATATTTCATCATTTCTTCTCAGAGATTCTCTTATTCCTGCCTCTCCTTTACCAATCAACATGCCTCAGGGCTGTGGGAAATAATTTGGCTCTTAAGCTCTTAGGACCAGAATCTCCTCAAGGAAGGAGATAGCCGGTAACTGGCATTCTTTGTCCTCTTCTTCCTTCCCTCTCATACTAATAGCTGACACTTAAATGTTTGCCAGTGCTGTGGGTTATCTCAGGGGGAGATATTTTCTACAGATGTTAAGATTCCTCATTTTATAAATGATGAAACTGAAGCTCAGATATACAGTGGTTTGCCCATGATAACAACACTTGCAGATTTCAGAGGCAGGGGTCAAACCAATGTTTCTTTAGTGGGAGATGACTTTGGTGGAACATTGGATAGAGCTCTGGCCTAGAGGTGGGAAGACTTCAGTTCAAATTTGACCTCAGATACTAGTGGTGTGACCCTTAGTGAGTCATTTAAATTCCTGTCTGCCTCAGTTTCCTCATCAGTAAAGATGGAAATAATGACACTTACTTCTGAGGATTGTTAGGAGGATCAAATGAGATAATAATTGTAAAGTGGCTTAGCACAAAGCTCTGCACATGGTACATTTTTTAAATGTTTCTTTTCTTCCTTCTCCAGCCTCAAGTCCAGTATTCTTTCATTAGATCATGCTGTCTCTCATAGACCAAAAAAATGTGGTCTAGAGTATTCTGCTCCTTGGTGATTGCCTTTTCCTTGTTTGCCACTCCATTCTCCCATTCTCCCAGGGGAATCTTGGTGGGAGGGGAAGTGGGTAGAATGGGAAAGTTTTTACAAAGGAGCTTTCCCTGAACCTCAAAACTCTCTGACATGAGTAAGCTTGCACTAGTTTCTTCCCCTTGAAGCTGGTCCAGGGAATCTTGCCCAAGGGGTAAGGAGCTCACTAGCCTCTCCACCCTGCTAAAGAAAAAAGCCCCAGGGAAGCTCAAAACCCTTGAGTCACCCTGTCAAAATATGGCAGAAAGGCTCTTTCTTGCTGATGGGGGGTTCTGTCATCCTACTAAATGTGAATCAGTACCATTCTCCAGCTCCAGGATCCCTACTTACTTCCCCCAAATCTTAGTACTATTTGACTCAAACAAAAACTTTTTAAAAACCCACCAAACTCTCTGCTAGGTAAAGGTACCCATTTCTACCAGAACTCCAATGGTAGTTTCACCTTTTTCCACCATCCTTCCTGATTGCCTTTTATATTGTAACTGTGTACCCCTCAATGAGTCAGTCAATAAACATTTATTAAGTGCTAATTATATAACAGGGACTATGTTAAGTTCTGGGGATACAAAAATTGGGGGAGGGGGAACAGTTCCTGCCCTCAAGGTGCTTATCATCTAACAGGGAAGAAAAAAGGATTTTTTTTTCCCTTTTCAGTGATAAATTACTTGCTGCAACAGGCCCAGGAGATGGATGAGTAGTGCTGGCATAATTTCTTTCCCCTAATTGACAGAAGACAATATGGAAACAGAGAAAAGAAAGAAAACTCAAAAGTGGGGGAGTTAGGAGGGATGGCCAGGGAAGATACCCAAAAATCAGAGAAGTCCCAAAATAGTGCAGCTGGGTGAGAAATGAGATGTTCAGATCTGTGCTCCCTCTTAAATGGAGTTTAGAGCTCATGGGTCCATTGAACAATCAGAAGTAGAGGACAGTGATGAGGTAGAATTCCAAGGCTGATGGGAACTTGAGGGTGATGAGGTTTTTGCTTTATTCTTTTGTGATCTATATTTTCTAGGCTTTCCTTGAACTTGGTATTCCAGATCTTCCCAAATTTATTTAGCATACAAACCTGTTCTCTTTTTCCTTTTCTCTCCTCTTTCCATACCCTTTAGGCTACTATAGTACATTTCACTATTTAAAAAATGTCCACTGATTCCAGAACCTCACTCTGGCCCGCTGGGCCTCCTGGACCCCCTTGGCCTCAGAGCTAGCTTGTGTTCCTAGATCTGATGTTTCCATTTCTTCAGTTTCCTCATTTATAAGATTTGGTGATTAGACTAGATGACCCATAAGGTCCTTTCTGGCCATAAGCCAGTGATCCTATGAACCTGATTATCTGTCTCCTCCTTTTATGAAGCAAAGGACAGTCAGTCAGACAATATTTAAGTACCTATTATGTGCTAAGCCTTATAGGTATACAAAGAAAAGCAAGAGACAGACCTTGCTTTTGAGGAGCTCAAAGCATGCAAACAACTCTGTACAAACAAGATTTATACAGTATAAATGAGAGATAATCAATAAAGATTAACTATTTAACTTATTAATTATAGTTAATCACCTACATGACTGAAAGCTCCGGCCTGGCATCCTCTTCCTGTTTTCCTTTTTTCCACTGTCTCCCCACTCCCTTCCCCTTTTAGAACATAAACCTGTACTTTCTAGAGTATTTTCAAGGGGAAAAGAAATAAAAAAAATTCAGAAATAATAAATCTGGATGATGTAATTAGAAATGCATATAAAAGAAATTTACAAGCTAGAAGGGAAATTACATGTTCTAAATATAATACAAGATAGAGTGTGGTAAGTACCACATGAAAAGTATGTATAAAATACTAAGGGAGTTCAGAAGACAGAGAGCTTGTGGGAGTTCAGAGGGCATTACTTCCAGCGTGGGGGAAGGGAAAGAAGAAGATTAAGGAAGTCTTCATGATCAGGAAGCTTGAATTTTATCCTCCATTTTGTCACTGTCTTCTTATATGACTTAGTGCCATTGCAAAAATGGATGTCACCTACCCTAGGAATAACGCCCACCCCACCCTCACTCCAGACAACACACACACGTCTCTAACACTGACTTCATCTCATAAGTAGATTGCAATGATCGAGGACTCAAAAATTTTAACTGTGTCGAATGAATGAGATTCTAGTGGGAAAGTACTTTGAACTTCTGGCTGATTGACTGTGGCTGGGCAATCCTTTAATATACTGTAGCTCTGAATGAAAAAGCCAGCCAATTCCACTAGGGGGCATACTGCTCAAGTCAGAGTCTAAAAGCCCCTTTATGCCCCGGGGAAGGCGGAGGCAAGAGAGTTCGGGACCATCTTCTAGCCATGTGCATCATGTGGCATTGGACCCGAGTGCTATCAGCTCTCTGGGAAGAGATTGTAGTTAGGAGGAGTTTCTGTGTCTCGGGTCCAGGACCCGTCACCCTTTCTCATGTACCAGTCGATTCCGTTACAAGGTGTGCGGGAATCACCAGAATTCACCACTAGCTCCAAAGAAAGCCCTGAAAAGGTGAGGGTCAGAGGGAGGAGAAAAAAAACAGCCAGGGCTGCCTGGAACAGGTGGGGGATGCCCCTTCACTCACAATCTCAACAGGTTCACCTACCCTGCATGCTCTTGGGTCAAGCTTGGAACAGGGGACCCGCCTTTCCCCAGTGCTTCAGGGGTTAATCCCCCTCAGCCTCTTGTACGCTTCGCAGTGCCAAAGTGGGTGTTACTGGAATTCCTCCCTCTCTCCCGTAATGAGGAGGCTGAGCCGTCTCTCCAAGGAGGGGGGCAATAGTGTGGATAAAAGAGACTGGGGGAAAAAAAGTGGGAGGTTTCCAAAAATAAAACCCTCCACATCCTCTCCCGAGATTGCAGTGACAAGGGGAGAGACCAGAAGGTGCAAGCAGCATTGTGCGCAGTGGGCTGGGGGCACACGGCTGAACGTGAAGTCAAGGGGAAAGGAATGAGAACAGAATTCGGAAGAATTCTCGATTATCCCGGTGCTGCCCGAGCCCGCAGCTCTCCCCTTTTCCTAACCCCCTGATTGGGTGGCCGTTTTGGGACAGTAATTGCTGGGTGGAAAGTGAGTCTGAGAGGCGATCAAGGCAAGCATCTCCTGGCTGCCTAGACCTGGAGCTCTAGAGCCCCACTTGCAGCTGCTGCCGGCGCTACATGTGGCCGCTGCAGCTGGTTGTCCGCTGAGTTCTTCTTGCCCGAGACCAACTATGGGTAGCTACTGGAGAAGTTTTCTGCCCTTGACTTTGGCTCTCTTTGTGGGTATGGGTGATGCACAGAGGGATCTCGGGGGGAGGTACGAGCCCGCGGGCAGGGACCGGAGCCGGCTTCGGCGTCCTGGGGTTAGTCACTCCGGGGCGACTGTAGGCAAGGTGTACAGCCTGTTCCGGGAGCAAGGAGGGCTTGGTCCAGGTCAGCAGCATGGAGACCTACCCCAGCCAGGTTGGGGACACCTGAGGAACCCTACCGACGGGGATTTCAGGAGGCTTCAGAGAGCACAACAGATCCGTAGAGTCCTGCCACCTGTCCAGATGTCCGCAGTCACTCTACGACAGCAGAACCCATCGCTGGCCAGGACTGCCTCCACTCTACAGCGCCCTCGGACCGGGCAGAGAGTCCGGGCTGCACCCCCGCCCCCGCCGTCGTCCCGAGGGCGACTGATGGGGTAAGCCCAAGAGTGTGTGTATGGGTGTTTAGTTACTACTTTCGGGTAGTTCCTTACCCAAGTTATATATCCCCATATATGCATGTACTTGCATAAGTGTAAACATGTATAAATATTTTGGATTCTATCTCTAGATATCTATATAGCAAGGGGGTAGGAAGGGGCAAGAGGTGATATCTCTCTGTTATCTCTATCCATCTATCATCTGTCTGTCTGTCCATCCATCCATCCATCTATCTATCTGTCTGTATCTAATCTATATGCCTGTCTCTATCTGTCATCTCTCTCTCTCTCTCTCTCTCTCTCTCTCTCTCTCTCTCTCTCTCTCTCTCTCTCTCTCTCTCTCTCTCTCTCTCTCTCTCTCTCTCTCTCTCTCTCTCTCTCTCTCTCTCTCTCTCTCTCTCTCTCTCTCTCTCTCTCTCCCTCTCTCTCCCTCTCCCTCCCTACCCCCTTACCACCGGCACCTGCTTCGTCCCTAGAGCCTAGACCCAAACTTTGAGCCGCTGTTAGAGAGCTGCCCCTCCTCAGCTGTCCGAGCTTAGCTTCTCTACCCTGCCCTCAGTTTCATTCTCCCCTCTAATTTAACTCTCGAAACCCCGAAGTGTTTGCACACCACAATTCAGTTGAGAAAAAAGAACTCTGCTCAGTCTGAGGGAAAAAAGTGCCCGACGTCCAGGCATGCCTCGGTGTAGCGGGCAGGATGAACAAGAGACTGAAAATTTTCTTTACCAACTATTCGCATGGTGTACTGTTACGCTGGAATACCGGAGCGGTGGCCCCTCAGGGATGTGTGGGACGGGAGCGTGGGGGCTAGACTGGAGTAGGGATCTAGGAGGTGCGGAGGTCGGCATTCACCAAGTGGAGTGCATTGGTAGTGCTGTAAGAGGAGAACAATCCTATTTTGGGAATCATTTTCCGAAGGAAAGTTTGGTGTTTGTCTGGACGCGTGGGTTTGTCTGAATGCGTTCAAGAGGACACGATTTAAAAAGAGAATGGGGGTGGGGAGGGGACGCGGGAAATGAAGTTTAGTAAGAGTGTACTACATGGGAACAGAAGGAAATCTATACATTTTAGATTTGGGCCGACTGTGTGTGTGTGCACCCATGCTTGCTCCTCAGAATCCTCTTTGTGGAACTGAGCTGTCTCCAACAACATACAGATAAATTCACATTTTCTTCTTATCCTCCCACTGTAATACTCTTCTTTCACTCATGCCTCCCAGTTCTGCTTCCCCATGAGAACTCACGGTTTCCACGCTCCCTCTGCTGGCTCAGCTCTGTGACCTTCTCCTGTCTAGGCTGTAGATGCCATTGCACATTTTAAACAACTGTGTGCTAGACTTGTGCCTGGAGCCTGACAGGTGCCTCCTGAGGTGAACCCCTTGTCATTGGGAGTTGGCAATGCTGTGGGGGTCAGCTGGCCAAGGATTCCCTAACTCTTCATCCAATTTGTGCATTCCACTTGGACCCCAAAGATTGGCTGGACTGATTTAGAAATCTTGATTTTACTTGTATTTCCATGGAGAAATGGCAAACCATTCTCCGACATTGTTTCATTAAATCTCTCTCTCTCTCTCTCTCTCTCTCTCTCTCTCTCTCTGTCTGTCTCTCTCCATCCATCCATCATTCTCTTTCTCTCCATTCATCTGTCTCTCTACATCCATCTGTTTCTCTCTCTCTCTGTCTAGCTATCTATCTGTCTCTCTGATCTTTCTCTCTCTTTTGCCCCCCCCCATCTATCTAACTACACACACATAAATTATGCAGCTTGTCTGTATAGAAGATAATATTTTCAGTGATCAGTGTTGCCTATTCAGTAGTACTCACTCACTTGTTAGCAGGATTGTAATGGGATTCTCTCCCCCCCCCCAATATTTCTGGGTGTTTGTGTTCTTCACATCCCTCAGGTAGGTTTCATCTAAACTTTTTGCCACCTATCAGAGGCTCTGAGAGTTGGAGGAAGTAGAAAGGTAGTACAGTGGAAAGCTGTAGGACTGAATTTTAAGTCTAGGGCCAGAATTTGAATCCTCCTGGCTATGCTACCCATATGATTTGGGTTAAGTCACTTAAACTCTTTGGGCCTCAGTTTCCTTCTCTGTAAAATGAGGGCAATAGAAAGGACCTCAGAAGATATCTGTTCCAATTGATCTTTTTACAGATTAGAAATCTGAAGCCTAGGGAGGCTAGCTAGTGAGAGATTTCCATTACCCCACACATTCCAAAGCAGTAATATCTGAATCAACACTGATAATACACATTGATTTTCCCACCTTAACAACCCTACCCCCAGCCAGTAGGCTTTTGGATAGTCTGAGTTTTCATAACCAGTTTCATGTTTTCCTTCACCATCTTCACTAATAACAAAGTTTTTGAATGTGGATGAGGTTTGACAAATTCAAGAATTCAACAAACATTTCTTAAGCATCTTTTATTATGCTGACATTATAGATTACAAAGATGTAACAAGGCACAGTCCTTGGAGTTTTTACAAATTAGTAGGAGGACTGATATATACCAGTTACTACAGTAAAAGTTACATGAAAAGGAGAGTTCCAGACAGAATGGAGAGATTTGAGGTAGAAGTAGTATTTCTAACTTGGGGAATGCTCTGAGGATGCCAAGATGCATGAGGCATAGCTCACAGATTTGTAGATTGAACAACAGATTTGGGAGAATAGAGTAAAAACCAGCAAGAATTGCCAATAACCTTTGGCAAGTGTCCCCTAAGTGGTTCTTTAGGAGAAAATGCTCTAGTAATTCCAGGGGAGGAGTGATCATTGTAACTGAGACTATTAGGGAACAGTTGAGAGGTGGCAGGAGGGCATGAGAGAAAAGACAGTTTAAAAAGGGTTGATGAGGTCAGCAAAAATACACAGATAAGAGGCAGCCAGGTAACTCATTGGATAGAGAGCCAGACCTGGACATAGGAGGTCCTGAATTAAAATTTGACTTCAGACACTTCCTAACTGTGTGATCCTGGGCAAGCCACTTGA
Source organism: Monodelphis domestica (assembly GCF_027887165.1). Lineage (NCBI taxonomy): Eukaryota > Metazoa > Chordata > Mammalia > Didelphimorphia > Didelphidae > Monodelphis > Monodelphis domestica. The sequence goes on from NC_077227.1 coordinate 256,569,192, forward strand.
CCCCAATGGCTGATACCTTACTTACTGCTCTTCTTCCCTTGGCACCAATACTTAGGATCAATTCTAAAACAAAGGTAAGGACTTTCTTTTCTTTTTTTTTAAGTGCACAGGTAAGGAGACAAATTCAGTTGAACTATAGAATCAGTCAGTAAATTAACATTTATTAAACATCTAATATCCAATGTAGACTATGTTAAGCATCTGATATCTGATAGACACCATGCTAAGCACAAGGAATAAAAAAAATGGCAAAAGATGTTCTGTTCTCTCAAGAAACTCACAATCTAATGAAAGGAGACAACATTCAAACAGCTATGGATAAACTATGGGTAGGATAAATTGGAGCTATTTCAGAGGGAAAGCACTAGCTTTGATGGGACTTGGGAAAGGCTTCCTATAGAAGGTGAAATTTTATCTGGGACTTTAAGGAAGCTAGGGAAGAAGCCAGGGAGCAGAGATCAGGAAGGAAAGAATTCCAGACTTGGGAGACCATAAGTGAAATTGCCCGGAGTTGGCAGATAGATTATCTTGGACTAGGAACAACAAAAAGGCAGTGCTACTGGATCAGAGAATATATAGGGGTGGGATGGGGAGTAGCAAAGGTAAAACATGGTGATAAGCAGAACAGGTAGATCAGTGTAGGTTATGAAGCATCCTAAGTGGAAGATTGGAGAGTTTGAGAGTCCTTGGAAAGAGGTATGCACAAAGTGATACTTAAGGAAAATTCATCTGATGATGACAAATGTGTTTACACAGGGATTCCTTGTAAAGTATGGCCAATTCACTATTTAAAGCAAGTCCACACTTCCTATGCACACAGTGACATAAGACATTACTTGTGTGCTCATCTTGGTAAAGGTGAAAGCTGCTTCCCCCCAATTCTAGGCTATCACTCTCTAATGGCCTTTGGGGGCCTGAGTGGAAGTGATCTTATTACTTCATTCATCTTTTCCATCTGGTACAGTGGAAGGAGGTATGGAGTCAGAGATCCTGGCTTACACATCCCCTGATCTGCCACTTATGCCCTGTGTGACCGTGAGGAGGCTGCCAGAGCCCCTGGAGCTTCCTTCCTTTCTTCATCTACAAAGTGCGGTTGTTAGACTAGATTTCTAAGATCCCTCCTAATTCCAAGGCTTTGATCCTAGGATCTCATATCCACTGTGAGTAAAGGCTGATTTCTGAGAGCTTGCCCACTGGCAGTTTAGCACTGAAAGCAAAGTGCCATCTGGCGGTGAAATCAGAAACAGCCACGTTCTGTTCCTAGGGGACTGGCCTATCTCGTGGTTTACTCTTCATACAATTTCAAGGCTTATTTAGTCCAACCATTTCCTTTACTGAGGAGGAAACCAAGGTAGGTGAAATAACTTGCCCAACATCACATAGCTCAAGATGGCGGCTTAGTAGCAGCAAAAGCCCAAACAGCTCTGACTAGCCTTCCAAACTGATCTTTAGAAGGCACCTCAAAATGACAGGAGTCAATACAACACAAGTAAAGGGGCTCCCCCACTGAACCCACATCTCATAGCTCAAAAGCGACACAAGAAGCAACTGAACAACCCAAGTCTCTGGTCCTTTGCTCTTTGACACAGTGGTTAGAGCATTTCCAGGCTATTTGACTGGCTGGCTCCATCTGTCAGATCTAGGACTTGGTGCTAGCTAGGTAAGGAATCTGGATTGTTGGTCAATGAATGGCCCACCAATCAGGGGTCCAGGTGGTTAGGGGCTGACCAGACCATAGGAGCCTTCCTAGAGGGATGGATTTGGTTTACCAAGTTCAGAGTATGACTACACATGATTGGCTCCCACCTCCCATGTATGAGTTTTTTTTTTTTTAATTGGGTTGGGGGGTTAGGGAAGCTAGATGGTTCAGTAAATTTAAAGCCAGCCCCAGATATGGGAGGTCTAAATCTGGCCTCAGACACGTCCTAGTTGTGTGACTCTGGGCAAGTCACTTAACCCCAGTTGCCTAGCCCTTACCACTCTTCTGCCTTGGAGGCAATACATGGTATTGGTTCTAAGATGGAAGGTAACGGTTAAAAGAAAAGTTGGGTTTGTAGATATTAGGAGCTTGGTATGTGAGTAGCAATGGCTATAGAACCATTTGGAAGGGACCTCAGAGGTCATTTGATCTAACTCTTTCATTTTACAGATGAGGAATCTTCGTCCTGAATAGCATAAGTGATTTGCTCAGGTTGTAGACTTCATTGGTAGTTAAATTTCAGAGTCAGGAATGGAATGGAAGACTTCTGACTCCATATCCATTTTGGTTTCTGCTGGACACTTCTCCAGCTTAGTGAAGCCTGAAGGCTTGCCTCCCACTAGAGTAGCCTTCAAAAACCCAGAGCCTCTTTATTCAGCAATGAGGTATCAGTGCCAAGCTATATTATGAAATCCTTATGTTTTGTTGTTGTTCTGTTTTTTTTTTTTTAATCTTGCTTGACTCTTTGTGATCCTATTTGGGGTTTTTCTTGGCAAAGATAGTAGAGTGGTTTGCCATTTCTTTCTCTAGCTCATCTTATAGATGAGGAAGTGGGTCAAACAGGATTAAGTGACTTGTTCAGGGTCACATGGCTAGTAAGGATCAGATTTGAACTTGGAAGATGAATCTTCCTGAATCCAGGCCCAGCACTCCATCCAATGTGGCACCTAGCCATCCCGCTGCCCCATCCTTGTGTTAGAACACTAAAAATAGAATTTATTACACAATAGTTCTCTTGTTGTTCCTCACACATTTTACCTCTCACCTCTGTGCCTTTGTCCCATGGGGAACAAGAGGCCAGTGGAAGTAATGTGAATTATCTCTCTTATCTGACTCTTTGAATACAGGTACTTTAAAATTTTACCTCAAGAGATATGTCCCACATGATGCCTTTCCTGACCCCCTCCATCCTACTATTGCTTTCCCCCTCAAAACTAAAATGTATTTATCTTTTAAATAATAATTAGCATTCATATAGCACTTTACAGTTTGCAAAGTACTTTACATATGCTACCTTGACTGATTCTCATAATAACCTAGTGTGGTAGGTGCTATTATTATGCCCATTTTACACATGAGGTAACTGAGCCTAAAAATGTTTAAAAGCTTTGCTCAGGCAGTATCTGAAGCAGTATTTAAACTCAGGTTTTCTTTGGTTCTAAGTCCAGGACCCTTTCTACTTCACTACCTAGTTGCCCCCAATAGGTATACAAATTGTTTCCCCTAAAAGGATGTAAATTGTAAGCTTCTTGAGTTCTTTCATCTTTGTCCTAAACCAAACCCAGCATGTAACATGGGGCTTAGGGCACAGAAGATGCTTAATAAAACCTATTGATTTATTATGGTAAGCAGTGACAAGAGAATTCATGTTTTATTTGCACCCAAATAATTGATGCTCTGGTTGTATGCTTATTGTTCATCTCTATTGGCTTCAGGGAACCTTGTGAGCCTGGGTCAAACTCATGGTTCATCCAGCTTAGTGTTTCATCTCTAATGGAATTATTGGAAATGGCCATTCTCCCTAATGCAAGCTCTCAAGGCATATATCCTAAACTGTTAAGAGAGTAGGAGAGAGGGATGTTTGCCCCCAGCACACTTCTTGGGATGGTTTCTGTGCTATTCATAGTCCTTTACTTTCATCCCCCCACAACCTCTGTGTCCTCTGAGTCCATCAAGCCCAATTCCTTTTGTTCTCACTCACCTCCCAGCATCTGACACATCTTGTAATCACACAAGGAAATAGTAATCAACAGATGGGGCAGCTAGGTGGAGCATTGGATAGAATGCCAGGCCTGCAGTCAGGAAGACCTGATTTCAAATGGGCACTAGCTATGTGACTCTGGACAAGTGATTTAATCTTGTTTGCCTCAGTTTCCTCACCTGGAAAACAAGCTAGAGAAGGAAGTGGCAAACTACTCCAGGATCTTTGCCAAGAAAACCCCAAATGGGGTCATGAAGAGGCAGATACAACCGGAATGAGTAAACAACAATCTACACATGATTATGCCATTTCTACACCCCCCCCAGCTCCTCTCTTCTTTCCCCCCTCTACTCAGTTCCTAGAAACCCTAGGAGGGTCCTGGGAACTTTTTCCAAGTATTGGAGGCCAAGACTCAGGAAAAGGTGTGACTGACCAATCACCCTACTTAGTTTTCTTGGAATAGACCTTGGTGATGAAAGAAGAATGCTAGAGGGCATGGGAGGCTTCTGGAAGAGGCTGGTGCTAGAGATGTCTGATTCAGGAAGATTGAGCCATGGGCCAGAGAGGTGACTTGGCTGTAGGGGACATTCCTGGAGCTCCCTGGGTGGCAGCTCCCCTTAATGTTGGTTCAGAAGGCTAGGAATGGGCCTCGGTTTTTTTGGGTTTTGTAATTTTTTTTGAGCCAAAAGAATTTATTTTGAATTCTTTGTGAGGCTCCAAAAACCACATAGGCTTTGGGGTCCACTCAAATGTCAAACAACTCCTAAGTGGGACCAGATGCTCCCCAAAGCTGTCCACAGAGAGGTTTAAAAATGGTCACCATTCTCAGCTCTGCCCTTCTGGACACTCTAGACTTCTTATCTCTTGTTCTCGTCGAACTACCCCCAAGCTCTTAGCTTCTCTTTCTCTAATACAGGTCTCCCCACTTCTAGTTTCAGCCTTCTAATAGTTCTAGCCTCAATGTCACTTCTAATAACTTCATCTTTTCTGTTTCTTTGTACCCTGAACAGATTGGAGGATAGAAGGAACTTAAGTTTCCTAGCTAATCTTCATCGTCATAGTCCAGAGAAAGATTCTGTCCTTTTCCTCCATAATGTGGACACACAGACCATTCTTCTGTTCTACCATACTTCCTCTGCACATGATCTTAATTTTCATTCCTTCTCTTCAACCCATTTTTTCTTCACCTCTGAAATCTGTACTTCTCCAATTCTCATCCCTCCACTGCCTTCTTCCATCTCTTGTATCCCTGGTCATCTGAGACAATTCTTCCATCCATTTCAGGCTTTTGAGCTAACATAATAAAAATGACAACCCTGCCCAAATTAATTTTCTTATTTGGTGCCATACCTATCAAATTACCAAAAAACTTTTTTACTGAATTAGAAAAAAAAGAACAAATGATCAAGAATATCAGGGAAATAATGAAAAAAATGTGAAGGAAGGTGGCCTTGTAGTACCAGATCTTAAACTGTACTATAAAGCAGTGGTCATCAAAACAATATGGTACTGGCATATCAGGCTTTTGGAATCAGGGCCCTTTATACTAAGTATCTAATGCCTTTGTAGGACGTTTGTCCAAAATCTAGGAGGTGGATTCATGATGCACTGTGCTGCCAGTTAGTGATCTCAAAGCATCAATCAGGTGATAAACATTTTATAAGTGTGCACTATGTGCCAAGTAGAAGGAAATTGGTGGGAGTGGGGAAGAAGGGACATTAGCAGCTAGGGAAATGAGGAAAGGCTTCATCATAAAGTATTTATTCATTCAATCACCTAACACCCTATCATTCCTGTCTGGATAGCACTTATATTCTGCAACTGTGAAATGGGTGCATCTTAGAAACCCTTTGTCAGGTGAGAATACCTGAGGATGAATATTCTGGTGAATCTCACCTAAGCCCCTTAAGCCATACTATACTCATAGCATAGTGCTCAAAAATGACTGACGATGACAATTGTTGGTGATAATGAAGGATAGTCTGATCCTGGACAAATAAAGACCAAAAAGACTTTAGGAGAGGGGTTCTTAACCAACATTTTGCTGAAGTAATTTGTTTTCTTTGTAATCTTACATATTTTACTTCATACATTAAAAACCACTATTTTGAGGAAGGCTCCATAGACTTCACTAGACTTCCAAAGGAATACATAGATTTGTTTTACCAGCCTGCCACGTGGGACCATGATATTAAAAAAAAAAAAAGTTAAGAACTCTTTGCCTTAGGGAGAACTTCTCTAGTCTAAAGCAACTCCAGGACCTTTAGCCCAGCTCTGGGTCATCTCTAGTTCAGGGATTTAAGCCTGTCTTGGAATAATCCCTTCCCCCAAAGAGCTAGGCCAAAGTCAAGGAAGGATTTGCCTACAGCAACATTTGCTCCTTGGTTCAGAGGGCTCCCTCAGAGAAATATTTGAATAGATTTGTGATTTCATCAATTTAGGGATTCCTTATAAAGATGTGGACCATAACCCATCCATAGCTATCTATTCTGTGTGATTCCTATGCTTACTCTTCCAAACACTCACCACAGGGTCTCCCCCAACTCAACTTCTCTTGACATTGTGAGGTTAGCAGTGGTTCACATGGTCTTGTTCTTGTCATGTGACCAACCAGTCTTCTTTTGCCCACATACATTTCTTGGATGACATCCTTTACTCTACCTTTCCTACAGAATCCCCTGTGTATAACTAATGTGTTGTGGGACACTCATACCCATGTGCCATCTGGGTGATTTTCAATTCTTCAAAGACAGCCATGTCCCATGTCTCATAGCTATTCAACAACTAGACGAATATTGATTTTTTAAATGGTAGGCTTTCATTTTAGGGGAAAATTTGGATTAAAAGAACTCTGTCATTTCCTTGAATCAGTCTAGATAGCTCTCTTTCTCCTTGAAGAGACATTGAGGTGGTACAGTGGACAGAGCACTGGGTCTAGAGTCAGAAGAATTTAAATATGATTTTAGGTGCTTACTATCTGTGTAATCCTGAGCAAGTCACTTAACCACTATTTGCCTCAGTTTTATCATCTGTAAAATGGGGATGATAATAGAAATTTACTTCCCAGGGTTGTGAGCTTCAAGTGAGATATTTGTAAAAGACTTAACAGTGCCTGACACATAGTAGGCACTTCATAAATATTTCCTCTCTCCCTGCCTCCCCTCCTTGTCCTCCCTCCCCCTTCTCTCCTTCCTTCCCTCCTTCCTTCCTTTCTTTCCTTCTCTTCCTTCCTTCCTTCTTTCCTTCCTTCCATTTGAATGTGGGCCCATCACTTTGTCCATCTCTTTTCTGTGCCCTCTTCTCTCCTCTCTCTACTCACAGAACCACAATCCTAGTTCAGGACCTTTTTATTTCTTGCCTGGATTATTGTAACAACCTCCTAACAGGTCTCTACCTCTGCTTTCTCAGTACTTCTTCCACTCAGCTGCCAGTGATTTTTCCTCAAGAATGGGAATAATTGTGTCACTACCCTGCTTAGTGAGCTCCATTGATGCCCAGTATTTTATAACAAAGAGCCTAGGCTACTTAGGTGAGTGTACAGTGGGAGAGTCCCTTGGTTACTGATACACAGCAGAAATGCTGAATCCAAGAAAGAAACACTCTTTACTCTCTAATGATGCATCTCATACCAGCTAATCCACACACTCTAGCATCAGCCATAGCAAACTTATAGTTTAAAAGAGATCACACTAAGTGTGCTTATTTATAATTCTCATATTTTTACATAGCTCTTTGTCCTGTTATTCCTCTGCAAATCATAAGCATCTCGAAGAACTAGATGACAGCTTTTACTATGTTCATACCTTCCTTTCCCCAGCTCCCACCACATGATATCTCCCACATTTTACAGTGGGTAAAACTTGACTGACAAGCCCCAAATCGGCTAAAGGTATGCTGTTTCAGAAGGGAACAACAATGGGAAAGGGATGTGGGTTATCTGAAGCTGGTCACTGACTTCAGGTAAATGTTCCCAGAGTGCCTTTCTCTTAATTCTATTGTGGTCATGCAGGAGGAACGTCTGCGGGGGACGTTGCTGCCCAGGATGGACGACTGCCAACAGCACCAACCAGTGCATCAAACGTGAGTTGACCCCAATTCTTCCAAAAGGGGCATTCCTGAGCCTGTGGGAAAATTGTGTTCCTTAACCTTCTCCTTGTACTTAACATCCCACCCCCTTCCAAAGGAATTGATGGGGGTGGGGTGGGAAGGGTACATTAAAATTTTTTTAATTGAGAAAATGAATTGCATAGTATATTCTTATTTGTGTTTTAAAAGGTCCCCAGTCCTAAGGTTATAGTCCCACCTTCAGCCCTTAACACCCTCTATGGTACCTCTGGTCAGGTCCTTTTCAAGTTCTTATTTCTAGACTTTGAGACTGGCTTATGTCCAGATTTCCTGCATAGTTCTTCCTCAGATGTCTATTGTTCTCCTCTATACCATGAAAGATGGCCACTGTTTAACTTTCTCTACCGGGAGGCAGAGGGAAGCATCTATGTAGCTGAAAGTTTCCTGATCTTGATCAGAATTGACTTGTATATACTGTGTGGCCCTAGATAAATTCATTTAACTGCTCTGTGACCCAAGAGATCTTTAAAAGATTTTATTTTTAAAAGAGAGATGATCTCCAAGGAGAGATTTTTAAAAAAAAACTTTATGAGAGAGATAATAATCTCCAAAGAGATTTAAAATAACTTTATAAGGGAGATAATCATCTCCAAAAAACCCTACATTATAGTATTATTGGGAAGAAAGAGCTTTGCAAACTTTAGAACAAATCATTATTATGACTTTCTTGATTATTCTTCCTTGGGAACTGCTGCTACAGGCAGAGACAGAAAATTTAGAAATGCTCTGAAGATTAGTTGGTTGGGGGGGGGGTGAGATCAGTGGGAGGGGAGGAATGAACAGAGTGAAGTCTGAGAAAAGAAAGATCATAGGATTGTAGATTTAGAAATTAGGAAACCGAAGGGCGAAAAGATAAATTGTAGATAGCTGAGCTAGAAATTGAACTCAGGTTCTCTCACTCCACATTTACTGTATTTTCTAAGATACATAATCTCAAATGGGTCCTTATTGCAGCAAGGCAATCCTTTCACTACTCCCTAATTGATTCATATCCCTCTCTCTTTGGAATCTATTCTAAACCTCTTCTTATCTCCTCAAACCTCCCATACCTCCTCTTCTTTTCATTCTTTCAGTTGAAAACCTTGCCCCATACTTACTGAGAAAAAAATTTTACACCCCCCCCTCCATACATCATGATATATTTTAGGATTAAATGAATCTAAAACTTATTGGAGATGCACTATATTAACAATATAATCAATAATATCACTAAGATATAAATAATTATTTACAATGTTTTAGTAGAGTGACCTCTTACCCAGCACTGTAATTGATGACTTCTCCTCACTTCTGGAAATACAGTTCTATCATTCAATTCCTTTAAGGTAACAAGAAAAATCTCTCCTCCAAAATTCTCTTCAGCTTCTTTATAAGAAAAAGATGAAAGTAGTTTCCTCCCCCTCCCAGGAAAGATGATTCCTCCTTGTTCTTTCTCTCTGTCTTTTTATCAGAGAGAAGAAAAGTGTCTTAATCTTCTTTCAATCCATTAGTCTTAACTGCTTTTCTCCAGACTTACTTCTTATAAATTCTATTTATAATATTGCTTCATAATCTATAATTGTTAGGGGCAGCTAAGTGGTTCAGTGGATAGAAAGTCAGGCCTAGAGATGGGAGATCCTGGGTTCAAATTTGACCTCAGACACTTTCCAGCTATGTGACCTTGGGCTAGTCACTTAACCCCAGTTGCCTAGCCCTTCCTGTTCTTCTGACTTGGAGTCAATACCTAGTATACATTCTAAGACAGGGTAAGGGTTAAAAAAAAAAAACCTGATAATTCTCCTAAGACAGTTTTTCCTTATCCCCCTTTTGAATTCTCCATAATTTCTCTCAAAACATCTCCATTAACCCTTTTCTTAGTTTTTCAGTAAACTTCCAGTCTCAACTGCCAAATATTAAATTTGACTCTTACAGCTACAATACCAGTAACTATCACATCTGCAGGAGAGGCCTTTGAAATGGGTGTTACATTTCTCCTTGCAGCCAAAAGTTTTCAGTTCCCTGAAAATAATTTGGAAATATGCCAAATCTATATTAACATTATGTTGCTATTAAAATATGTAATCCATATGTCATAATGCAAAATGCCATTTGACTGATTTTTAAATAATAAAAAACACACAATTATGATAATTTGTTGTTCACTCATTAAGTTGTATCTAGATCCTCATGACCCCATGGGTAGCAGTGGTCCATGCAATATTCTTGGCAAAGATACTAGAATGGTTTGCCACTTCTTTCCCAAGTAGATTAAGGCAAACAGATGTTAAGTGACTTTCTTGCCCAAGGTCACATAGCTAGCCAGTGTCTGAGGCTGGATTTGAACTTGGGTCTTCCTGACTCCAGGCACAATTTTGTATCCGTTGAACTACCTCACTGCCTCTAATAGTAATAATAGAATAATGCATTCAACAACTTTGAAAATACATTATATATAATTCAACAATGTAGCTGAAGGAGTATTTATTTCTTCAGCAACTTCAATTTAACTTATTTACATGAATTGTTGATTGTCCTCATTCTGATCTTTCTACATCTATATCTAAACTGGTTGACATCATAAGATCACTAATAGTATTTCTAAATTCTACAGCTTGTTTCATTACCCTGGGGGATTTGATGGCTAAGATTCTAGGCAATCAAGGTGATATCTCTTAAGGCAGCCCATTCTCCCTTGCCTGACTTGGCAGCCTCTTTGGTTCTAGGCAAAATTATTAGGATTCTAGATACAATGTCTGCTTCACTTGGAGCATTGCCGCAGGGAGGAGCTTTCTGGGCTGAATGGAAAACAATTAGGGATCCTGCATTCAGAAATGACTGTTCAATGTAATGGTTCTCTTTACTAGTTTTTTTTTTTTAACTAGTTCTTTTGTATCAAGCCTCCGTCTTATTTCAATTCTTGTAAATGTGGGTCTTTATTTCATTTTCTAATTTATTCTTCAGTTGAGATATCTCATGTTAAAATTTTTATATCTGACATAAATTTCTGTTTCACATTTCTCCAATGTTCTCTGAAAAGTCTTTCTGTAAAACTTTTCCATCTAACTTCAATTCTTGATAACAAGTTCAGGCTTCATATTTTGCTTGTTTCTCACTATTGGCTTCTTTATTGCATCTTAATTCCCAAATCTGATGGTCTTCTCTCATTCTACACCCTTTGAAATGGGTGTTACATTTCTTCTTGCAGCCAAAAGTTTTTCAGTCCCCTGAAAATAATTTGGAAATAGACCAAAACTATATTAATATTATATTGATATTAAAATATAGGATCCATATATCATAATGCAAAGAACCATCGGATTGGTTTTTAAATAAGAAAAAAATGTAACATTAGGAACAGTTGTGTCCAATTCTTCGTGACTCCCTAGACCATAGCATGCAATGAGGTCCATGGATTTTCTTGGCAAAAGCCCTGGATACATTTGATACCATCAGCCATCATTTTTTCCTGGATACTCTCTTTTATGTAGGTTTTTGTTGATACTGCTCCCTCCTGGTACTTTGACTACCTTTCTAGTTTATTGTTGTTTCCCCATCTCCTTTGCTGGCTCTTCATCTGTATCACACCCTCAAATTATGAGTGTACCTTAAAGCTCTTCTTTGGCCCTCCTATCATCTCTCTTTCTACCTGCTCTTGGCGGCCTAATCTGTTCTCAAAGATTTATCATTTCTTTGGAGAATACTCCCCAGGCTATCTATCCAGTCCTACTCTCAAGAAATGAAGACAATGTCTAATTGCCTGCTGGCATGTCTAAAGCATCATTTCCCCTCCCTAAACTGAATCCTTTTCCTGTGGGGAAGATAATTAACTCAGTGAATAGAGTGCTAGGCCTGGAGCCAGGAAGGCTTATCTTCCCAAGTTCAAATTCATCCTCAGACTTTTACTAGCTGTGTGACCGTAGGTAAGCCATTTAACCCTGTTTGCCTCAGTTTCCTCATCTGTAAAATGAGCTGGAGAAGGAAATAGCAAAGCATTCCAGGGTCTTTGCCAATGTAATAATTAAAAATGGGTTTGACAAATATGAGAATTAAAAAATATTGTGGTTGCCATTTATAAAATTTACTCTTAAATTATGAGGTTTGTTAGCAGCTTTAGAGACATCAATGCAGAGGTCCTCCCTCAGCGGGAGCTACCATCATAGCAGCAGCAGCAGCAGAAGTTCCTCAGAATGCTTTCAGCTGACTTTTATAAGCAGTTTTTTCCATGTCACTTCCTGTCTCCCTCCTTTTACTGTGGGCTGGTCTATCACATTTCAGGAACCAATCAAAGTCTCTCAATTTGCCTAGCATTTCCCAGGGGTCAGTGTCTGTGGGATCCACCTACTGTCTTCTGAGGGTGTGAACTCTTATCAAAAGGATTCCCAAGTTCCTGACTGATTAAGTTAAAAGAGTGGAGCTCTCCAAGTACTTGATTAAGTCAAGATAAAAAAAAAATTCCTTTGCACACCAAGAAAACCCAAAGTTGGGTCATGGAAGAGTTGGAAATGCCTGAAATTTCCATCAACATTGCTACCACCCTTTTGATCTTCCAGGTTTAAAACTTTGATTTCAAACTGGACTCCTTACTCTACCCTACATTTCCAGTCAATTGGAAAATCTTACTAATTTAACATCTACAATCTCTCTCATATCCATCTCCTTTTCTCTACTCACATAGCCATGACCCTAGTTTAGATCCATAGCATCTCACATTTAGTTATGTTTCTCCTCTCTTCCATTTCTGCTATGGGTACATGGGAATTGATCTGGTTGTTGACTGAGTGTCATCTTCTACTATATCTGATTCCTTTTTCCACCTCTGCCTCTACCCAGATGGTATGAAAAGGGGATAAAGGTGCTTGGAACTAATTATAGGAAGACAAAAGTCTTCGTAGATTTGGGGAATGTGAGGAATGGAGAAAACAAAGAAGCATGGAGAAGAGATCTCAGCTCTAGAGCTGGAAGGGACCTCAGAAGTCAGTTAGTTCAATCCTTTCCTTTTAAAGATGAAGGAATTTAGGGTAGAACGGCAAAGTGATTACCCCTAGGTTCTGTCAAGTAACAAGACCAAGACTTGAACCTAAGTCCCTTGACATTGTATCTGGTACTCTTTTCTCTGTAACATGATAAAGAAAGTTGGCAGTAAAGCCACTTTGGCCCTTACCAAAAAAGAGCTCTGTGGAAAGGAGAGTTTGGTTGTGAATTGGGCATTACTAGGAGATGAAATGAAAAGGTAAAAGGGTGCTGTGACTTTGAAGGGAATAGGTGTTCTCCAGTGTTCTTCCTTGTCCATTAGATGAGCCCATTCATGCCTGGGCCTCTTGCTGGGCACTTGAGTCCCAGAGAAGCTCTCATTTTCTAAACATGCTTGCAATTTTCCAGCTTTGCTATTTGCCATAATGGAATTTCAACACTGGAAATATTGGTTTGTTGACTCTGCAGAATGTTGGTGTTAACCAGTGTGTGTGTGTATAATTGTTTGACCAAGTCCAATAGGGTGATACTCATCCATTATTGCCAATAGTCCCACTTCTTCTAATAACTTCCTTTTCTGAAGGTAAAAAGAACCTTTTCTTCTCTCTATTCTTCTTACCTTCATGTCTTTTCTCCTCCATCCTGACCCCAGAATTAGAGCCTGGCAGCTCTCCTAGAGACAATTGCCTGTAGGCATCATCTCTGTATATGGTTTCCCACTTGTAGTCCACTTGTACACTGGAGGAATATTGTCTAATTAGCTGATCCTGTAGCTGTTTGCTTGTTGCTATTTTGCTGCTAATGAGCCTAATGAGAAACACGCGGGGGTTGGAACACTTGCCCAAGACTAACTGGCTATGTCCTGAGTGCCTTGAAATATAGGGCTCTTGGATCCCATGCCTTGTCAGCTGGCTCTCTAGATTCCCCATGTCCCATTGCTGTTTCTTTCTCCCCACCCCATCTCCTCCCAACTGCCCTTTTGGGTTAGAAGGAGACTCCCTTTGCCTGGGAATGTTAATGATTCCTTCATGTCGGTTTCACACATGTGGGGTGACTCCCAAGGGTGTGTGTTAGGAGCTGGGTATAAAATTCCCCCTTCTAAAATGGGATCCATATCTCCTCTCTTACCCCCCCCCCCCCCAATTTTAAACACAATGGAACAGTGAGCTTGGAACCTGGCCCTTTCCAAGTACCTGACTAATAAGACCGATTCAGAGAAGATGGAGACAATTTAGTACTTACCAAAGCTATCCACAGCCAACTTCTCTCCATGAAGAGTGTCTTTTTTAAAGACTGAAGTCACTGACATATCAATCTCTCCTTCTCTCTTCCTATCTGTGTATCCACCTACCTTGGCTTTTGTCCCTATGCCCCCCAACTATCATTTCTCCACTGCAGGTGTAGATGATGACATTCTAGATCTTTCCTTGACCCCCATGGTGTCTCTCAAACTGGACCTCTGTCTCCTCTGGGTCTTTGGATCTGTCTTTCTCTCTGTGACTTTGCCAGTTCTGAAGGGAGATTTATGTGTTTGTGTGCTTGTAGAGACAGCTGCTGTTGAGCCTGCTGCCTGTGGCTCTGAGGTGGGGAAAGACTGAACAGGGTTATGGGTGGATTGGGATGGAGGTGGAAGGAGGGTGGGCAATGTGCTGTTTATAGCTGTTGCTTTTGGAAGGATTTGCAGGCTTCACAAGGGTCGTTGTCCCCTCCCCTATACTGGGGTGTTCTTGTGCCTGTTAGTGGAGGGAATATAGAGAACTTCCCTGGGAATTGTTTGGGTTTGGGGAGCTAAACTGGGAGAGTTTGGGGGAAAGCAGCAGACAGATCCTGCTCTGCAACATGTTGGGAGGGATCTTGGTCCAGTACTCTCAAAACTGATGCAGTATTCCCAAGAGATGTCTGGATATTTGGTAACTGAAGAGCCCAGTTTAATGAGGTTCAAGTTATTGTGAGGGGGAAACCTCTTGCGTCCTCAAGTCCAGTTTGTCCTTTTGGGAACACCCGTCTATCTACCCAGCTAAGTAAGAGGCAGCCTTCAAAAATATAGAGCTAGTCTCTCTTCTCTATACGAGAGTAGGAAATACCTGGTTTCAAGTTCTGCCTCTGACATATTGTGACTGTATGACCCTAGGCAATTCATTAAACTTCTCAATTCTCTAGACAACTCTCTAAGACTAAAAGTTGGAGAAAAGATGGCAACTTGCTTTGGTATGGTCCCCATACCAATGAAATCGCAGGTCTAGTTCAAATCTGGCCTCCAACACTTATTGGCTGTGTAGCCCTGGGCAAGACACTTTTGGCCTCAGTGTCTTCATCTGGAAAATGATCTGGAGAAAGAAATGACAAACCATTCTAAGTATCTTTGTCAGGAAAATCCCAGGGGGCAGCTGGGTGGCTCAGTGGATTGAGAGTCAGGCCTATAGACGGGAGGTCCTAGGTTCAAATCTGACCTCAGACACTTCCCAGCTGTGTGACCCTGGGCTAGTCATTTAACCCCAGTTGCCTTGCCCTTCCTGTTCTTCTGACTTGGAGCCAATATCTAGTATACATTCTAAGACAGGGTAAGGGTTAAAAAAAAAAGGAAAATCCCAAATGGGGTCATAAAGAGTGAGCTAGGACTGAAAAACAAACAGCAACAACCCCTTTCCTCATCTCATATCTACTTGGAAGAGTATTCCATGGGAACACTTCTGGAAGGAGATGCTGAAATGGTGGTTGTGGGTGGGAGTGGAGTGGGGGGTTGTAGATTTAGAGTTGGAAGAGGCCTCAGAAACCATTAAGACTAACCTTCTCTCACTTTACTGATGAGGAAACTGAGGCCAGGGTCATTAAATGAGCTGCTCAAGGCCACAATGTAAGTAAGCAACAGGGGCACACAATTTGGAGCCAAGCGCTCTGGTTCCAGAGCTGAAGTCTGCCTAGGAATAGCTTTGGAGTCTATAGGACTATAGATAAGAAATAGCTGTTTCTCTGTCTCTCTCTGCCTGCCTGTCTCTGTCTGTCTGTCTGTCTCTGTCTCTGCCTCTCTTTCTCTCTGTCTCTCTCTCTGTCTCTCCCTCCCTCTCTCTCTGCCTGTCTGCCTGTCTCTCTGAACACATAAATATATACTATACTTAGACATTTTATGAGGGTAGAACAGAGGGATGGTGGGGAGATGGCTTAAAGGGGTAAGCATTTCCTCTGGTAGGGACAAGGCCAGGAAAGGAAGTGTGGTCCTGGACCTTAGATCCAAAGTGAGCGGGAGATGTGGCATGTTGGTACCCTCCTCCTCCAAGGACTTTGTTAGTCCTTGAAATTTGACTATGTAGATATATCTTTCCTTTCTTACCTCCCATGTCAGTTACTTGTTAGGGTCAAGGCTTTGGGCTACTTATCTTGGCTTACATTGCATTTCCCCTTTCTGGGCTAGCAGGTTTGACTATCCCTAGGTACCTGAGCTCTGTGGGATTTAGGAAACTGGACCAGGAGGCAGTAAGGTGACTCAGTGGATAGACCATTGAGCCTGGAGTTGGGAAGTCCTGAGTTCAAACCTAGCCTCAGATACTTCCTAGCTATGTGACCCTGGGCAAGTCACTTAATCTCTGATTGCCTGAAAAAAGGATCCAATGGAGAAGGAAATGGCAAACTATTCCAGCATCCTGGCCAAGAAAACCTATGGGAAGTTCTGGTTCATGGGGTCACAAAGAGTCGAACATGACTGAATAACAAGGATTAGTTCATAGGATTTTAGATTTAGACATTTTAGAAACCATCTAATCCAATCCTCTCATTGTACAGATGAAGGAACTGAGGCCCAGAATCGTAAGCAACTTGCCAAAGGTCACATAAATAGCAGGCAGCAGAGTCAGAATTGAAACTCAGACCCTCTGACTTCAAATCTGGCTTTCTTCCTCCTGTACCAGGCTGCCTTCAAATTGACTGTGTGACTTCATCTTTCTTCCTTTGACCCTTCCACCTGAGCAAGGGCCTGGTAGCCCTCAGCCATTTTGTCCTCTCTGCCCTTAATAACCTTCTTGAGGGAGATATGATAGGATGGAGGATGGCTCTGGTGATGAATCCTAAAACCCAATCCTTTCCCACATCTTTGAGGTTACTTAGGACATGGAGGTTCTATGGAGCACAGTGGAAATCAGAAGACAAGGGTTCAAATTCTGTCTCTTGTGCATCTTTTATGTGTGATTTTGGGCAAGTCAATTAGAGTCCCTGGGCCTCAGTTTCCTCATCCGTAAAATGAAGAAGTTGGATTAAATGGCCTCTAAGATCCCTTCTAGTTCTAGATCTTTGATCCTTTGACTGAAGAAGAAGATAGGTAGGTAAGATTTGCTGCTCTACTTCTATAGAAGAGACATAATCTGGGCCCCCTTTGCATTGGGGGCTTACCTATGAGGGTGCCTCTGAGAACAGAGATTTGGATTAGAAGCAGCCTCCAAAGTGTTCCCATCTGTGGGAATGGACTGCTCCCTGCCTGCCCCAAGGCCTCCCAGCCGGCTACAACATTTGTTAATGCAATTACTCTCCTGCAGTGGAGTCCATGTTCAGGAGCAGGGGGCCAAGGTCTGACTCACACCCTCCCCTTCCTTCCCTCCTCCGGCCGCCAAACGGTAGAGACCGAGTCAGCCTGCCAGACCGAGTCTGCAAAGAGCTTGCAGGGCCAGGAACGGCATCTTTCTCTCATTAGAGGCTTTTATGTGAACACAACTGCTATTTTGGAGCCGGGCTCTTGGCTAGCCCCGAGCTCTGGAACACTGTTTCCAGTCCTTCCCAAGGTGCTGCCCTCTTTATAGTGGTGGGAGTTGGGGGTGGTGTCCCTGCAGCCAGATTGTGGCTCTCTCCCCCAAACCCATAGCTGTACTATATACTGGCTAGCTCCTTCAAGATGGAAGCCCAAAGAAGATTGGGGGTGAGGCAGGATTCATGGTATGCTCCATTTCTGTGTGCATGTGGGAGGAGAATGAAATAGGGACACAGTTGGAAGGAAATTCAGCATCGATGTAGTCCCCTCACCTCATTTTACACATGAAGAACGGAGACCTATGAAGGTGAAGTGACTTGTCCAAGGTCTGCCTTCAGGGAATTCTCACATAGCATCACAGATTTAGAAGCAGGAGGAACATTAGAGATCCTTTAGTCAAACCCTTTCATTTTAAAGATTCAGAAATTGGGGCTCCAAGAAGTTAGGTGACTTTCTCAAGGACATACGAATGAGTAAATGGCAGGGCTGAGATTTCAACCCAGGTCCTCTGACTGTAAATTTAACTCTCTTTTGACTGTACCATGGGAGTCTTCCAATAGCAAACAAAGGATGACTTGGGTGAGGGTCCCCAGGGAGTTTCTTGGAAATGAATATGAGACTGGTTCCATATCACCAAACATAACATGGCTGAGGAAAGAATCAACAGATGTAATGGGAGAATATTGCCATCTGATCTGAAAGGATAGCTGGAGGTTGGAGTGGGTGCAAGGCTCTGGATAGAGTAGTGAGGTTTGGGTCCTGTCATAGATGAGTGAATCCTTGGTGTTTCAAAAGGAGCTCAAGGCTTCAGTACCAACCTTCACAACATTAGGACCATTGTCTGGAAATGTGGTGACTTAGGGTAGTGTGCTGCAGAAAGAGAACCAGAACAAGAGAAGCTATTAAAAATCCAAGTTTCATGCCTCAGGCAAGAACCCTAAAAAAGCTACCTCGCTGTCAACACTGTCCTGAGTTTATGCCTCTGTCCCCACATCCTCCCAACCAGAAAATTGAGATCTTATCTCTGAAACCATCTTGGGACTCTGAAAGGCCAACTTTGGCCTTATTTTACCCAATCCCCATAGCATTTTCCAGATCTCTTTGTGCTCTCCTTCCCTCTTCCAGCTCCCATTTATGTATTGTCTTCCTTATTAGAATGTAAGGGGGACAGCTGGGTAGCTCAGTGGATGGAGAGCCAGGCCTGCAGATGGGAGGTCCTAGGTTAAAATCTGGCCTCAGACATTTCCCAGCTGTGTGACCTCAGGCAAGTCACATAACCCCCATTGCCTAGCCCTTACCACTCTTCTGCCTTGGAACCCATACACAGTATTAATTCCAAGATGGAAGGTAAGGGTTTAAAAGAAAAAAAAGAATGTAAGCTTCTTGAGGGCAGCAACTACCTTGTTTAACTGTATTTGTAGACCTAGCACTTAGTATATTGCCTGAAACATAGCAAACTTGATAAATGTGCTTTCTTCTTTCCTTCCTTCCTTCCTTCCTTCCTTCCTTCCTTCCTTCCTTCCTTCCTTCCTTCCTTCCTTCCTTCCTTCCTTCCTTCCTTCCTTCCTTCTTTCCTTCCTTTCTCTCTCTCTGTTTCTTCCTTTTACCTATCACGTATCTATAGTTTGTCATATATCTCCCATCATCAGCATCTCTCTCTCATGTATCTGTGTATCTATCATCTTTCTGAAGGAAAAGGAAAATGAGAAGAAGGAAGCTCAAGAAAGTGGATGTGAATCAAAATAGGATTGCAGAACTGTTTTCAAACATCTTTCTCCTGGGGCTAGGGGACTGTCAGTTTTTGTGTCTTGAAAGCAAACCTCTCTTCCCCTCATCTCTAAAGTCTCTTCCAAGGTTCCAGTTTTAAATCTATGATCCTATGAGATCCTCTTCTGCCTTCCTCCCATCATAGATTTCCCATCCTCCTCTCTTGAACTGATAGCCTGGTGTCCTATCTAGGTGAGGAAAAGGGGTCTTGAAAGTTGTCTCCCCATCTTATTTGCTCCAGAGGCACTTGAGGGAATTATGGGAGAAGCTTTTCCCTGGTGAGAAGCTGCTTCCAAATCTCTCTGGGCCAGTGGGTTTTGAGTTTGGGCTCTTCCCAAAGGTAAAGGTTTTCTGTGGAAAGTCTGAGTAAAATCACATTCATCTGCTTTAGAGTTATATAAAGAAGAGATTGGGGAAAGTTATTATATTCTGCTTTAAACACAATTTCAGGGGCTTTATTTCTTCCCCCTCTGGTTGTGCAGCTGATTCCAAAGCACTGAACTTGCAAGGCTAAAACTTCCCTCATTTTCAGCTTGCGTCAAGGAAGAGTACCCAGGGGGAGGGAAGGGAGTGATGGAGAAAGAGAGTATTCAGAAATAACTCAAGTTATGAATGGTTGGAGACTAAAATTTGCACGTGGGCAGATGGAGGTTATGCCAGGGCTCCACTTTTTGAATGCCTTGCAATTTCCCATGCTGGTCTGGGGAATCTCGTTCCATGTTGCCTTTTGGCAGAGAGAGCAATGAATGGGAATTCTACTTGGTGAAAACCAACCCTTCTCCACCCCCCCCCCAAAAAAAAACCAAACCCATATCCTTCTGGTGGCTAGATATGAGACCTACAGAAATTCTGATATTTTCATTATTCATGACCTTTAGTCAAGCTAAGATGGTATAGTGGATAGAACTCTAGAATCTAGAGCCAGGAAGACCTGAGTTCATATTCTGCCTCAGATATTTACTAGCTCTGTGACCCTGGCAAGTCATTTTACCAGTGTCTATCTCATTTTCCTCATCTACAAAATGGTTATTATTAGAACCAACCTCCCAGGGTTGTTATTAAAGATAAAATTGGTAAAGTGCTTTGTAAATTTTAAATTGCTATATAAATTTTAGCTAGTAGTAGTAGTTAGCACATGTATCCCCACATTTCATTGTGCTCTGGGAATACGAATTAAATATGATATTGTCTTTGCTGATCATCTAGTTTCAGGAGACATGGAAATACTAAAACAGAAGAAAGCAACATAAAACAGTATGAAATTCAGATCTAGGTTGTGTAATGAAGCCAATAGAGTAGGTGCTGGTGAAGCGAGGTAATTGGCATGGGACTTGATTCTCTTCGGAGCTAAAGGTCTCATTGCTGAAGCCAAGAACAGTTTATAAACTGCCCTCTTCAAAGAAAGATGAATGTTAGGAAGGGTGACTATGAAAACTGGCCACCTGATAGTTGCTTGTCTTTTGTTTTCTTTCTTTTTTTAATCCTTACCTTCTGTCTTAGAATCAATACTGTATATGGGTTCCAAGTTAGAAGAACAGTAATGGCTAGGCAATAAGGGTTAAGGGACTTGCCCAGAATCACACAACTAGGGAGTGTCTGAGGTCAAATTTGAACCCAGGACCTCTCATCTCTAGACCTGACTCTCAGTCCACTGAGCTACCTAGCTGCCCTTTTGTCTTTTGCTTTTAAAGAGAACTAATGACATCATGGGGTGAGGTCTTGACTTTCATGCGAATTGGATTTAAATGAGGCAGAGCTGTACAAAGTCACCAGTCTCATTCTCTCCTCCAGTCATCCAGTCCAGTGGCAAGGCAAAAGTCCGGATGGCTGGTGATGTCTTGGGATGTAGGGGATACCTTTGGTTCTACAATGTCTGACCAAGCTCTAAGCACTCCATAGCACCTGCTTTAGCCATCTTCGTGGCTGCTGGAACAAATAGTTCTCATCTGCCCATTCCACTGGGGACAGTCTTGGGATAGGCCAACTCCCAACTTACCAAGGGGTTGTGAGGCGCCTTGACCTGGGTTTAGCCCACCTGCCAAGATGGTTTTACTGGAATGTAGCCATTGTGCATGCTACAACTTCTTGGAGCCTGGAGCACTGAGGGAAGAAGAAGAGGAAGAGGTTTGTCTCTGAGGCACATCTTTCATACCACTTGGACTAATTGGAGTCTCCAATGGTTGGCAGTTTTCACAGTGTAGGACAGGAGGTAGTAAATACTCCATTGGTCTTAAAAGTGAGCAACAGATAGGTCAGTTAGATTTGGGAGATAGAATCCCTGGGAAAGAGCTGTTGAATGAAGTGTTTGGGGAAACATTTTGGGTTAGGAATCTCTAAAATGGCTTGCTTATCTAGGTTTTCTGCAGAATAGAAGGCAGGGGCTCTCAAAGGATGGGGGTGAGAGTGAGGAAGGTGATCTGAGCTTATGATCTGGAGATGTATTTCTCTTGGGGACCTGGTGGTGAATGCTGCTCTTTTCTGGATCTCCTTCTAACTTGGCCCTTGGACTCTGTGTGGCCTCAGATCTACCATCCATTTAGAACTAGAAGACAATACCTGTGCTAAACTCTTTAATTTTATTGAAAAAGAAACTGAGGCCCAGAAAGAATAAGTAACTTCCTCTAGATCACACGTATTATCAGCAATATACAAGGAGGACACTATGATAGGTGCTTGGAATACTGAGTGGCATATATAGGATCTCTATGGACTTACAATCTAATGGAAAGTAGAAGATAAATTCATAAAGTGATCAATGACAAGACAACATATGCCCAGTCCTAACTGAGCATTTAGAGTAGCAGTTCTCAGCCTCTCAATTTGTAGCAATGAGAATACATAATGCATATCAGGTATTTACGTTCCAAATCATAACTGTAGCAAAATTACAGTTTGAAGTAGCCACCAAAATAATTTTTTGGTTTGGGGTCACTGCAACATGAGGCACTGTATTGTGGGGTCACAGCATTAGAAAGGTTGAGAACCACCAATTTAGAGGGAAGTGATATTGTTCCGAGCCAAAGTGGTCAGAGAAAATTTCATGGCAAAAGTGAGAACTGAGCTGGACCTTGAAACAAGATTTAGGTAAATAATGAAGAGTGAAGGCAGGGAAAGCAACATGAGCAAAGGCCAGCAAGTGAAAAGGCACAGAATATATTTGGGAAACAATGAGTAAATTGGTTTGGCAGGATTGGAGGGCTTAATGGAGCATATTGTCTGGAAAGAGAGGCAGGGGCTAGATTGTAGAGGGTCTAGAATGCCAAGCAAAGGATTTGGGCTTTATTCTGCAAGTAATGAGGTGGGGTTTTTTTTGAAGATTTTTGAGTACAAAATAGTACCTTGAGAAAATTAATCTCATATCAAGACATAGGATGGGTTGGAAGAAAAAGAGGGTCTAGAAATCTCTCTTAGAGATGTGGTTGGAGAGTTCTAGATTAAGATTTTAGAAGAGGTCAGACTTGGATGGTCCCACGGGTCATCCCAGTCTAGGAGAATGACTGCTAGTCATTATTGTTAAGATATATTTCCCTTTTAAGTTCCCTGGGAATTTGGGCTGGTTTGGGAACATTAAATGTTTTCTAGGAGGTCAAATTTAACATGTTCTTTGATTTAAACCTGAACCCTAGAACCGAGCTGGGTTAGAGGAGGCAGGGATGGGGGTGGGGTGATGTTTTTCACCCCTGTGTGCACTTCAGTATATTGGCTCCTGATCAGCTGGCAGCACACTTGGGCTTGGCAAAGTAGTGAGGGGCAGTGTTCTCATGTGATTCTGATTGGTTGATTTCTAATTAAGAACATGCAGAAGAGAGGAATTTATGGCCCCAAAGGTCTGGTGGCCACTAGAGAAAGTTCAACACAAAGAAGAGAAAATCTGACTGGTGTTTGGAGACAGAGTCTTGGCCTCGGGCCAGAAATGTAGAACCCTGGGCCCTGGATAGCCACCAGGCATCTTCAGCATTTGGTCTACTGTTTACCAGGGGACAGAGGAAATAAATATGGAAAGATGTTGGGGGATTGGATTATGGATTTTTCCATTCTTAGTTACTGGCTATCTGCCCCACCTTGGAGTCAGCAAGGACTTGATAAAACACCTAGAAGATTTCAGACGTCTTGCAGTCAATTTACGAAGAGAGCTTCGTAAAATTGAGGTCCCATAAGCTTTAGTGATTGACTCAAGGTCACATAGTTAATTAGTTAGGACTGAAATGAGACTAGAATGTTGGGTTTGGGGGTTTTGTTTACTATTAATCCAGTGCTAATAATAATAACAACAACTAACATTTATATAATGATTTAAATTTTGTAAAGCACCTTAAATTATGCTGAGATCTAGTGTTACTATTATTATTATTATTATCTCTATTTTACTGATAGAAAGTGTTCAAGGAGGTCCAGCCCCTCTGGTGTGAGGACTTGCCGAGCCCTTTCCAGGACTGCTTATTCACCTTTGGTGTCTACCTGTCTGTCACTCATTTCTCACCTCTGGCTCCAAAGAGTGGCCACACACTGTGGTAAAACTATCTAAATCAGGTTGAGGGTATCTGATGGGTCTCAAACCTATTGATGAGTTAGGAGAATGTCTACCCTGGGCATATGAAGACTTTCACCAGCGGAAAGGGTAAATGAGAACAATGTGTTCCAATGGCCATGAAAAGAGCTGATGCAGGCAATCAGGGTTAAGTGACTTTCCCAAAGTCACACAGCTAGGAAGTATCTGAAGTCAGATTTAGAACCCAGGCTCTCCCAACTCCAGGCCTGGCTGTCTATCTACTGCTCCTCCACCTTTCTTTTCTAGACTAAATATACAAAACTCCTTTCTATGTTCTTTATGGTCACACCATATTGTAATGGTGAAAATTTCACCTTTTTAAGATTGTTGTAATATCAAACAATGGCCGCCAAGGAATTTACTTATGAAATTCCTAAAATGAAACACTCAAGTCAGAATGGAGTTTATGGAGGTTTAATCACACTGGGAGTAGGGGAAGGAGAGGGAGAGAAGGAGAGAGGAGAAAAGGGAAAAGGGCTACTCAACCTCTGACCAAGGCAGAGGGAGTTTTAGGCCCAAAGGGCCCAGGTGGAAAGAATCAGTCCTTAACTCACGTGACCGATCTGAAGGAAAGCTGTCTGCAGGGGTCCTCCCTGTCCAAGCTTCTAACAGGAACTCCCGTCTCGCTCTCTCCACAGGAAGTGAGCGAATTCCAGAGGCTGTTCCCTACCTCACTTCCTGTGTCTCACAAGTGCCAATGGTTGGCTCTAGCTTGGCTTAGGACAGCCCAGGTGGGCAGTTGGTTATTTCTGATTTGTCATTGACTAGCACATGCCTGTGTAGTGTGGGTGTGCACAATTTTTGGGTGCTATACCAAGATGGAGACTTTTAAAATTCACAATATTGGCTTTTTTTTGCTGCTCCTCATACCCAACATTCCATTTTTTAGCTCCTTGATTTTGCTCTCTCTCCCTCCCTCTCTCTCTCTCTCTCTCTCTCTCTCTCTCTCTCTCTCTCTCTCTCTCTCTCTCTCTCTCTCTCTCTCTGTGGACTGAGAACCAGGTCCAGAGACAAGGGTCTCAGACACATTCTAGCTGTATGTCCCTGGGTAAGTCACTTAACCCCCATTGCCTATCCCTTACTGCTCTTCTGCCTTGGAACTAATACATAATATTGATTCTAAGACAGATGGTAAGAATTTTTTAAAAATGCAGGTATCCCTTCCATATACATCCCCAGGGTGAGGGGCACAGCACCCTTACGATCTCAAAAATCCACATAAAATTTTTTGGCCCTCCTTCATACCCGAGAAGATGGTTGAATATTTTCTTTTTCTTTTATGGGGTGTTTACAGTACCTTACTATAAAATTTGAGTTAAGGATTTCATTATAGGCTATGTAGTTTCTAAACTTTCCCAGTCATCTGCTGGCCTTCATGTGTCATCTGTGGCTTCTGTGAAACTACCCCAAAATTCCATTTAATTTCTTATGTCAACTCACCATATATTGAGAGGAAAATCCTGATGTGGAAGGGATAACTGTACTTATTAAATAATGGGGTTTGGTATTATTATGCATAATTTTCAACCTACCCCAAGGGCCTTGGAACATATTAGTTGTGTAAAATGAGATCCTACTATATTTTATGTAGATGAGCAATGTGGTGCAGTGCAGCTGAAGAGCTTGTTTTAGAGCCAAAAGGGCCTGGGTTCAAGACCTACCTCTGATTCATACCAGATATGACCTTGAGCAAATAATCTCTCAAATCCCTAAGTAAATCTCGAAGACTAAAAATTGATGAAAAAGTATTAACTTGTATGGGTACAGGGAGTTTCTTCACCTGGGAGTCTTTTGTACCAATAAAATCAGAGGGCCAGACCCCATTTCTATATATCCTTATATATGTGTCTGACAGAATGTAAGGTTTTTTTAAACCCTTACCATTGGTCTTAGAATCAATACTATGTATTGGTTCCAAGGCAGAAGAGTGGTAAGGGCTAACCAATAGGGGTCACACAGCTAGGAAGTATCTAAAGCCAAATTTGAACCCAGGATCTCCCATCTCTAGGCCTGACTCTCAATCCATTGAGCCACCCAGCTTCCCCCTAGAATGTACGCTTCTTGAGGGCAAAGACTGTTCCCCTCCCCCCTTTTTTGGTATCCTCAGAGCCTAGCAATTTCCTTGCAAATAGCAAGTGCTTAAAATTTATTGATTACTTAATTGATGTTTAGAGAAGACTTCCTAGAAAAGGAGTAATGCAAAATTTGCCTTGAATAGATGAAGAGGGCCCTTGGAAATTAGGGTCCCAGAATCATGGGATAATAGAATGTCATAATGGGAAGGGTTATCAGAAACAGTCTGGTCCTTTCCATACCTCAACAAAAAGCCTCTCTATAGTATATCTGGAAAGCGGTCATCTAGCCTTTGCTTGAAAAATTCCAATGAAGTAGAGTCCATTAACTCCCTGGACTGCTTGTTTAGCTTTTAAGTAGCCCTAACTAATCTTTATATACCCGACCTAAGTATGCCTTTAAAACAAACAAACAAAAACCCTTACCCTTCTCTCTTAGATATGAATTGCTTCTGAGACATGAGGGCAGTAAGGGCTGGGCAATTGAGGCTGAGCCACTTGCCCAATTTCACACAATTAGAAAATGTCTAAGATCTGATTTGAACTCCAGTCCTCCTTACTCCTACCCTGTCATTATACACTGAGCCACCTAGTTGCCCCCTAAATATGCCTTTTAAAAATTACTTTTTAAAGATTTTTAAATTTTACTACTATGTGCCAGGTGCTGGCATTTATAAAATTTTATTTTATTTACATATATTATTTTATTATATATTTATTATATTTGAATATTTGAAAAAATTTGCATCATTTGGATTATTATCTCAAAATGTTATCTCATTTGATCCTCACAACAACACTGGCAAGTAGGTATTATTATCCTCATTTACAGATGAACAAACTGAGGCAGGTGGCATTAAATGACTTGCCAGGGTCACACAGTTCATAAATGTCTGAAACCAGATCTAAGTTCAAGTTTTCCTGAAACTAAGTCTAGGGCTCTATCTACACTGTGCCCCCTAACTGCCTCTAGTAACCTTTTTGCAATTTATACCCATCTTGGTTGTACCCTCAGGGTCCAAGCAGGAGTCTTTTAATTCTTCTTCGGTGTGATTGGTCTTCAGATACAAGAAGAAGATAGACATTTTGTCCTCTATAAGTTTTCTCTTCTCTAGGATCAATATCCCCATTTCCTTCGATTGTTACTCCTTTGGCATCATTCCAAGGTTTGCCACCATCTTCTTTGACCACCTCTATATGTATGTTCAACAGTTTCTCAATCTCCTTTCTCAATATGGTACCCATCCCTCTAAGTCTCAGTGATATTTACGGGGCAAATATGCCTCCTTGAATTCACATCTCTAGCTCACCAATTCTGTGAAGAGGTCTTCCATGTTGACTACTTGACTTGTGATATGAAGGAGGCTCAATGATTCATGGACCCTTTTACTTTAGCTGGAAGGAAGAAGGTGTTTCTGAACCCTCAGGGCAGGTCCAAATTTACTGAGCAACTGCTAAAGAAAGTTCTACTTTTCTTTTCTTACCTTCTTTCTGTTTCTCTCTCCTCAGCTGTCTGCCAGCCACCATGCCAAAACAAGGGTTCCTGCAGTCGGCCCCAGCAATGTGTCTGTCGTTCTGGCTTCCGGGGCAAACGCTGTGAAGAGGTCATTCCTGAGGAGGAGTACCACCCCCAGCCTTTGTGGCCAGTGCCTCGGTCACCGGTGGGTTTGCCCAGCCCCAGCAAGAGTAGTGGACCAAGAGAGAGCCCTTCCTCAGTGGTACAGTCCCCTTTGTTGCAGAAATTACCAGTTGGGTAAGTTTTCCTTTTCTTCATTGTGGGCACAGATGCCATTCTTTCTACAACTTGTATGTTTAAGGAGATATATTTAGTTTTTGCTCCTTTGCTAGGATGCCCTTTCTCTCTGAAGCCATTGGCGGACAATCTGGGGCTTGTGACCCATAGATTAGGAGGCCTGCCTAATTGTTGGGACTTTTGGAGTCTGCCTTTCCTCATCTACCTTCTCAGGGATGTTTGATGAGCCTTTCATCCTCTAATCAGAAACAATCTTAAAATGTAAATCCACCATGAGAAGAGGTAACCCATTCATTTATGTCTTTATTAAGATGGCAGGAACAGAAACTTTGGTTTGATTGGGAAAAGGCAGAGACAGAGGCAGCAGGGCACTATGCTTCTGAAGGAGGGAACTGGGAAAGGTTCTGGGAATGGGAACAAAAGGTAGACCTAGCCATTTCACAATCTTGCAGAGGCTAGGATTTATCCCAAGTGTCCTTTCATTTCTCTCCTCTATGAGAAGTCAAGTAGAGATGATGGTGGTGGAAGGCATGTCTGTATCAGTGTGGTTAGCAGGAAGGGAGCTAAAAGCCCGAAGGGCCTGGCAAGCAGGAAGCAAAAAAAGGCAGCTTTTCCCTTCCTTCAATGTGTCCTGAGAAGTTCATAGGTGAATAAATCATGGACCCAGAGTGGTGAAGAAGCAGCTCTCCATGGAAAGCCTTTGAGCTCTTCTGACTATCCTTGTAGCCTTCCTGAGGCATATTTAACATAATTCTAAGCATAGGATCAATTATCACTAGGATATTCCATTCATTTTCCTAATGGCTGGATAAAAAACAAACAAACAAAAACCAAATTTATTCATCCTGTCTAGGTTTGGGGGGTTTGTGATTGCTATGGTGCTTGAGACATTCACTCCTGGTCTTTTGGATTTACTCTGTTCTTCCCCTAGTCACTAATGATAATTTGTTTATGGTCCAGGGACTTAGAGGCCTGGAATGACTCTGCCCAGTGAGACATAAATGTGATTTCTATCTTTCCAAGAAAAATGGAGCTATTTCTATTTGATTGGGGGTGGCTCTAGGAGACAAGAGGATCATGCTTTTTAGATACTTTATCTCACTCGAGCCTTACAAGCTCATCTTTGTTGTTGTTGAGTCCTTCAGTCATGTCTGACTCTCTTCGACCTCTTTTTGAGGAAGGAAACTGAGGCAAACAGGGTTAATTGATGTGCCCAGGGTCATAGAGCTAGTAAATGTCTTATGCTGGCTTTGAATTCAGGTCTCCCTGGGTCTGGGTCCAGCTCTCTATCTACTGTCTCAGACACTTTCTAGCTATGTGACTCTGGGTAATCACTTAACCCTGCTTGCCTCAGTTTCCTCATCTATAAAATGATCTAGAAAAGGAAATGGCAAACCACTCCAGTATCTTTGCCAAGAAAACCCCAAATAGGTCATGAAGAGTCAGACAGGACTGAAAAATGACTGAACAACAAGAAAGCTATACAGTCCTATCCCTTCATTTTACAAATGAAGAAATAGAGGCCCAGACGTGTTAATGTGGACCCAAAGTCACCTAACTAGTAAGTAGTTGAACTGGGATTTGAACTGAAGCATGTTGAATAGAGTATAGTCAGGAAGAGAGAGATATTTGGGAATTTTAATGTAATGAATAAATTAATTAATCAATTTTTAAAATAAAAAATGAGCAAAAAGAAAAACAAAACAAAACATAATCCTCTTTCCACTGTACCCTGCTGTCTGTTATATGTAATAGATGGGAGAACCGAAATTTGAACCCAAGACCTTTGACTCCTAATTCATAGTATCATACTGATGGAAACATCCAAATCTTTTACTATATAAAGGATACTAATGATTATCTCTCCAGATAAATATCAATATCACCTTTTGAGAAAGTTGTTGGAGAGATTAGATAAAATAAGAAAAATGAGGGGGCAGCTGGGTAGCTCAGTGGATTGAGAGTCAGGCCTTGAGACGGGAGGTCCTCGGTTCAAATCTGGCCTTAGCCATTTCCTAGCTGTGTGACCCTGGGCAAGTCACTTGACCCTCATTGCCAAGCCTTTACCACTCTTCTGCCTTGGAGCCAATACACAGTATTGACTCCAAGACAGAAGGTAAGGGTTTAAAAAAAAAGGGGAAAAAAAGATGAGAAAAATGAATCTGCTTGGATTTATGGGGGAAAAAACCCCAATAGATTTAAGATGAAAGGACCTGAATTCAAGTCTTGATTCTGCTATTTTGTGGCCCTGGGAAATCACTTTAAGTCTTTAAGTCTCAGTTTCCTGAAGTGCTTGGACTACATAATCTCTAAGGTTCTTTCTGGATCTAAATGCTAGGATCCTATGTGTAGAGGGTATGGATTTTAAATAGACTTTGTAAACTTGGAATAAAGAATCCATCCCAGTCCTGAAGTGGTAGCACCCCCTTCTCCTCTCTCCATGCCATTCAACTCCCAAGTTGACACTTCCTGGATGGGCTGGCATCTGTATCCTTCCGATACCATCACTGGTCTCCAGTGAGCACACTTCTGAATCAAACACTCTCCTTTTTTTTTTGTGGACTAACTGTTTAAGAATCAGCTTTACATTTTCTTTCCTTTGTATGACTTTCTCTGACAGATCTGAATTCTTGTAGTATTCTTGTCTGGGGTGTGTGCATGTGTGTGTGCATGTATATTTTCCACCCTATCAGACTCTTCACAACCCCATTTGGGGTTTTTGTGGCAAAGATTCTAGAGTGATATATTCACACACATAATGTGTAAATACATATACACATGCATGCACACACATATTAAAATATGTGTATATATCACATAAATATGCATGTGTTTGCATATACATGTGAATCACATATGTGTGTGTGCACATCTACATAAATATGTATGGATACTGCCCTCAAATTATGAGTGACTTATGGAGATCTGCTGTTTCCCCTACTGTACTATAAATTCCTTGGGGCAACTTTGTGGTTGACTTATTGGTATCCTCCATGATGCTTTGCTCATATCACACAGTCTGGGCTGATGTTGCTCTGGACCATTTAGCATCTGCTCTCTGCTCCTTACCCAAGACTGAGGGCTGTCCTAGGTGCTGAAAGACAGACAGACAGACAGACAGACAGACAGACAGACAAGTTGAGCATTAGTTGGGCAGGGGGTATACAAATACAAATAATCGAGGTAATTCCTGTCTTCAAGGAGCTTACATGCTAAACATACAGGACAACACATAAAGTGATGTTAGAAAGCAGGTAGTCTTGGTGAGATGACCAAGAAGTGATGTGGAGGGACTGGTCCCCAGCAAGTTAAGATGAAAGCTCACATAGCAGAACCAGGGGACTTATATATGCTCTTCATGGTGCAATGGGAGGTAGAATAGTTCATTTAAAAGGAGGGTTTCAGGGGCAATTGGGCAGCTCAGTGGAGGGAGAGCCAGGCCTAGAGATGGGAGGTCCTGGATTCAAATTTGACCTTAGACACTTCCTAGCTGTGTGACCCTGGGCAAGGCACTTGACCCTTATTGCCTAGCCCTTAACTGCTCTTCTGCCTTAGAACCAAGCCACAATTTTATTTTAAGACAGAAGGTAAGGGTTAAAAAAAAAAAGGAGGGAATCGGGGGCAATTGGGTGGCTTGGTGGATGGAGAGCCAGACCTAGAGGTGGAAGGCCCTAGGTTCAAATCTTGCCTGAGACACTTTCTAGCTGTGTGGCCCTGGGCAAGTCATGTAATCCCCATTGCCTAGCACTTACCACTCTTCTGCCTTGGAACCAATACATAGTATTGATTCTAAGGTGGAAGTTAAGGATTTTCAAAAAAATAAAAAATAAATAAAAGAAGGGTCTCAGAGAGGAAGGTGGGGAACAAAAGGGGCTGAGAGATAATTAGGTGGCTTGGTGGATTGAGAACCAAAACTAGAGATGGGAGGTCCTGGGTTAAAATCAGGCCTCAGACACTTCCTAGTTGTGTGCCCTGGGCAAGTTACTTACCCAGCCATTGCCTGGCCCTTACTGCTCTTCTGCCTTGGAACCAATACTTAGTTTTAATTCTAATAGAGGAAGGGGAAAGGGTTTAAAGGAGGGGCAAAGAGGGGATGTAAGGAAACTATTCAATGGAAAGTTGCAAAATCCCCAATTTAAAGTTCCTATTTTGTTCAAGGAGCCAACCAGGAACACTATGTCACTCTTCATCTTCCCTGCCTAATGCCCCCTACTCTTTTTCCTGAGATGCCCCCAGCTTTCAAAGGAGGGAACCATTTACCCTCCAGGTTTCATAGACACATGGCTACTGTGATATTCTTAATGACTTTCAGGCTCTGGGCTTATGTTGTGTCAAACTGCACTGGACCCTTGGTGCCATGAAATCTGGGCAAGTCCAACCAAGCCCCGTCAGCTGTGTTTTGCTTTGGGAGGCCAAATCCCATTTGCCTGGTAGTGTCAGACATTTCCTGTGAGCTTGGCCAGGTTTCTCCAAGCAGCGGCTGGCCTTTCTCTTGATAACAGCTGGGAAAGGGATGAGGCCCTTTGTGTCCAGAGAAGGAGGTAGTAGAGAGGGCATCCTAGGCGTGTGGGGAAAGAAAAAAGTGAGACCAAGAGAGGACTTGAAATTCAGCCATCTCCAAAGATTCAGCTCCAAAATGGGGCTAGACAAAAGGCCAAGGAGAACCCTGGGAGAGAGAGAAGAAAGCTATTTGTGAAGAATGGAGGGAGAGTGTGGGTGCGGTAGGCAGGATGCTCTGCAAAGGGCCAAATGTGGACTGATGCTGTCCAGCTGTTTCCCAGGCTGGCTGCAGAAGGCTCAAGTTTCCTTCTGAGCCCAAAGCCAAAGCTCTTCCCCTAATGCAAGGGAGCAGGAGATGAAAAGAGGGAGGCAGAGACAAAGACCATAGCACCTGAAAAATGGTAGCTGGACAGCTGTAGCCTATGAAAGAGGATCTGGGAGCTGGATCA
Source organism: Monodelphis domestica (assembly GCF_027887165.1). Lineage (NCBI taxonomy): Eukaryota > Metazoa > Chordata > Mammalia > Didelphimorphia > Didelphidae > Monodelphis > Monodelphis domestica. Next base: position 256,601,769 of record NC_077227.1, read on the forward strand.
TTTGAATTGAACTTTGAGCTGGAAAGGTTAAAAGAACTCAGAAAATATCCAGTCCTTAAAAAACACTAGACTGCTCACTGTAGGCACAAAATAAGAGATGGAGAAGGAGTGGAATGAAGAGAAGATTGAGTGCCAGTCCCTTAGTAGTGACTCAGGAAAATATTTGAGCATCAGGGCAGGTCTGAAGGAAGAATAGCCTGGTACTTGCCTTGGCTGCCTTGGGGCAAAGATCCTCCCCCACCAAACTCTTCTAGTCAATGGCTGTGGGGAAGGGGAAAGAGACTCCAGGGGAAATACTGCATCCTTTTCTTGAGATGGGAATTCCCTGGCAGAGTGTGCGATAGCACTCAGCTTGTCCAAGGGAAAATGAGTGGCTTGATTCCAGGTGCTCTGGGTGAGGTCAGGTATCTTAGGACAGAAAGACAAGGGCAAAGAGGTCTCTTGTGTTGCATGCAACTAGGTGTCCCAAGGGATAGAGTTCCAAGCCTATAGTAGGAAACCTGGGTTCAAATAAGGCCCTAGACATTACCAAATGTGGGGCCCTGGACAAATCACTTAGCTTCTATCTGCTTCAGTTTCTTCATCAATAAAAGAGAAATAATAAAAGCACCTACCTTGAATGGTTATTGAGAAGAGAAAATCACATAATATTAGTAAAACACTTAACTCAGTGCCTGGCATATAGTAGGCATTGTGTGAATGCTAGATATTATTATTATCCTGGTGGAGGATATTAAGAAGAGAAACTAGGGGGCAGCTGGGTAGCTCAGTGGATTGAGAACCAGGCCTAGAGATGGGAGGTCCTGGGTTCAAATCTGACCTCAGACACTTCCTAGCTGAGGTGACCTGGGGCAGGTCACTTAACCCATATTGCCTAGCCCTTATTACTCTTCTACCTTGGAACCAATACACGTATTGATTCTTGGATGGAAAGCAAAGGTTTAAAAGAAAAAAAAGAGGAACTAGAACCCAGGACAACAGATTTAGATCTGGAAGGGATCCAAGAAGCCATCTAATTCAGTATCTTCACTTTAGAGATGAGAAAATTAAAGCCTAGAGAGGGTGATTTGACTTCCCTAAATAAGTGGTAGGACCAGGATCCAAATCCAAGTCTTCTGACTTCAAATTCAGCTTTCCTTCCACTTTCCAGTGATGGCTTCTATAGTTTATTATAGATCTAAATCTATAATCCTAAACTTGGGCCAGTAAATTGGATTATTTTGAAAAGGTAAGTTAGCTATGGCTTTGAGCCTCTATGGCTTTGAGCCCAGGAACAGTGGCCGCAGTGGCTAGAGAGGACAGTTCTGCTGATTAATAGTAAATGACAATGAGTCTCTGGGTCCCCGCCTAGTATGGGGTTAGGGATCAGAGGACTTTTGTATGTTGAGACCATTGTATCCTGGGCTTCCTTCTTCCCTTCCTCCTCTTTTCTCTTCTCCCTCTCACTTTAGCCCAGATCAGCGGAGAGCATCTGAATTTGAGAGTAGAAAGAGAAGGAAGAAGGTGGCAGGAAAGTTTCTATTGGTGTAGCATTTAATGTCCATTTTTGTTGTTGTTCTTTCATTCGTTTCAATTGTGTCTGACTCTTTGTGGCCCCGTTTGGGTTTTCTTGGCAAAGGTTCTGGAGTGGCTTATCATTTCCTTATCCAGCTCATTTGACAGATGAAGAACTGAGGCAAAAGCAGTAAAGCAATCTAAAAACCCTCAATGTACATATTATGGCATCTAGATCAAGTGAGATAATATTTGTAAAACTTTTTGCAAACCTTAGAGTTCCTTACAAATGCTCGCTATAATTACCTTCTTCTTCCTCCTCATTATCATTATTGTTATTATGATGAGGAGGACAAGATTCATGATTGTGTGTGATTACATGATGATAATGATGATGTGCATGTGTGGACCCCACAGAGAGAGAATAATCAGGATTCCACACCACTTAAAAAAATTAAACTCTTAATTTCTGCCTTAGTAGCTCTCTAAGATGATGGGCAAGGGCTAGGCAATGGGGATTAAGTGACTTGCCCAGAATCATTCAACTTGAAAGTATCTGAGGTCAGATTTGAACCCAGGTTCTTCTGACTCCAGGCCTGGCACTCTATCTTCTGTACCATTGTCTGGTTGCCCCTATACCACCCCTTTTTAACATCACGACTTCCTTTGCTTAAAGCGGGAACACAGCTGTATCACTATACCCCTATCCTTCCATCTCCAGTGGTACCCTGTAAAAGGGTAACATTGACACCTTTAGATATATTTTAAGGCAAAAGGCCAACCTACCCTATCTGGGGTGAGCCTGAAGGCATTCCAGTAAGAGGTTCTGAGAAGAAGCTCTTTTGAGGCAGTCCTGAGAACCTTGACTGAGCAGCCCAGGGAAAAGAGGAAGGAATACAAGACAGATATCCCAACAGAGAGCCAGCAGACAAAGTGCGTGTGAGCATGCGTGCACGTGCTCATGCGCACGTGCACACACACACACACACACACTGCACATGGATGGGCAGTTTCCTTAAACCAGAAGGAGAAATAGGATCTCTCAGAGCCTCACTGATTTGGAACAACTTCAGAGGAGAAAAGATTTCCAATGTGGTGGGAAGAGGGTCAAACCATGAAGAAGGCAATGGTTTCCATTCTTGTAAATAACAGGAGATTTTCCCACAAGATCAAGGAAAACCCCCAAATCCCTCTTCCTCCCCCAGTAGTCACTACTCCTGAAATAGAAAACAGGCAACAATGAGAAAAAGGGAGAGAGACAGCCTGGCTCAGTGAATTCAGTTGGGTCATATGTATCCCTTCTGCTGCCAGATAACTGGGTGAGGGGGCAGAGGGAAAGAAGAGGGACTATGCCACCACCACCACCCCCAGCCTTATGCAGGGCTGCTTTTGATTCTGTTCCATGAAGATACGGGCACTGGCGATTGAGGTTGGCTTAGTGAGAAGACAGAGCTTGAACAAGTTGACAGTGTAGGGAAATCAGTCCGATGAAATATGTTCTTATTTATGGAAGGAGTTCCTCTGGGTCTGATCTGAAGGAGGAGGGTCAGGTTAGTGTGAGGTAATGATGGAGATATGGCAGAAGGTGGCTGGGATGGGGGCAGCTGAGTGGCTTAGTGGATTGAGAGCCAGGTCTAAAGATGGGAGTTGCTGGGTTCAAATATGACCTCAGACACTTTATAGCTGTGTGACCCTGGGCAAGTCATTTAACCCCCATTGCCTAACCCTTACAGTTCTTCTGCCTTAGAACCAAGTCTAAGACCAAAGGTAAGGGTTTTCTTAAAAAGAGGAGCCAGACAGAGGATTTCATATTTGTTTCTGAAGATAATTGCTGTAATGATTAAAATTCCTCAGAGACTGTATATAAATTTATAATTATTTATTAGTAAAAACTAGAGAGAGAGAGATGTAGAGAAAAAGGTCACCAGGCCACTCGAACTTAAAAAAACAAAACACTTCCAAGCATGCCTGGCTCCAGCTCCCCGAGGAGGCTCAAGTGGAGTGTTAAGTACTCCAGAGAAGGGAGAGTGCTACTGCTCCAACCCCTTTCTTATAAAGCCAATGACATCACTCCTCCTGCGTCTCTAATTGGCCAGGCTTAACTTCAGTCTGGTTCCTAAAGCCTGACTTCGGGACCGGGATTTCCCGAAGTCAGGTCTCCAGGTACCCACTGCGCCCTTTAGTTACATAATACTGACTTATTAACCTTGCACGGGTAAGGATAAGGAGTTTTCAAATGGAATAAGGGGGTACACTTGTATTAAATTAAATTCACACAGTGGGAGTCATATTTGAACTCAGGCCTTCCTGCCTCTAAGCCTGGTGCTCTATCTACTGCACCACTTGCCTCCTCACTCCTTTAGTGGAAGGGAAGCATGATTCACAGACTGCTCCAAAAGACGTTCCCTTATTCCTCACCTTTGGGGTGTGTAGACAGCTTGAAAGCCTTTTTAGTTATTCTCCTGTTGGTAAAATACCACAGAGCCTTCATCATGTCCATAATGAAATTACTCATTCCAAACGGCACTAATTCTGCTGAGGGCAATGTGATTCACTGACTACTATAAAAATTAAAGGAGAAATTAATATCATGGAAAGTAAAAGAACTATTGAGCTAATAAATAAGACTAGGAGGTGGTACTTTGAAAAAACATAAAATAAAGTCCTGGTTAATCTAATAAAAAAAGAAAGAATCAAATTAACAGTATCAAAGATAAAAAAGGGTGACCTCAGCTCTAATGAAGAGGAAATTAAGGTAATTAGTAAGAACTATTTTGCCCAATTACATGGCAATAAATATGAAAATCTAGGGGAAATGGGTGAATATTTACAAAAATATAAATTGCCTAGATTAACAAAAGAGGAAATAGAATACTTAAGTACTCCCATCTCAGAAAAAGAAATTGAACAAGCCATCAAGAAATTCCTAAGAAAAATATCCCCAGGAGCAGATTGGCTAACATAACAGCAAAGGAAAGTAATGAATGCTGGAGGGGATGTGGCAAAGTAGGGACATTAATTCATTGCTGGTGGAGTTGTGAACTGATCCAACCATTCTGGAGGGCAATTTGGAACTATGCCCAAAGGGCGACAAAAGAATATCTACCCTTTGACCCAGCCATAGCACTGCTGGGTCTGTACCCCAAAGAGATAATGGACACAAAGACTTGTACAAAAATATTCATAGCTGCGCTCTTTGTGGTGGCCCAAAACTGGAAAACGAGGGGATGCCCATCAATTGGGGAATGGCTGAACAAACTGTGGTATATGTTGGTGATGGAATACTATTGTGCTAAAAGGAATAATAAAGTGGAGAAGTTCCATGGAGACTGGAACAACCTCCAGGAAGTGATGCAGAGCGAGAGGAGCAGAACCAGGACAACATTGTACACAGAGACTAATACACTGTGGTATAATCGAACGTAATGGACTTCTCCATTAGTGGCGGTGTAATGTCCCTGAACAACTTGCAGGGATCCAGGAGAAAAAAACACCATTCATAAGCAAAGGATAAACTATGGGAGTGGAAACACCGAGAAAAAGCAACTGCCTGAATACAGAGGTTGAGGGGACATGACAGAGGAGAGACTCTAAATGAACACTCTAATGCAAATACTATCAACAAAGCAATGGGTTCAAATCAAGAAAACATCTAATGCCCAGTGGACTTACGCGTCGGCTATGGGGGGTGGGGGGGGGGGGAGGAAAAGAAAATGATCTATGTCTTTAACGAATAATGCTTGGAAATGATCAAATAAAATATATTAAAAAAAAAAAAAGAAAAATATCCCCAGGGCCAGATGGATTCACAACTGAATTCTATTGATTTTGGAGTCAGAGACCTGGGTTCAAATTCTCCTTCCATGACTCTATTGCAACCTTGGGCAAGTCTCTTAAATGTCCTGGAACTCAGGTTCTTCATCTGTAAAATGAAGGGTTTGAACTCAATGGCCTGTAAAGTCTCTCAAGCTCTAAATTTATAAATTAAGGTTTTGTTTCTAGCATCTTATTGTTCAGTCACTTCAGCTGTGTCCCATTTGGGGTTTTCTTGGCAAAGATACTAGAATGGTTTGCCATTTCCTTCTCCTGCTCCTTTTACAGATGAAGAAACTAAAGCAAACAGGGTTAAGTGACTTGCCCAGAGTCACACAGCTAGTAAGTATCTGAGGCCAGATTTGAACTCAAGAGGATGAATCTTCCTGACTCCAAGCCCTGAGCTCTATCCACTGAGCCATCTAGCTGCCAAATTATACTAGATTCATACCTCAAAGTCATCCTTCACACTTTCCTTTCCCTTCCATTCCATGTCCAATCAATTGTCATGTCTTAATGATTTTTAACCTTCATGACAGCTTTCAAATATGCCCCCTTCTCTCCACTTACATGGCAATCACCCTAGTTTCAGCCTCTCTCTTGGACTTTCATAATAACCAGTATTATATTAATTATAATTATATATTCATATATAATTCATTATATATAATTCATTATAATTATTATCATAACCATTAAATTGCTTTCCCAGCTTTCAGTCTTTCCACCTTCAATTTATTCTCCATACAGCTGCCAAAATAACTTTCCTAAAGGACCAAGTTGGATCATGTCACTCCTTTGCTGCAGACGCTTCAAGCGGCTACTTGTTACCTCTCAGTAACACAGTCTCTAATTTACCTTTACAGCTTTATTTCACCTCTTTCCCTTCATATGCCTAATATTCCAACCAAATTAGACTATTGGATATTCTTTGAATTCAGCCTTCCAACTCCTGCCTTTGTGTACTTTTTTAAAAACCCTTACCTTCACCTTCCATCTTAGAATCAATACTGTACATTGGTTCCAAGGCAGAATTGCGGCAAGGGTTAGGTAATGAGGGTTAAGTGACTTGCCCAGGGTTACACAGCTAGGTAATGTCTGAGTTCAGATTTGAATCTAGGACCTCTTGTCTCTGGGCCTGGCTCTCTATCCACTGAGCTACCACTGACCCCTGCCTCTATGTATTTGTGTAAGTGGTCTCCCCTACTTGGAGCCCACTCCTACCTTCTCTTCTCCTCTCAATTCTTATCTTCCTTCCAGGCTCAGCTGAAGAGGCACTTCTTAGGCTTTCCTGATAGACCAGTTATTAGTGCCCTCCTCCTCCTCCAATTTCCTTATATTTTACAGTAACTATGTTGCATCTCCCCAGTAGAGCGGAAAGGAGAGATTATTGATTGAAATAAGCTTAACTGGGAGGACATTATACACAGTAACTGAAATATTGTGTTACTGTAATTTTTCTACAAGAATGTTACAAATAGGAACCGCCAGGAATGTTAATATAGGAATGTTAAGTGGGGGGAACTCTGTGTAACTGTTTGGGCCTGTGCAATGGATAACTGATGGAGACAGAAGTAATAAAACCTTTATTTAATAAATATTGGAAAAGGTTTGAGCAGGTAAGAAACGGTAATGAAGGCTGGGAATTAGGATCCCCAAATCTAACAGGGGGCTAAGCTTTTCCACTTGTCTGACTCTTACAAATCTGCTTCTCACTTGGGTTCCCCCAAAGCCTCCTTATTTCTCCTTCAACTACTACTAATTCCTAGGTCTATGCTAAATATCCTCTGCTAAATAGTATCCTTACATATATATTTAACTCTACTGCCTTCTTGTATTTCTTCAGATCACTCCTCCAACTTTCTTTGTCTTCTCTTATAACAATAATGAATATGTTTTGAATGATAATACATGTATAACCCAGATCAAATTGCTTACCATGGGGGGAGGAGGGGGAAGGGAGACAATTTGGATCTTATAATTTCAGAAAACGTATGTGGAAAATTGTTAATATGTGTCATTAGGAAAATAAAATATCTTTGAATAAAAAAGGACCTAGAGATGATTTTTCATTTCATCATTATCTTTTATAGCACTGTTTTGTGTTTGAGACATATCAGTTACATCAGACTCTTTGTTACCCCATTTGGGTTTATTTTTTTTGTCAAAGATATGGAGTGGTTTGCCATTTCCTTCTCATTTTATAGATGAGGAAATGAAGGCAAACTGGGTTAAGTGACTTGTTCAGGGTCACACAGAGAAAGTATATGAAGTCAAATTTGAAATCAGGTCTTCTTTTACTCCAGGCATAACATTCTATCCACTGTACCAAATTGGTATTATGTTTTGTAAGATGATTTTTTTCATCAAATTATTTAATCATGACTGCTATTGTTTTATTCTGAATATAAGGCATTTTATTTATTTTGTTATTGTTATTGAGTCATTTTCAGTTGCTTCTGACTCTTCATGACCTCATTTGGAGTTTTCTTGGCAAAGACACTGGAGTGGTCTGCCATTTCCTTCTCCAGCTCATTTTCCAGTTTCCTCAGGAAACTGAGGCCAACAGGGTTAAGTGACTTGTCGAGGGTCATACAGTAAAGATGTGTCTGAGACCAGATTTGAACTCTGGGCCTAGTGTTCTATCACCTAGCTTTCTCTCATACGGTATAAACTATTAAATATTGAATTGAACAGACTTATATCATATCGTGCCATATTCTTAATATCTCTCAACCTCCTAAGACCTCTTCAAACTCTTCTTCAGATGTAATGAATGATTTAGAGTCATTTAGGTATAGAGTCATAGTCCATGTATTCTAGTCAAGCTCTATGACTTTGAGCAAGTCCCTTTCCTTCTCTAGATCTCTAAAATTTCATTTCTAAAATGAGGGGTCAAGACTATGAAATAGAAACATCTGGCATTTAGAAATGTTTTATAAGAATATATTATAACATTAATAATTCTATTTATTTAATATTTCTTTTATTTTTATATTTAATATTCAATTTTATTTAATTTTAAGTAATATTTAATAATCCACACATTCTCTGTAACTATATTATATTATACATTATTTTATACATGTTATATTATATGTAATATTGATATAATAGAATTATATCCCAATACCTACCTCAGAGGATTGCTAGTGAGGCCAAAATAAGATAATGTGTTTGTAAAATACTTTTTTTTGTACCCATACCCTCTTTCTTAGTAACAATTCTAAGAAAGAAGTGACAAGGGCTAGGCAATTAGAGTTAAGTGACTTGCCCAGGGTCACATGACTATGACGTGCCTATGGACAGATTTGGACCCAGGACCTCCCATCTCCAGGTCTGGCTCTCTACCCATTGAGCCACCAAGATGTCCCTGCAAAGTACATTCAACTCACTGTCTTATTTAATCCTCACCAACAACCCTAACAGATAAGAACTAAGAATAATATTATCCTCTTTCTATATGTGGGCAAACAGGCTGAAAGCATTTAAATAGCTCCTCTATGGTCACCTAGCTAGTTAATGTCAGCAGCAAGATTTGAATCTTAGTCTTTCTGATTCTAGGTCAAGGACTCCAATAACTCTGCCATGTTCCTTGAGTGACTCTATGTAGATTAGAATGGTCCTTTCCAATGGCAAATTCCTTCTTTGCCAGTCATTGTCCCTGCCTGAAAAAGACCCCTCTGCCTGTCTCTAAGAGATATAATTGAGGGTAAATGAAGAGATGAGTGCCAAATATCGATGTCCTTCATGATGGCAACAATTAGCACTTCCAAAAGTGACGTATTATACTTGACACTCCATCTGGCCAGGAGTCAGCCTTGGACCCATTACATAGTCTGCATTTTTCTCTCTTTTATCATTCCCCATTCCTTTTGACCAGAAAGCAATATAACCTTATCGCTGTGCTCTCCAAGGAGGCTTCCTGGTTGGACTGACAGCCCCCAAAGCTCCTCTGAGTGCCAGGGTTTTCTCTGCCACAGGGCATTTAAGTTTTGTTCCATCTCACCCCTTTACAAAACTCCACCCTTTGCTGAATTTGTTTAGAAACTCTAAACCACCGGCTCACCTCCTGGAATTTTCTAGAAAAACACAAATTCTTGGGACTTTACAAAGAGCTTCTTGGAATTTTTGGTGCCCTGACAGTGAGCTGGAATACTTACCAAAGTCTGAAATAGTGATTCTTAGTTATCCTCATGAGTAAGATTTAAAGTTTTCCCCAAAAGTAACTAGGAAGACAGTCATAGACAAGACTTAATGACAGAAAGAAAAATCAAAAACAAGGGTCAACTGGCCAAAAGCATTATTTAAGCACCTTGTAAGTGTCTATCTTTATGCAGGATATAAGAAGATAGGACTTTTGGAGGCAGCTAGGTGGCTCCATGGATAGAGCACCAGACTTGGAGTAGGGAGGACCTGGATTCAAATCTGTTTCAGATACTTCCTAGCTGTGTGACCACAATCAAGTCATGTAATCTTGAGTGCTTAGCCCTTGCCTCTCTTCTGTCTTAGAATTACTAAGACAGATACTGAGAATGTCTTAGAATTACTAAGATAGATACTTAAAATGGTGCTAAGTCAGAGGGTAAAAGTTTAAAAAAGAATGATAAAAATTTTAAAGACAATAGGGCTTCTGATTAAGGTGGTAATGGGAAAAGATATAAATGAATTAAACTCTCCTAAGTATTCTCCATCAAATATCTAAGAAGGTCACCAGACTTAATAAAGATTAAGAAGTCCAAAAAGAAACAATAATAAACTCCCCTGGACTACATAAAAAAGATAACCAGATGCCTGGGAAGAGAGGTCTTGCTAGAATGCAATTTGAACACATATAAGCAGATTTCTCTGACCTTAGACTCAGGACTAGCATTCTGACTGTGGTTTTTCTATGTTCTTTGGAAGCTTACAGTACTCTGCCTGGAGATTCTAGAGGGCCCTGAGAAAGGAGGTGATCCAGGTGGGGCTTAAAAACTGCCAGTTCCCTGAGAATAGATACTCCAGGGCAAGTGGAAATCTGTGGCAAGAATCCAAGAAGTCAGGACTAAGCAGGGACTGAACCAAAGTTGGAAGATTAATAAACAGAAGCAGTCACCAAGCAGTATGAACAAATATTAGGAGTCAAAATAAAGAAAGAGTTCAAGTATCAAAGAATCACAATCAGGATCACAGAGGACTATACTGCCGCTACTCTAAAGGAGAGAAAATCTTGTAACATGATACTCTAAAAGAGAAAAGGTAAACTCTTTTAACCAAGAATAACTTGTTCTGCAAGACTCAATAGAATTCTACAGGGGAAAATTAGAAATTGTTAGTGGAATAGAAGATTTTCAAGAATATTTGATTAAGAGATCAGAAATTAGTAAAAAAAAATTTTAAGTGCAAAAGCAGGAGTCAAAGGAAACATGGAAAATTAAATACATTTAAACAAATGGAAGAGGCTAAATGACGCTTCCATTTTAAGAGAATTTAAAGAGATGAGTGGATATCCCTTCAGAATTCCAATGTCTTAAAGGATGCTTGTGTTCAGTCATGCCTGACTCTATATGAGCCCATGGACCATACTGTCCATGGGATTTTCTTGGCAAAGATATAGACATGGTTTGCCATTTCCTTCCTCAATGGATGAAAGGAAACAGGTTAAGTGACTTGTCTAGTACACAGCTAGGAAATGTCCAGAGGCTAGATTTGAGTTTAGGTCCACCACTCTATTCAGTAAGCCTCCTGACTTTCTCCTACTCTTTGAAGGACCATTTGTTCAGTCATATCTGACTCTTCATAATCCCATTTGGGTTTTTTTTTTTTTTTGACAAAGATACTGGGGTGGTTTGCCATTTCCTTCTCCAGTTCATTTTCTAAATGAGGAGACTGAGGCAAACAAGGTTAAGTGACTTGCCCAGGGTCAGATAGCTAAGTGTCTGAGGCTAGAATTGAACTCAGGAAGATGAGTCTTCCTGACTTCAGTCCCAGCACTCTATCCACTGTGCTGCCTAAAGAGTCATAGAATGAGTTCAATAAGACAAACACAACCATGAGTGGTTTTGTTCTGTTTTGATCATCTTGAGAGATGAAAGAAAAGGGAAGGAGATAGGAATATTCTAAAAAAGAAACAAAGAAGAAAGGAGAACATAATATTTCTCATAATAGAGTATGAGAAAGATTTTAACCACCATAGCAGTGGGGTAGTGAATATTACATAAACCTCACTCTAATCTGAATTAGACAATGGGAAGTTGAGCATGCACATGCATATACTGAGTATTTTGCATGGAAATATACTCAGCTCAACAAGGAGACTGGCAGAGATAGAGAGAGAACTAATAGGAAGGATAGAGTTGGGGAGGGAATAGGCACAAGCAAAATAAATTTCAAGTTTGGAGGGTGGATCTTAAAGGAGATTTTAAAAGGAGAGAAAGAAAATGTCGGAACACCATAATAAGGATCTGGGAGAAATGAAGAGAGATAGAACAGCATGGAAATAGAAAGAAACATATGTATTTTCAGGGTTCAAGGCATCTTTTCAAAAACTGTCCATGTGCAAAGGCATAAAAACCTCACAGACAAATGAATAAAGCAGAAATATTGAACGTCATTTGCTATCCACTAAACAATTTTTAAAACCCATAATTAAAAAGGGCACTTGAAATGAGGATTCCAACTTAAATGGAGATTAGACAATTTAATCCGGAAGAAGGAAGGAATGGTTTTTTGAGAAACCTGGGTAGTCGTATATGAACTGATGCATGGTGAAGTAAACAGGACAGAAGAAAAATTCATATAATATTGAAATTACAAAGACAAAGCTAGTTAGTAAAGTATATAGGGGCAGACCTGCATTTAGGAAGCCTCTTTTTCCTGAGTTCAAATCTGATCTCAGTTATTAGCTGGGAAAATCACTTAACTCAGTCTGCCTCAGTTTCCTGGAGAAGGAAATGGCCAACCACTCCAGGATCTCTGTCAAGAAAACCCAAAATGGAGTCATGAATGGTTGAGCATAACTGAAAAATCACTGAATTACAAAAAAAAAAGAGAAACAATTCTGGAAGAAAAAACACTTAGTGCAATGACCAATTACAATTCCAGAGTGATGGAACTGTAATGAAACATAATACCAGTCCTCACCCCCCAAAACTGATATATACAAAGATATGATGGACCCAAGAGATAGAATTAGACTTGGTCATAGTCAATGCAGAAATTTGTTCTGGTTATATATATTTGTTGTAAGTGCTTGCTTCTTTTTTAATTAAAAAAGTAAATTAAAAGTTTTTTTTTAATGAATAAGAATCATTGAGCAAAGGAGTTGTAGCTCTTGAGAAGAAGTCTCTTCCTCAAGCAACAGGTTTCTTCCAGGTTTTAGAAGAGCTTAACACTGGCAGACATGGGAGACACTTGAATTTAACCTATTTCTGCATCTCTTTTAGGAGAATTTGAGTTAGCTCACTTATAAGTGGCCAAGGCTACATTGAAGACTCCAGACCCTATAGGCAACATAATTTCTGGCTCACCCTAAGGTGGAATTTGAGCATTCTGCTACTGGCTCCAGCCCCTGTCACCTACGGATTCAGAGTGACAGAACTGTAGACTGAACCCTGATTTATAGTCCTAACTGTTGTCATTCTTTCTTTGGTCTTATTGAGGTCTTGGTATATATATCCAAAAACATTGGATTGCATTTGGAAAATGCTCATGGGTTATGATTCTGCTCCTTGGTCAGAGGGGGACGAAGCTACTGGCTCATCCCTGTTCCACAATTCCTGTCCTGGTTACTTGCTTGTGGGCTGAATTCATGCTAGAAACATGACTCATTTTGATTTCTCCTTAGATTTCCTGATCACTACTTGATCTAGTTCTTAAAAAAAAAAAATCTTTGTTGAGAGAATAGCTGGGTAGCTCAATGGATGGAGAGCCAAGTCTAGAGAAAGAAAATGTTGGGTTAAAATCTGTCCTTAGACACTTCCCAGCTGGGTGATTCTGGGCAAGTCACTTAACTCCCATTGTCTAACCCTTACTATTCTTCTGCCTTGGAACCAATACACAGTATTGATTCTAAAATGGAAGGTAATGATTTAAAAAGAAAAAAATCTTTGTTGAGGGAGCAGCTGAATGGTTCAGTGCATAGAGAGCCAGGCCCAGAGATGGGAGGTCCTGGGTTCAAACCTGGCCTCAGATACTTCCTATCTGTGTGACCCTGAGCTAGTCACTTAACCCCAACTGCCTAGCCCTTACTGCTCTTCTGCCTTGGAACCAATATACAGTATTGACTCTAAGGTGGAAGGTAAAAAATAAAAACAAAAAACTTTGTTGAAAGTAGTCATGGAAGAGAACTGGCTTGTACTGCTTCCTCCTATGCTAACATCTTTGCCCATCTACCTCGTACTTTCTCCAACCAGCATTGGTACTTTGGGTCCAAGAAATCATGGGAAAGCGAGGCTCTGTGAGTCTGTACTCTCCTTCAATTCATGTCTATTGTGGAAACGTGAGCCTTTTCTCATTCTTCTTCCCTGTACATGTAAGCCTTATTATATGAGGAGAAAAGAAAGGAGAAGGGAAAGAGAAAGAAATGGAAGGGAAGGACAGTAGGGAAGAGATGGAATGGCACAGCATGGCATTTGATGTTGGAAGTGAGCTATTCCTTTGTTGACCAGAAGAAAGCTAGCAACATTTCTACTACTGCCTAGCTTTACTCCAGATTGTTTTCATCCTGAGAGGACAATGACCCTGAGTCTCTACTACATACTGGGTGTTCTAATATACTGGGAACAAGAAAGCTGGTCCTTCCCAGCTGTGTCTACTTGCAGAGGGTCAATTCTAGTTTTTCCTGGAAATAGGATTGGTTGGGGCCCAGTAAAGGCTTAGCTCATTTAGACTGGTCAGCTGTCAGGCCACCATCAGGAGGGACAAAAGGAACTCAGAGCTCATGTTTTCAGACAGGACAAGACACAGGGTAGAGGTTAAGCACTGTTTTCTCCCCTGTGTATTAGACCCTACAACCCTCCCATTGCACATCTGGTCAATTGGCAAACATATTGCTTGTCTTGGGAACAGCCTAAACTGTAATCTTCAGAGCTAGAGTTGACGATCCATAGAGGCAATGACTTTTAAGGCCCCGTTGCTCCCACCTGCGGGACAGATATATACACCTCTGTTACAAAATTAGAGGAAAGAGAACATCAAAGGGTTCATCCCTACCTTGCCTTTGTCCTTTTTACCCCCTTCAAGGTCAAAATCTTTTCATCTTAGCCTTGAAGGATGGGGATCATCTCATTCTCAAGACTGTTCAGGAGTTTCTCACAACTTCAGGCACCTTCCCAGAGAGTGTGCATTTGTTCTAGAAGATTCAAACTCCAGTGAAGAGATTTCCAAGGCATGGTATCAGTGTTATATTCTCTAGAGACAATAAATTGGAAGCAAACCCAGCTGGTACAATTCAGATCATTCATTCAGATCATTCACAGTGCTAGGCTGCCTGCGGATTCATGGTTTTACCATTGCTTACTGGTATAGCTTGTACAGGGACACTGGGGGAATAAGACCCACAAACGTGGCTTGATTCCACCACCATAATGATGACAGAAGGGAAGGGAAGCAAGACCACACCATAGGTGCCTCCAGTTCCCCATCCCTCCCAGCTTTTGGTTCCTTCAGCGGTGCTCACTCGTTCTCCACCAATGCTCTCTCCACACCTGGTAACATGTTGATTCATGTTACCTTCCAAATAAAAGCCAATGTTTATCTTCAACAAGCAGCACATACTCTAGCAGCCTTCCTGCTCTCTGACCTCCCTAAATATTACTATGGAAATGCTGGAGCAATCCATGGCTTCCCCTTTCCCTCCCTGAACAGTAGCATTTCTTATTTCTCCCTCCCTTCTCTCAGGCTCACAAGTCTGCTGAAATCTGGTACAAATAGCCACCCACCTAAAAAGTATACCATTTAATACTAGACTTCTATATCTTGCTGGGTGTCTGCTATAGAGGATTTAAAAAGAGGCTTGATTAAAAACAACAAAATAGGTAAGGGTTTTATAAAAATAAAAACAGCAACAAGATGAAGTAGTCGAAAGCAACAAACTTAGTAGGAGCCTTGACCCCAAAACTCTCTCTGTCTCTGTATCTATCTCTTTCTCTCTCCCTTTCTCCCTTTCTGTGTCTCTGTCTTCTCTCTGTCTCTCCCTCCATATATGTGTATATATGTAAACATACATATATTTTAAATTGTTGTTTTGTCATTTCAGTCATGTCTGACTCTTCATGAGCCCATTTGGTGTTTTCTTGGCAAAGAGACTATACTAGAATAGTTTGCCATTTCCTTCTGCAGCTCATTTTATAGATTTGGAAACTGAGGAGAATGAGGTTAAAGATTAACCTTAAATAAGAATAAGGTTAAGACTTACCCAGGGTCACACAACTAGTAAGAATCTGAGGCTAGATTTGAAACTCAGGAAGATGATGAATAAGGATTTTGGTTGGGTTATTACTTGGGACCAGAGGTAGGATGAGATGAGAATTTATCTTTCCATAGTACATCTTTCTATGCTTCTCTAATCTTTTTTCTTCTTCTTTGAATCACATAATATCAAGAGCCAAAGGATCTGGGTTAAAATCTTGCATAGGTCTGACTGTGTCACCACCCTCCTAACTTTGATTCTATAAACTCCAATGGTTTCCTATTGCATTCTGAATCAAATATAAAATCTTCTTTTTGACTTTTAAAACCTTTTGGAATCTGCCCCCTTTCTACTTTTCTAGTCTTTTTATATCTTACTTCCCTCCAGGTATTCTATGATCCAGAGACATTGGGCTCTTTCTCATTCCTCTCAAAAAATACTCCATCAGATGATGCTGATAGACATTTTCAGTGGCAGCCCCCCAAGTCTGGAATACTTTCCTTCCTCAATTCCTCTTGGCTTCCTTTGAGTTTCAGCTAAAATTAGTTGATTGTTTATTGTCCTTCATACTCAAGGAGGACCAAAATGACATCACTGGTCGTGTCTTATGACTCACAGAGTAAATTGGATTTTAATGAGGCAGAGCTGCACAAAGTCATCAACCTCACTCTCTCTTCCAGAGTCCAAAGTCCAGTGGCAAGATATAAGTCAGGATGACTAGCAATGCCTCGGGGTGCACTGTATGACCTTGGCATCTTCTAAAACTGCTCCACAGCATCTGCTCCTTCCACCTTCATGGCTGCCTCTTCTACTGGGGGAAGTCTTCCCATGCCTAGGACACACCTCCTGCCCCCCAATTCACTGCTGGGTTTGAGGCTTGTCAGTTACCCTCAGTGACGTGGATAGAGCACCAGGAGTCAGAAAGAACTGAATTCAAATATTTCCTTGGACACTTACTAGTCCTGGGACCCTGGACAGGTCACTGTTTGCCTCAGTTTCTTCATCTGTAAAATGAGCTGGAGAAGGAAATGGCAAACCACTCCAGTGCCTGTGCCAAGAAAACCCCAAAGGGAGTCACAAAGAGTCAGATACCACTGAAAGGACTAAACAACAAAAATAAAATGAGGCTAGTCTGGAATGACTATTCTTCGTGAGATCGTGCTGACTGGCTCTTCTCAGCTAAAATAGCACCTTCAAGAAGCCTTTCCTAGTCCTCTTTAATGCTTGTGCCTTTCTTCTCAGATTATCCCCAGTTTATCTGGTGCATATCTTGTTGGTACATAGTTGTTTGCGTGCTATTGAATCCTTTATTTTAGGTTGTGATCTCTTGGAAGGTAGGAACTATTTGTGTCTTTTTTTTCCAGATCCCTTGTGTTTTAAGCACAATGTCTGGTCCATAATAGGTGCTTGATAAAGGCTTGGTGTTACCTGACCCATAATAGGTGCTTAATGAATTATTGATCTTGATTTGATTGATACTACCTTTATGAACAAGTCTCCCTGAGCCTCAATTTCTTCACTTGTAAAATGAAGAGATTGAATGAAATGGCTTCTTGAGTCCCTGCTAGTTTTACTTCTATGATCTCTAAGAAATATATATTTTTAAACCTTTACCTTCTGTCTTAGAATCCATACTAAATGTCAGTTCCAAGGCCAACAGGAGGGGTAAGGACAATTGGAGTTAAGTGACTTGCCCAGGGTCCCAACAGCTAGGAAGTGTCTGAGTTCAGATTTGAACCCACAACTTCCCATCTCCACACCTGGTTCTCTATTCATTGAGCCATCTAGCTGCCCCTCTAAGAAATATTTTAGGTTATATTTGCCTGTTTGTTTTTCCTGCTGGACTAGAAATAGCATCTTGTTTTAGCTCTAGTTCTCTGTACACAGTAGGCATTTATTAAATGTTTGTAGAATTAAATAAAAAGTGTTTATGGTAAAGATTCTGGTTGGGCTTTTTCCTTCTAGGCTATAATTAGGGTTTTGGTCATGGTGAGGTTAGAGCTCTGGTTAGGGTTTGCAATAGGATTAGGGTTTTGGTTATAATCAGATTAGGTTTGTGGCTAAAGTAGGACTGAAGTGAGGGTTCTGGTTTGATTTAGGGGTCAGTGAGTGTTGGATCAAAATTAGGGGGCATCGATTGGAAGAATGAGGGATTTGTTCCAGCAGGGATTGGGGCTGGAGTCCAACTAACTTTGGTATTCGGGGCTGAAGGAGGAGTGATTGAGGATATGTCTGGGTTAGGGTTGGGGCACTTTGGGGCAAGTTCTTAACAGGTTTGGTGTCATGAACCGCTTTGGCATTCTGGAAAGGGCATTCTTTTTAGAATCATGTTTTTAAGTTCATTAAATGAAATACATACGAGAAATTATATAGAAATGGAGTTATCAAGTATTTGGGGGGAAGGCAGGGGCAGGGGCAGCTGGGTGGCTCAGTGGATTGAGAGCCAGGCACAGAAATGGAACATCCTGAGTTAAAATCTGAACTGTGTGACCTTGGGCAAATCACTTGACCCCCATTGCCCAGCCCTTACTGCTCTTCTGCTTAAGATAGAAAGTAAGAGTTGTTTTCAGTGAAAGACATTCCCCTTCTCCTCCACCCAAATTAAAAAAACAGCTAAATTGATATTTCAGCACTTTTCAAGAAATTAATTTTTGGAGGGGCAGCTAGGTAGCATAGTGACAGAATGTCAGGTCTGGAATTAGGAGGACCTAGATTATGATCTTACCTCAGACTTCCTAGCTGTATGATTTTATTTCCTTCTTTCCTTCCTTCTTTCTCTCTCTGTCTTTCTCTCTGTGTCACTCTCTTTTTTTCTCTCCCTCCATCCCTCCGTCCCTCCGTCCCTCCGTCCCTTCCTTCCTTCCTTCCTTCCTTCCTTCCTTCCTTCCTTCCTTCCTTCCTTCCTTCCTTCCTTCCTTCCTTCCTTCCTTCCTTCCTTCCTTCCTTCCTTCCTTTCTTCCTTCCTTCCTTTCTTCCTTCCTTTCTTCCTTCCTTCCTTTCTTTCTTCCTTTCTTTCTTTCTTTCTTTCTTTCTTTCTTTCTTTCTTTCTTTCTTTCTTTCTTTCTTTCTTTCTTTCTTTCTTTCTTTCTTTCTTTCTTTCTTTCTTTCTTTCTTTCTTTCTTTCTTTCTTTCTTTCTTTCTTTCTTTCTTTCTCTCTTTCTCTCTTTCTCTCTTTCTCTCTTTCTCTCTTTCTCTCTTTTCTCTCTTTCTCTCTTTCTCTCTTTCTCTCTCTTTCTCTCTTTCTCTCTTTCTCTCTTTCTCTCTTTCTCTCTTTCTCTCTTCCTCTCTTCCTCTCTTCCTTCCTTCCTTCCTTCCTTCCTTCCTTTCTTCCTTCCTTTCCTTCCTTCCTTCCTTCCTTCCTTCCTTCCTTCCTTCCTTCCTTCCTTCCTTCCTTCCTTCCTTCCTTCCTTCCTTCCTTCCTTCCTTCCTTCCTTCCTTCCTTTCTTTCTTCCTTTCTCTTGAGTTGTTACTAAGACAGAAAGTAAGGTTTTAAAAAAGAATAAATTAATTTGTGGATGGAAGCAAAGCATAAAAGGGCCATTCTCAAGAAAGTTTTCTAGAAAAATGTTAGAAGAGGGCAGCTAGGTAGCTCAGTGGATTGGGAACCAAACCCAGAGGTGAGAGTTCCTGGGTTTAAATCTAGCTTCAGACACTGCCTAGCTGTGTGACCCTGGGCAAGTCACTTAACCCCCATTACCTTATCCTTACTACTCTTCTGCCTTGGAACCAATATACAATATTGATTCAGATAGAAGATAAGATTTTTTTAAGCATTAGAAAGTAAAAGTAGAGATAGAGTGATGGTTATATTGTTAGTAAATGTTCTGCTTTCCAAGACTCAGTTTCCTTTTCTGTAAAATGAAAGAGTTGAACCAGGTGATCTCTAAGATTCTTTCCAGCTCTGAGGCTATTATTCTAGTATTAGCATCATAAGATTTCCTTCTGAGTCCATCCAGAACTCTGTGTGTGTGTGTGTGTGTATGTGTGTATCTGTCTTTGGATGACATAGTTCAAATTGCTAAATGATTTCCAATAACGAAATGTGAAAACACATAGTTCCTTTGTTAGCTACATAGCTGTGGTTTTGTGTTAGTGATTCATTGTGGAAGTGAGTAGCTGTTACAGGCATTCTGTGGGTTTTTTTTTTATTTTTCCTTAAAAAAACTTATTTATAAAAGGTATAAAATTCAAGGAAGTCGAATATTTTAGAAAAGAAAAAATTCCTACTGCTTGCAAAACGAAGGCTACAAATCAAGACCTTGAGGGCTGCCCCATCTCCATCACATCAGCTTGTCTGGGATGCCTAGCCATTCACCCCTTCTGTCTCTGGATCACTTGCCTGGTCTGGCCAGAGAAATGTGGTACGCATGAGATGCTCGAGTTCTGCGTCAGCACCCTTTGGAGTGAATCTCGGCAACCTGAACTGGTCTTTTTGACAGACATAGTGTCTTGAAGGCTTAACTTCCCTGAGATCTTGACAAACAGCCTGGCAAAGCTTCCTCCTTGTGAGATGGGTGGGGAAAAAGAAACTTCCATAGCCTTTTCTGAGTTGAGAATGAGAGAAACCTAAGACTATGGCTCAGTGGATAGAGAGCTTGGCCTGAAGATGGGAGGTCCTGGGTTCAAATATGGCCTTGGATACTTCCTAGCTGTGTGTGACTCTGGGCAAGCCACTTAACCCCCATTGCTTAGCCCTTACCTTTCTTCTGCCTTGGAACCAATACACAGTGTTGATTCTCACATTGAAGGTAAGGGTTTAGGAGAAAGGAAGGGAGGGAGGAAGGAAGGAAGGGAGGGAGGGAAGGAAAGAAGGGAAGGAAGGGAAGGAGGGAAGGAAGGAAGGGAAGGAGGGAAGGAAAGAAGGGAAGGAGGGAAGGAAGGAAGGGAAAGAGGGAATGAAGGAAGGAAGAAAAAGAAAAAAGATTAAAGGAAGGAAAGGAAGGAAGGAAGGAAGGAAGGAAGGAAGGAAGGAAGGAAGGAAGGAAGGAAGGAAGGAAGGAAGGAAGTGGCCTAACTGTATGGACTTTGTTTAATCTACTCTCATTGTCTGGCATTTATTAATCACCAGCTTTGTGCTGGGCCCCCAGAGATAGACAAATAGCCTAAACACTTGTTACCATCAAGGAGCATCTATTCCATTAAGAGAAATAACATCTATAGATAAAAGTGGAAACACAATGTATTGAAGTAAGTACGAGTAATTTCGGGGCAGAGACATCAATAGCTAGGAGGATAGAGAAAGACTTTGTGTAGGGGCTGGCACTGGTTTCTTTCTTTCTTTCTTTTTTTTTTTTGGTCTTTGTATCCCTGGTGCCCACTACAATACTTGAAATACAGTTGGTAGTTAATCCAGTAGGCTTGATTGATTAATATAGGAGGTGGCACTTGGGTCGACCATGTTTATTTATTTATTTGTTTCTTTTTAACCCTTACCTTCCATCTCAGAATCAATATTGTGTGTGGGTTTCAAGGCAGAAGAGCAGTAAGGGCTAGCCAATGGGGGTTAAGTGACTTGCCCAGGGTCATACACAACTAGGAAGTGTCTGAGGTCACATTTGAACCCAGGACCTCCTGCTTCTAGACCTGGCTCTCTATCTACTGAGCCACCCAGCTGCCCCTTGAGTTGAGCTTTGAAGGAAGCTAAGGTAAGAAGAAGAGATGAGGAAGGAGTGAATTCCAGGCATGGTGACAGACTCCCAAAGGCATTGAGCCAAGGGGAAGCAATGAGGCAGGCAGAGTCATCAGCTAGATGGCTCTGAAATCCCTACAGACAATCATTCCACTTTTAGTAGACTGGGGGACACTAATGTCTAGACTTCCCAGTGCATAGTGGAGTTTGGTGGTAATGGGTGGGGGCCTTGGGTTTATAGCTACCAGAACCTCATCGTTGCTGGGAAGGCTGAGGTAGTGAGACTATTGGTCTCCAGGGTCTGTCTTGGTCAGAATGGCCCTCCCTGTATCCCAGCCAGTAACATGGCAGGGGAAGAATTCGATGAACTTGAATTAATCATTTAGCAAGAAACAGCACCCTTCTCATCTCCAACTTCCTTCCTTCCATACCTCTTTTCTTTTTTCTTTCTTTAAAAAAACAAACAAACAAGGAGGCAGCTGGGTGGCTCAGAGGATTAAGAGTCAAGTCTACAGATGGGAGGTCCTGGGTTCAAATGTGGCCTCTGACACTTCCTAGCTGTATGGCCCTGGGCAAGTCACTTAACCCACATTGTCTAGCCCTTACCATTCTTCTGTCTTGGAACCGATACACAGTATTGATTCTAAGATGAAAATAAGGGTTTAAGAAAAAATATTTGTGAATTGTATTTTAGTATAATTGGTTTCTCTTGTAACTCAGTGTATTTTATTTTATGCATTTAAAAACAAAATTCTGGAAAGGGTTCCCATAGCTTTCATCAGACTGTCAAAGGAGTTCATGATACAGAAAAGTTAAATAACCCATTCTGACCTCTCTCATTCAATTAGACCACAGAGAGCTGTGTGACCCTGGGCAAGTCACTTAACCTCCATTGCTTAGCCCTTACTGCTCTTCTGCTTTAGAACCAACACAAAGTATTGAGTTTAAGATGGAAGATAAAGACTAAACATTTTTTTCTTTGTTTCTTTTTAAATGAACAACTATTTATTTTTCTCTTTCCCATCTCTCTTGAATTTAAAAGGAAAAGAAGGAAAAACAGTTTTTTGGGATTTTAAAAACTTTTTTTAATCACAGCTTTCATCTTTACCTTTCAATAACAAAAAAAATTTTTGTAAGAAATATAGGTAATTAGGAAAAGCAAGTTTCTATCATGTCTATGACCAAAACTCCATTTTTCTTTCCATCTGAAAGACGATCTTTCCCTCAGCATGGGAGTTATAGTGCCAGTTTTTGAGAGTTAGAAGAGATCATCTAAATGACCTCATTTAACAACAACAACA
This sequence comes from Monodelphis domestica, assembly GCF_027887165.1. Taxonomy (NCBI): domain Eukaryota; kingdom Metazoa; phylum Chordata; class Mammalia; order Didelphimorphia; family Didelphidae; genus Monodelphis; species Monodelphis domestica. Next base: position 256,624,396 of record NC_077227.1, read on the forward strand.
ACAAAAAGCAGTCTATTCTTTGCTGTAGCTTAAAAAGAGGATTTCCAAGGCTGGGTCACTGGCTCCCTCCTCCTGTCCCCTCAGTCTCTCTCCCCACTCCAGCCCCCAACACCAACACACACACTCTCAAACAGTGCCATGTTGAATTTCCAACCACAAAGGATTATCTTCCTGCCCTGGAGGGAGAGCATTCATGCTGTCAAGGCCCTTGCCAGTGCCTGGGTGCGTCTCTGGCTGTGCTCCTTGTCCGCTTTTGTCTGTGCCAGGCTCGTCTAGGCAGGTACCAGCAGCAGGGCAAACACATCTAGGGATTGTGCTGCTGTTTTTTCTGTAGTCCTTTGTTGGGCAACACGGGAACAGCCCTAAACGGTGGTTTTGCCACATGCCAAAGAATGTGCCTGATGGGCATGAGTGGCAGCAGTCTGCCCATGCTGGGTAAGTAGGATGGGGACTACAGTAGTGCTCGTGTGATGGTGGGAGGTGTATGAGAAGTTTCAATGGGCTTTCATAAGAGGTGGCAGCTTAATGTTGAAGTTCCTCCATGAAGCCTTTGCTCCTCTGGATTCCTGTAGCATCGATGGTCTAGATAGGATATCTATCCTTAGTCGATGTTCCTTGTATTGCTCGTGATTCCTCTGTGGGACAGAAGGAACCTCGTGTTTATGAGACTGGGGCACAGAACTGGACATATACCCAATCTAGGTACTAGACAGGTTCTGGGAGCCTATAAGAGCTGATGTCTACACTCCATCCATGACTTCTGGCTTTGGGGATCCTACTCACCTCTAATTCAGAGGCCGGTTCAAATCCTGTGTCCTTGCTGAAGACTCCCCTTCATACCTTACCCCAGTGGTTCTTAACCTGGAATCTGTGAACTTGGTTTTTACAAAAAAAAAAAATGGAGGGGGCAGCTGGGTGGTTCAGTGGACTGAGAGTCAGGCATAGAGATGGGAGATGCTGGGTTCAAATCTGGCCTTAGACACTTCTCAGCTGTGTGACCCTGAGCAAGTCACTTGACCCCCCATTGCCTAGCCCTCACTGCTCTTCTGCCTTGGAACTAATACACAGTATCGATTCTAAGACAGAAAGTAAGGGTTTAAGAAAAAAAAAATGAGAATTGTATTTCAGTATAATTGGTTTCTCTTGTAACTCAGTGTATTTTATTTTATGCATTTTAAAACATGATTCTGAGAAGGGGTAGCCATAGGCTTCATCAGACTGTCAAAGGAGTCTATGATACAGAAAAGTTAATTATCCTTCTTTAACCCGTTCTGACCTCTCTCATTTAAAAAGCCCATAGTGAGCTGTGTGACCCTGGGCAAGTCACTTAACCCCCATTGCCGAGACCTCACCACTCTTCTACCTTGGAACCAATACACAACATCAATTCTAAGATGGACGGTAAGGGTTTAAAGAAACAAAACAAAACGAATACTGGTACTGCTTATAAGACAATTATTCATACAGCGCCTTGGGACAGCTGTTGGGCGGAGATACACATGACTTTCATTTAGCATTCATATATGCATATTTTATATCTCTAACTGGTTTATTCTATTAGTTCTTTGAGAATAGGAACCAATTATATGGGATTTTTTTAACCCTTTTTCTTCTGCCTTAGGATCAATACTGTATATTAGTTCCAAGGCAAAAGAATGATAAAGGTCCTAGGCAATTGGAGTTAAATGACTTGCCCAGAGTTACATAGTTAGGACATGTCTGAGGCCAGTTTTGAACCCAGGACCTCCTGTCTCCATGCCTGACACTCTATCCACTGAGCCACCCAGCTGCCCAAAGCTTCAAGAACTTGTTATTCCACCTTGATGGCTAGCATAGTGCTATGATCAGGAAATACTCAATAACATAATAGGTCAGAGAGCTGTGGTCTTTTTCCTAACACCCAGTGCTTCTACCTTCACACAACATAGCCTTTCTCTGATACTTTACATTGGTACAATACTATAATGTTTATAAGGTTCTTTTCGCACAACTATTCTTATCCCCCTTTTACAGATCAGGAAACTAAGACTCTATCAGAGAAAGAAAATGACTTGCCCTAGGGCAGTGATGGTGAACCTTTTAGAGACCTTAGAGACTGAATGCCCAAATTGCAACCATGACACCACATGTGAGTTGCCTCAGACAGGAAAGGGAGGAAGCGCTCCCATTGGGCTGCTGGGCAGAGGGGTGGGTGATGTCTTCAGGCATGCATAGAGAGGGAGAGGGGACCAGCCCCCTCCAGCATGCTCCAATATGTGGCCATAGGTTTGCCATCACTGCTCTAGGGTATGCAGCTAGTAGTTGCTAGGGATATCCAAGTTCAATGCTCTTTCTACCATACCAAATTGTCACTCAGCAAATATTTGTTGAATAAATGGGCCTCTGGGTGCCATGTTAGTGAGGGGAGTCAGGGAAATTTGGGTGGTTAGTGTCTCTAGACCTCCTAATTGAATGCAGTGTGTGTGTATGTGTGTGTGTGCCATTCAGTTTCAAGGAGCTGGTATGATTTCCTTAAGGATATAGATAGCCTGACTTGCCATTGGCATAATCTTTCAAGTTTTCTTATCTATAATTAGTTTCTCATTGGTAAAAGAAAGGGTGGGACTAAATCAGGGGTATTTACTATTTTGATATCATGTACTACTTTGGCAGCCTATCAGATCATGCAGTGGATAGAGTGCTAGGCTTGGAATCAGGAAGACTCATCTTCAGGAGTTCAAATCCACTGGATTTGACACTTACTAGCTGTATGACACTAGACAACTCACTTTACCCTGTTTGCCTCAGTTTCCTTATCTGAAAAATGAGCTAGAGAAAACAATGGCAAACTACTCTAGTATCTTTGCCAAAAAAATATCAAATCGGGTCAAGAAGAATTGGACACTAGACAAAAATGACACTCCATTGGCAGTCTGGTGAACTCCATGAACTCCTTCTTAGAGTAGTGTTTTAAGAACATAAAATAAAATATATTGAATTATAAAGGAAAGCTAAACTACTGAAATACAGTTATCAAAACTTTAAGGAGGAGGCAGCTTGGTAGCTCAGTGGATTGAGAGGCAGGCCTAGAGACGGGAGGTACTAGGTTCAAATCTAGCCTCAGACACTTCCTAGTTGTGTGACCATGGGCAAGTCACTTAACCCCCATTGCCTAGCCCTTACCACTCTTCTGCCTTGGAACCAATCCAAGACAGAAGGTAAGGGTTAAAAAAAAAAACTTTAAAGAAATCAATTTCATAAGTCCTAGGTTAAGAACCCTTGGACTAGAGAATAATAACAGTCAAATTTGGAAAATACTTTATATATATGACCTCAGGAAATTGAAGCTCAGAGAGACTGACTTGTTTATAGCTAACACATCTAAGTCTTCCTGGGTTCAAGCATAATATCTCTCTTTCCTTGTCCCACAGAGCTCTATCCTTTGTAGCTCTTACTTTCTATGGTTATTGGAATTCATTAAATATTGATATTTGCTTAACTAGTAAGATAGATCACATGACCGAAGCCCCCCTTTCCCCAGAACCTGCCCAAGGGATAGAAACTACCACAATAGCAATACCTGGCAGAACACCAGAATCTTGTCCCTCAGCCTGTACTGTATCACTGGGCACAAGCCTGAGACCCAAAAGCCCCCACCCTCAAAGCCAACCCTCTCAGGATCATCCAATGAACTGGACCCAAGTAGTCCAACCTGGACCAATAGAGGCAACACAGATGACCTCATCCCAGGCAACTGTCCTATAAGAGGCTAAACCATTTCCACTCAGCAGCCATCTTTGCTGGCACTGATCTCCCCCCACCCCAACTCCACTGCCACTTCTACTGTCATTGGTCTCCTGTCCCCTTTTGCCCCCTCTTTTCCTTTAAATAAAGCTTTGCTGTATTACTTCACTCTGTCTCAGGTCTGACACCCTGTCAGTCAGAACTGACAACGATTTGTGTATTTGTTGCATTTTTTTGATTGCCAACCATGTGTCCTGCACAACATAGATACTTTGAGAACCCATGAAAGTACAAGACACTTTGTCTGCCCTGCTAGAAGATCCTTTGCCCCTCTAAAAATGAAATAAAGACCACTGATCTTGCCCTCCCTGTATTTCCTTGGGGTGGGGGAGTGGCATGAGCTTACCCGGTAATATCTCTAAAAGCCTTGAAGAAAAAAGTCCCCTGTAAGGAGGCAGAGAGATGAGTGGAGGCCATTTCTTTTGAAGAGATCTGAGAAATGATGGAGACTCCCATCTCTGTCCTCTCCTTGCCCATCCCCGAGTCCCCTGGTGCTATAGTGATGGCAGCTGGTTCCCAGGTTCTCATCCCCCAGGGTCCTATCTCCCGAATGAAGCTAATACAGATTGTGTGACTGTCTGGAAGAAGGTGGGAGCCTTTGGCAGTGGAGAAGGAACTTGGAAGTTAGTGAATGGGAAAAAGGGAGAGAAAAAGACTCAGAATATAGATACTCAAAAGAGGAATGAGGGCAGTGGGAGCTGGGTAACAGTAATGAAACTGGAGTAGTCCCCAGAGGACCCTCCAGCTATAACAGGGCCAAAAAATTGTCCAGATTTTGGTGTTGCTCTGAGTGCAGGGACCTGGACAGGTAGCTTTGTTTGCCCTAAAAACCTTTCCTCTTAGACCCAGTGCCTCTCCATAGGAACACACAAGCATTCATCTCTTTTCTTTTTCCTTTATTTTTTTAAATTGTTACCTTTTGTCCTTGTATCATTTCTAAGACAGAAGAGGGTAAGTAGGGTAAGTGACTTGCCCAGGGTCACACAGCTAGGAAATGTCTGAGGCCACATTTGAACCCAAGACCTCCTGTCTCTAGGCCTAGCTCTCAATCCCCTGGGCCACCTCACTTCCCAAAACTCATCTCTTTTCTTCTTTCCCTCTCTATAACTCATCTCTGTTTATTTGCAAGGAGAGCTACAATTTGTAGGAATCTTGCTTTCTCTCTAGAGCCCCACTCCCTTCCCAAATCAGGGAAAACTTGTAGCCAAGAGAGCTCCTTTGCAGCATCCTGGAAGTTCCTGGGCCAGGTCAGAGCTCAGGGCTGTCCATAGACCTGGGGTGTGGCTGTGGAAGGACTGACAGGCAGTGGAGGAGCTGAGTTAGGGAGAGTGACTCATGCAGATTCCTGGTGGGGCAGGGCAGGGCAGGGCAGGGCAGGTTCTAATGGAGAAACCCAAGAGCTTGTGGGGAGCAGCAGCCACTGAGACGCTGGGGAGGCTTTGCTAAGGGGCTAGGGTAGTGTGTGCCAGTGGGCAGAGCACTAGACTTGCAGATCTAAGGCTTCAGTCTGAATCTTAATTCAGTTGTGTGGCCTTGAGCAACTTTTTAGCCCTTAGCTTCCATATCTGTAAAGTGAGTATAATAGCATTTGCCACGCAAGCTTCAGGTTTGGTTTGGTTTTTACCTGACGTGCGATTTCATTGGTGTAAGTAATTCCCAATGAGGAAACTCTCTATCCAGGTGAAAAAGCAATTTCAGGTCTTAGAGAGTTACCTGGCTTTGCCCAGGATCACTGACAATCAATGCGTGCTAGAGGTCAAACTTGAACTCAGGTCTTTTTGCCTCTGAGGTCAGCTCTCTATCCCTTACGCCTCATTAAGGGTCAATCGGAGAATAGATAGGAGGCATTATGATTGTTCATCCCCTCTCTGAGTTCTGCTCAATCAAGCTGGGCCAGAGCAGTCTGAACTGGCAAGGCAGCAAAAGTGGACTAAATCCCTGCTGGGTGCAAAGGAAGTGCAGGATGCACACTGGCCGGAGCTGGGCTGCCCTGGTGGAGGCTCCTCTGCAGGGCTAAGCCTTCCTTGTTCCGGCGTCCTCTCAGGAAATGGAAGGGATCTGAGGATTGGAGAAGGGATGGGGTGGTCTCACCCCTGGCTCAGGAGTCCCCTCAGCTGGTGGTGAGATGCTAATCAGAAAGTACCAGGATGCAATGGATTTTTTGACCCTGGCAGCTAGGAGTGAGGAATGTGCCATGTGAAGGAACTTCCTAGAACGAGGGCTGAGCAGCTAGAGGGGGGCTGAGGCTTTGCTTGGCACAGAGCATTCCAGGACTTATTCTGAGGAGAGGGAACTATGGAGAAGATAGAGCCCCTTTCATAAGCATTAGAGCCCTGGGGTGAGGGTGGGTGAGAGCCCTGGCACCCATGTAGGCAGCAGCTAGGTAGCCCATGGGATAGAGTGCCAAGCTGGAGTCAGGAGGATCTGGGTTCAAATGTGACCACAGATACTTCCTAGCTGTATGATCCTGGGCAAATCACTTAATCCCAAATGCTTAGCCTTTGCCATTCTTCTCTCTTAGAACTGATACTAGGATAGAGGGTAAATGTTTTTTGTTTGTTTTTTTTAAATCCCTTACCTTCCATCTTGGAATCAATACTGTGTATATTGATTCCAAGGCAGAAGAGTGATAAGGGCTAGGCAATGGGGGTTAAGTGACTTGTCCAGGGTCACACAGCTGGGGAGTGGCTGAGGTCATATTTGAACCCAGGACCTCTCATCTCTGGGCCTGGCTCTCAATCCACTGAGCTACCCAGTTGCCCCCAGTTAATGTTTTTTAAAAAATGAATATGGTACAATTGTGATGGCCAAGCCTGAACCCAAAGAAAAGATATAAGAAATTGCTTCCTATCTTCTTTGCTAAAGTGGGGGATGACAGGTATAGAATCTGGCATACACTGAAAATTGATTGAATCATTGCTTAGTTTTACAGAACTGCTTTTTTTCTTCTTTCTTTTTTCCCGTTATTTGGGCTGGATTTCTGTTAGGACAGGATGGGGCTTGGGGAAGAGGGTGGGAGGCAAATGCTAAAGGAGAGGCAAAAGGTTCTGAAGTGTTCTTCTTTCCAGGTTTATCCTAACACTAGGCACGAAGTAGTATGGAGCAGGGGAAAGTGGGTTGGGCATGGGATCAGAGAACTTTGGATTTAAATCCTGGTTCTGCTGTGTATTTCCCCTTGTGACTATGGATAAGCCACTTAACTTTTCTGGGTTTCAGTTTCCCCAATTGAAGATTGGACTAGATGATTTCTGGAGACTCTGTCTTCTCTAAAGTCTCCCCTCATTGGGTTGAGAGCCAGGTCTGGAAATGGGAAGTCCTGGGTTCAAATCTAGCCCCAGACACTTTCTAGTTATGTGACCTTGGACAAGTCACTTGACCCCCATTGCCTAGCCCTCACCACTCTTCTACCTTAGAACCAATACCCAGTATTGATTCTAAGATAGGTAAGGGTTTAAAAAAATAAAAATAAAATAATAAAGTCTCCCCTCTTCAGGGAATGTCTGAGTTCAGATTTGAACCCAGGGCCTCCTGACACTAGCCTGGTATTCTATTCACTAGGCTACCTAGATGCTACCCACCTGAGCACCTGGGTTCAAATCTGTGTTTGGATATTTCCTGAAGAGAGGAGACTTTAGAGAAGATAGAGTCCCCTTTCTAAGAAGAATGGTGTGTTATGAGAGCAGAAGTGACATGAGGATAGGTGAGAGCACTGGAGTGCAGATGTTGTTGCTGTTCAATTGTTTGCAGTCATGTCTGGCTCTTTGTGAGGTATTCTTGGGTAAAGAACCTCGGTTGGTTTTGCCATTTTCTTCTCCAGCCCATTTGACAGATGAGGAAATTGAGGCAAGCAGGGGGGTAAAGGACTTGCCCAGGGTCCCATAGCTAGTATACTGCCTCTGATGTTTCCTAGCTGTGTGACCTTGGGAAAGTCACTTAACTTCCCTAAAAGGAGAGGGTCAAACTAGATTCATGGTCACTAGATCTAGGAACCTGATTTTTTGGAAGAAAGGGAAAAGGCAACCTCCAGGTTCTTCTGGGGGGCACCAGGAAGTCAATGATTGGAAATGTGATTTCCAAGCATAGGGAGAGAAATCTGTCAGGGATTGCCTTGGTGTCAGAGTCACCCCAGCACTTTCCTCAGGCCCCCACTCCCCCCACAGAGCAGCCCCGCTCTGGAGAGAGTCCTTGCTGGGGAAGAGAGCCTCACCCACCAGGGGCACGGAAGATCCCTCCCTTGTTCCTCTGCCCCGGGAGGCCAGCAGTTCAGGGCTGGTGGCCAGGGCTGTCTAGACATGTGCTCAGCTTCCTACTCTCCAAGCAGGACTGTCTGAGCCGCTGACAACAATATCTCCGACTGGGGGGGACTTGGCAGCCAGGAATTCCCGCAACCATTTTGACCCCCACTCTGGGCCCCAGGTGTGAGAGCCCATCTGGCACGATGGAGAGAAGTGAGGGAACCCGGGCCCGTGAGGGCTTCCTCCCTGCGCCCCGTGTCTGGCTCTGGTGTTGAGTCACTTGGCAGGCAAGTCCGGGGGACAGGAACCCTAGAGCAGGCTGGAGGCTGTCCAGAAAGAGATAAGCTCATTGTAGCAAAGAAGGAACAGCTCCCAACTCCTTTACCCAGAAGCCCAAGCAACGAGGGATGGACCACGGCAGTGGGGGCATCCCCTGTTGGGCAGCCAATTCATTAATGGTGAGAGTGCCAGTGCATCCATTGAGTTTCTTGTTTTCTTATTTTAAAAATTAAAAAAAGACAATTATTAGAATAATGTATTTATAAATTCTATAGGAAATTATTTATTATTATAACATATATAGGAAACTTATTATGCACTATGGGGAGTACTGGGCTATAAGTACAGAAAATCCAGGCAGACCCTGCCCTCAAGGAATTTACCTTCTTCTTTTTTTAATCCTTGTCTTTTCTCTTAGAATCAATACTATGTATTGGTTCTGAGGCAAAAGAGTGATCAAGGCTAGACAATTAGGGTGAAGTGACTTGCCCAGGGTCACAAGACTAGGAAGTGTTTTGAGGTCATATTTGAACCCAGGACCTCCCATCTCAAGTCAATTCACTGAGCCACCTAGTTGCCCCAAGAAATTTAGGTTCTAATGAAGGAAGACATTGAATGAAGGTGTACAGGAAGTGGGGGGGGGGGGCGGGCGACAATGAGGAAATAGCTAGGAAATGGAAAAGAGATACTCTTTTCTTAATATAATATTTTCATTTACAAGCATATCTTCCCTGCCTTATCCAGAAAATCATCCTTTGACACAAAGAATAAAAAAAAAGAACAGAAAAAAAAATTCTACAAGACTAACCCACCCATCAGCCATATTCCATGTCCACAGTCATCCACCTCTGCAAAGCAGAGAGAGGGTGGGAATATATTTTCCCATCTTCTCTCCCTTTGGACCAAGTTTGGTCATTATAACAACACAGTGTTCAGTTTTAGTTTTCTATTCTTTTTTCATTTATGTTCTTTATAGTTATTTTGTGTATTAAGTAACTTGTCCGCAGTCTTGAAGATAGTTAAGTATCAGAGAATGGAACCAAAAATGAGCTAAGAATAATCATGAAGTTATCAAAATCAAAAAATCATGAAAAAGTCATGAAATAATAGTGCTGTTAGAAATTATGAAAGAGATTGGGTCAGAGAAACATGCGAAGTCATGCAGATTGAAGTGAGTGGCACCAAGAACACAGTTTATACGATAACAACAACATTGTAAAGACCAATAACTTTGAAAAACTGAAGAACTTAGATCAATGCCATAGCCAATCACTATTCCAGAGATCCAGTGATGAAGAATGCAACCCAAGATGGAGAAGGAGATGAACATTTTTATCTGGCCAGTGGAAATTAGCTTTGCTTGATTGTGAATATCTCTTACCAGAGTTTTGTCTTTTTTTTTTTTAAGGAGAAAAGATGTGGGAGGGAGAAAAAGTAAATGCTTATTAATTGAAAAACAATTTAAGTAAGCATCAGAGATTTAAATACATGTCCTCTGAGTGCTAGAGAAGACTTTTTGAGAGTCCTTTGGACAGCAAGGAGATGAAATCAGTGAATACTTAAAGAAATTAATTCAAGCTATTCACTGGAAGGTCCAATAGTAAAGCTGAAGCTTAAGTACTTTGGCCCCATAATGAGAAGACAATAGTCACTGGAAAAGAGGCCAGTATTGGGAAAGACTGAAGGCAAAAGGAGAAGGGAATGGCAGAGGATGAGATGAATAGATAGTGCCAGAGAAGCAACCAATTTGAACTTGGACAAACTTTGAGAGAGAGTGGAGGACAGAAGGGCCCGGTGTGCTATGGTCCATGGGGTCTTGCAGAGTTGGACATGACTGAACAGCAACAACAAAACACCCCAACTCCAGAATCTATGCCTTTTCCACTGATCTATTCTCTCTCCTCAGAAGAAGAATGTCCCTTTATGAGAATCAGGAAGGATATCTTTTTCCAGCAAAGGGGCCCTAAATGACTGGCTATGTTCTTTCCAAAGATGATTTGGGCCAATTTCTCTGGGGTAGAGCCCAGAGTAGGTCTCAAAAGGGTAAAAATACATTATGTCATGGAAATAACTCTAATTTTCATGATGGAGGAAAGGAAGGAAAGGAAAGGCCCTAGATTAGATTGTGTGTGTTGGAGTTCAGGCCCCTTGAATTTCAAGCAAATCACCAGACTTCTTTTTATTTTCTCTCAGGGGCCATAGAGTCATGGAGTTTTAGAACTGGAAAAGTTGGGGGCAGCTGGGTAGCTCAGTGGATTGAGAGCCAGCCCTAGAGATGGGAAGTCCTGGGTTCAAATTTGACCTTAGACACTTCCCAGCTGTGTGACCCTGGGCAAGTCACTTGACTCCCATTGCCTAGCCCATACCACTCTTCTGCCTTGGAACCAATACACAGTATTGATTCCAAGATGGAAGGTAAGGGTTTTTTTTTTAATTTATTAATAAAAAAAAATTTTTAAGAACTGGAAAAGTCCTTAGAGATCATCTAGTCCAACCCTTTCATTTTACAGACAAGGAAAATGGGGGCCCAAGAAAGTTAAGGGTCTTCTCCAGCATCAGCAGAGGTTGGTTTAGAACCCAGGGCCTCTGAAATAAAAGCCATTTCACTGTTCCAACTTGCCTCCTGCTCCATTCTAGGGCCAGACATAGGCAAAGCTAGAAAGAAAGACGTTTTTGGTCTTTGGTTTACTGATGCCCCAGGGAGAGGAAATCATTTGTTCAAGGTCAGGCAGTAAGTTAATGGTGGAGACAGGAGTGATATATCTCAGCTCAAACAAGAGAGAAGCCCAGAGCTCACCCAAGGGGAAATTCCCTGAGGTCACTAAGGAGGAAGGCTGGGCGTCAAGGATATGTCGAGGTGCCAACTCCTTGGGTCTGCCTTTCCCAATATTCTCTCTCTCTCCATGGGTCTCTTCCTGAAGAGAGTCTGGAGCCATATGTGTAGGAATTAAGGATGTCTTTGCTCTCCAAAACTCTTGCCAACTCTGCTCCCACAAAGGAATGCAGATCGTTCCTTCTAATCCCTTCCCTGCAATCTGGAATCATACCTGAACATCACATAGGAAATGCTTCATCTGAAAAGGTGGTTACATATATGCATTTTAAATCATCATTTTGAGAAGTGATCCATAGGTTTCTTGACTGCCAAATGAGTCCATAACCCCAAAAAGGTTAAGAAACCTAGACTAGGGGGCAGCTAGGTGGATCAGTGGATTGAGAGCCAGGTCTAGAGATGAGGGGTCCTGGGTTCAAATCTAGCCTTAGACATTTCCTAGCTGTGTGAACCTGGGTAAGTCACTTAACCCTGCTTGCCTCCATTTTCTCACTTGTCAAGCCAGAGAAGGAAATGGCAAACCATTCCAGTATCTCCAAGAAAACCCCAAGATGGGGTCACAAAGAGTGACTGAACAACAACATATCAAGAACAGAGTGTCGATGGTGCAGTATCGTAAGGTCAGCACAAGCCATGTCCTTGACAGTGCTTTCTGAGTCTTGGACTTTTGGGTCTGCCCATTCTTTGGGTGTACTGGTTCAAAAGGTCCCAAGATATTGACATCAACCACCATTTTTAGCCTGGACTCTGGGATACTCTAGTTCCTTCCAATTACATGGTTTAGGCATAAACATAGATATTTCCCCTAGTCCACCCATTGCAGAGATTGGTTTTGTTTTTTTTTTTTAAAGTACAGATGACAGAACTGATGAGTTTACAGAAGTCAGAAATCCTTCTTAAGTACCTTTATGTGTCTACAGTTGAAGAATATGGCTCTTGAGAGGGGCAATGAGCCCTTGTTTCTAAACTCAGTCTACTGTTCTCACTAGCTTTTATTTAGCTTGGTGACATATTTTTTTTAACCTTATTTTATATCTTATCTAAGACAGAAGAGCAGCAAGGGCTAAGTAACTGGGTTCAGTCCAGGGTCTCATAGCTGAGAAGTGTCTGAAGCTGGATTTGAACCCATCATGTCCTGACTCCAGGACTGGCACTCTACCCACTGTGCTATCTGGGTGCCCAGATGCTGGTGTCATCTGTTTTTTCTTTTTAAAAAAGATCAATACAATGTATCAGTTCCAAGGCAGAAGAGTAGTAATGGCTAGGCAATGGGAGTTACATGACCTGCCTGGGGTTACACAGCTAGGAAGTGTCTGAGATCAAATTTGAACCCAGGACCTCTCATTTCCTTGCCTAGAACTCTATTCACTGTGCCACCTAGTTGCCCCTGGTTGGTGTCACCTTAAGTTTAATGCTCCTTCATCACCCCTTGGTCTAAATAGAATAATAGAATTAGAGTTGGGATTGGAGGGAAATACAGAGATCATCTCTCATTTTACAAATGAGACCCAAAGATAATTTGCCCAAAGTGACAGATCCAGGATTTGAACTCAAGTTCTCAATCCATCTCACCCTAACAAAGGCTTAAGTGTGACATTTCCATGTAGCTAGGTGCCAAGCTTCCTAGAGATGCCATCCAACACATGAGTTACTCCCTACCACAACCTAAAGCTCATTCCCTCCTTTCTTTTCATCCAAAGCTTGCTACCACCCCCGTTTCTATAACCCAGAGTGGGAGAGACTGATATTTGATGAGTTCTGTTAACACTGGCCTGTTGATTGCTCCTCCTACTTCCTTGTGTTTTTCAAGATGTTGGTCACTGCACAAGGGAAATACCCATCCAAAGCCCTATCTTACAATTTTACAATAGCCACAAATAGTTTTTAAATGTTGTAATGAGAAACACACTAAAAAAATAAGAGAGAACAATTCTTTCTCTTCTTCTTCCTTCCAAAATGATTTTGCCCACTCTGTAACAACCGCCTCCCCCACCTTTTGGGGCACAAACCTACGATTTCTTTGGTTTGGGGAACTTTGGTTTAGAAACTCGTCCTCCACTGGATCAGCAAACTTCTGCAACTTACAGGCACTAAGAGATTAAATGACTTATTTGTCCATTTATTCGATTTATTTATGTGTCAGAGGCAGGACCTTGAACCCATGTCTTCCTGATTTACTTACTAAGGCTCTTGATCCCTTGTGTAAGGCATATAATTATATGTTAGAGCCAGAATTAATTGCTTGTCCTCTCTAAACAGGGATAATGAAGATAATTCAGTCTTGGTGGGGCTAGTGTTTTAGGTTCTATTTTTTCAGTAATGGTGAAGAATTCTTGCAATCATCCAACACTTTCCTGGTTTCCCTTCTGATCACCGATAAGATTTAGAAAATCATAGGATCAAATGTAAAATGAGAATAGTAGATTTCTCTAAGTCTCTAAGAGCTTACAATTCTATAGTGCTTTGAGGCTTATAAAGGGCTTCACATATGGGGTAGTTGGTAACTACAAAACAGATTTTTATTTCTCTCAGGGCAAAACTAACTCACCTTTAAGTCAAAGGTTCAAAAGTTAAGAGTAGTGGATGTGAGGGGCAGGTAGGTGGCTCAGTGGATTGAGAGCCAGACTTGGAGATAGGAGGTCCTGGGTTCAAGTCCTATTGCAGACACTTCCAAGCTATGTGACCCTGGGCAAGTCACTTAACCCCCATTGCCTAGATCTTATTGCTCTTCTGACTTGGAACTAATATACAGTATTGATTCTAACACAAAAGGTAAAAAAAAGGTTTAAAAAAAAGGATAGTATAGGTGGACTCCTTCTTTAGTCTGATGATGCCCATGGATTCTTCTCAGAATGATATTCTTTTTTTTTTTTAACCTAGTGAGGATCAGATGAGATATCCAGTGGCACAGTAGATAGAATGGTAGGTCTGGAGTCAGGAAGGCCTGAAATAAAGCACATCCTCATATACCTACTAGCTTTGTGACTTTGGGAAAGTCACTTAACCTCAATGTTGCTTCAGTTTCTTCATGCGTACATTGAAGATAACAATTGCATCCATGGGCAGGTAAGTGGCACAGATTATCAGGCTTGATTTCAGGAAGACTTGAGTCCGAATCTAACTTTTAACACTTATTTGTTGTGTGACCCTCGGCAAGTTATTTAACCCTGTTTGCCTTAGTTTCTTCATCTGTAAAATGAGCTAAAGAAGAAAATGACAAACTACTCCATTTCTTAGCCAAGTAAACCCCAAACAGGATCATGACTAGTCAGATGTGACTGAAGCAACTGATCAACAGCAAGAAGAATGAGGGAACCAGAAATGAGAGTTGCTCTGTAGTAGAATCAATTAAGCCTTGAACAACACAAAATGGCAGCCACTTTCTTCCCCCCAAAACCCCAACTGTGCATTATGAAAATGTATTCATTGGCAGTGATGCCATCTACCAGACTTATAGATTTGTGTAAGCAATACTACTAACTTGCAAGCTGAATTCCTTCAAGAAAAAGACTACTCCAAAGAATGTCTATTAAATCTCAATAAAGGAATTTATTAACAACAGAAAATTGTTAAAAGACTGAATTATAAGGAAAAATGAGATAACATTTAGTGCTGTCTAAAGTGCCGTATAAACATGTAAGACCCAGTGGAACTGCTTATTGGCTAGGGGAGGGGGGTGGGAAAGAACATAAATCATGTAACTATGGAAAAATATTCTAAATCAATTAAATAAAAATTTTCAAATAAAAAAATAAAATGCTATATAAATCCTAAAGCACTATATAAATGCTGATGATTTTAAATTCATAACTGAAGGAAATGCCAAACTTAATTGAGAGGTTAGTGAAAAGAATGATGCCATTTTCTCCCCATCTGAGTTAATGGACTCCTTGAAATTTATCCATAGATTCCTTTCTTGGATTTTAGGATGGGATTAAACCCCTTTCTTTAGGACTTTAAACTCCTTAAAAACTTCTTTATGGAGACTGAACTCAGAATTCCTACTTTCCTTGTCACTGAATTCTAATCAACTGAGTTTCATCTCAGTCAAAAAGAAAGAAACTTCTTCAAGAATAGTAATTCCATCAGCGTGGGGGGTTCCTAAGAATATGGCTCATGACTTGTCTTTCTAGAATTGAGTGTACAGGCTTCAGGATTTTCTGTGGACAGACAAAATTCACTATTTGCTGTCTGTCTCTCCCTCTGAAGATGAACCAGCCTCTGAAAACTTAGCAAGGCTGGTTGTTTGTTTGTTTGTTTGTTTTTCCAGAAGACAGACATAGATCAATGCAGGGTCCATATTTGATGTTTTTTTCTCTTTAGTTTCTGCCTTTTCTTGGTCTCTACTAATGTGCCTTTTAGTAATCAGAATAGTCATAATAATGATGATGATAGCTAGCATTTATATAATGCTTTAAGGTCTACAAAGCATTTTATCTGTGCTGTCTCATCTGATCCTGGGAGATTGATGTTGTTATAAATATAATTTATATGTCTCATGTAGATGAAGAAACCGAGGCTGAGAAATCAAGTGGCTTGTCCAGTGTCACATAGCTAGCATCTCAGTCTTCCTGATTACAAGTCCAACCTTTTGTTCATTTGCACTACCAATAAGTTGCCAGTCCAAAACCTCCTTCATACCACTTTATTCAGTCAGTTCAGTCATGTTTAACTATTTGTGACCCATTTGGTGTTTTCTTGGCAAAGCTATGGTTATTGTTGTTCTTTTCCATTGCAATATCTGCATTTGTAGCATCCCTTCTCTCTTTTTAGCCCTCTTGGTCAGGTTGGCAAATCTGTAACCAAATGTATTCTTCTGCTTCCATGTTGGCAAACCTATGGCACGTGTTCTGGGGGAAGCTGCTCTCCTCTCCTTCTCCACCGTGCCTGAGGACGTTTCTCCCATCACCCACTCCTCTGCCCAGCAACCCAGTGGGAGTGTTTCCTCCCTCCTCTCTCTAGGGCAAAGCAAGGGTCTCACATGCAGTGTGAGGGTACAGTTTGGGCACTTGGTCTCTAAAAGGTTCACCATCTGATGGAATACTATTGTGCTCAAAGGAATAATGAACTGGAAGAATTCCATGGGAACTGGAACGGCCTCCAGGAATTGATGCAGAGTGAGAGGAGCAGAACCAGGAGAACAATATACAGAGAGATGGATACACTGTGGTACAATTGAATGTAATGGACTTCTCTACTAGCAGCAATGCAATGATCCAGAACTATTTGGAGGGACTTATGAGGACTATCTATTCACATCCAACAGAAGAACTGTGGGAATAGAAACACAGAAGAAAAACAACTGCTTGATCACATGGGTCGATTGGGATATGGTTGGGGACATAGATTCTAATTGAACACCCTAGTGCAAATATCAATAATATGGAAATAGGTCTTGATCAATGACACATGTTAAACCCAGTGGAATTGCATGTCAGCTACAGGAGGGGGATGAGGGAGGAGAGGAAAAGAACATGAATCTTGTAACCATGGAAAAATGTTCTAAATTAACTAAATAAAATTTAAAAATAAAAAAAAATAAAAGGTTCACCATCACTGTTCTAAATCCTCAGGAGATTCCTTTAATCTCTAGCCTAGAGACTATCTTTCATTCTGGTCCCTTAAACTATGGTTCAGAGAAATAAATCCTCTTTTCTGATAATGGCTTCTTAGGGGGGGAAAAGTTTTTATTGATGTATCACAGTTATTCCCCAGGATCCACCCCCCCCCCAATACTATAATAAATTATTGTTCAGTTGTATCTGATTCTTCATGACCTTATTTGGGATTTTCTTGATAAAGATTCCAGAGTGATTTGCCATTTCTTTTTCCAGCTTATATTGAGCCAAATAATTAAATAACTTGCCCAGGGTCACACAGCTAATTTGTGGCCAGATTTGAATTTAGGTCTTCCTGACTCTAGGCCTGGCACTCTACCCACTACCCCTGGCCTTAAAGTAAGACTTTGGTAGAAAATTAAATAGCTAATGAATTTTAAAATTCCTTTCACTTTTAGCTTGAGCAAATCCAGGAACTGAAGTTAAGGGTCAGGTTCAAGGGTGCCAAATGGAGTGTAGATGGAATACCCTGTCCTTTTCTCCTCCCACACGTCCAGTCTGTTCATCAGCCTGTGGTCTAGTACCACGGAGAGGCCTGTGCTGAATCTCACCCCAAGCCTGCTTCTCCTCTCCTCCCCCTGACTGACGCCCTCTGGAGAACAATGAGAAAGGTTCATATTCCTGCTGCAGCTGGCGATGCTGGCCCGGCCCCAGTAATGGGGAACAGCTGTGGGAGATTTGGGCTCTCAGCTGTGCTCCCATCTCTGACCAATTGTTTGTCCAGCTCTCCCTGTGCCCCCCCCCCCCCAAGCTGCCGGATGCTTCCCTCAAGCCCCTCCCAGAGAGAGGCTGGACAGAGCACGGAACTGGGAGCCAGAAAGATCCGAATCCAAAGGCAGACTGGCATTGGCTAGTTGTGTGACTTGGGGTGAGTCTGCAAACCTCTTACGTTTGCTCTCGTATCAATGAAATGGGCATCATAACACCTGCATTACCTATCTCCCAAGGTTGGGGCATGGTTTAAAAAGTAATACTAAGTCAGATGGGATTTTCCTCTACCAATAAAAATAAACATCTTCTTTGCATCTTAGAACGCTGCCACGGGGCCTTGAGAGTTTAAGTGACTCACCTAGCTGGGAGGGAGCATTTGAACGGACAGATCCACCGTGCAATATTCTTATTGGTTGGGGATTCTGAGAAGAAATGCCTTTGAGGGGCATCAGTAGACTGAGAACCAGACCTAGAGACGGGAGGTCCTAGGTTCAAATCTGGCCTCAGACACTTCCCAGCTGTGTGACCCTGGGCAAGTCATTTGACCCCCATTGCCTAGCCCTTACCACTCTTCTGCCTTGGAGCCAATACACAGTATTGACTCCAAGACAGAAGGTAAGGGTTTAATTAAAAAAAAAAAAAAGAAATGCCTTTGAGTGGGGGGGGGGGGGAACGGGGAATGGGGGATGGAGAAGAGGAAGAGAAATGAGCTATGGAAGGCTGGCATCAACTTATCACCAACGAATTCATTCCCAAGCTGGACCCAAAGGGCTTCCTCCTTCACTTTCTCTATCACCAGCCTAAGCCTTGTGCTTTGAGAGAACCTGAATCCAAGAGAGAAAAGGCTGGGCTATACAGAAAGGGGGAAACATTACTAAAGGGAATAAGGGGGAAAGTAAACAAGTAAAGCCAGGCACAAAATCCCAAGGTGGTCAAGTTTGGGTAGGCCAGCTAGAACTGTTTTTCTATTTAACTCTGCTTCTCTTTAACTGGGGCCCAAGTCTCCCTACCCAAACTCCTCACTTGTTGGAAGTCACTTGCTAAGGTTTCTCATTGGTCTTGGTCAATATTTGGTTTGGTGCAAATTTCAAGTTTTTCCTGGAGTAGGTAGAGTTGGGGGAGAGGCCCCGGGCAGCTAGATGGAGCAGGGGATAGGGTACCAGACTTAAAATTAGGAACACTCCTCTTCTTGAGTTCAAATATGACCTCAGATACTTCCTAGCTGTGTGACCCTGGGAAAGTCACTTAACCCTATTTGCTTCAGTTTCCTCATCTGTAAAATGAACTGGAAGAGGAAAGGCAACCCATTCCAACATCTTTGCCAAGAAAACTTCAAATGGGGTCACCAAGAGTTGGATACAACTGAACCATAACAAAAAGGTCTCTCTTCCCCAGTCCTCACTTGTTAGAAGTCATTTCCTGTACTTTCTCTTTAGATATCATGATCGTTATTTGGTTTGGCACAATTTCAAATTTGTGCTGGAGTAGGTGGGGAAGAAGGGGACAGATTGGTAGAGCTCAGATATTTCCTTGCTATGTGACCCTGGATAAATCATTCAACCCTGTTGGTCTCAGTTTCCTCACCTGCAAAATAAGCTGGAGAAGGAAATGGCAAACCACTCCAGTGTTTTGGCCAAGAAAACTCCAAATAGAGTCCAAAGAGTGGGATAGGACTGAAACAACTTAATAACAACAACAACAAAGTGGGGAAGAGGCTGGGTCCCCTACCTCCATTTGGGTGGCCATCTGGGCTGGAAATCTCATCATTTCCTCTCTCTTCACCAGGTAGAGAGGCAATGATAGAACAGATCAAAGCCCATCCACCCAAGAGATGAGAACCACAGACAGTTTATCAGTGATGACCTTTCTCCAAGTGGCAGACTGTGCCACCCGTGTGGAGGAGGAATATAGTTGTGTGTTTGGTAAAGACTCTGGCTCCCTTTAGGGACAGAAGAAAATGAATAAAAAGACAAACACTAAAGACCTGCCATTTTCTCATGAGACAAGTAACCCTGCTTATCTGGGCCAAAAGAGCTGGAGCTGGAGTAGAAGTTCATCCTTATTGACATGTAGCCCAAATGAATGTGATGGAGAGAGCTAGGTGGATCAGTGGATAGAGTGCTGAGCCTGGAGTCAGGAAGACTCATCTTTCTGAGTTCAAATCTAGCCTCAGACACTTAATAGCTATGTGACCCTAGGTAAGTCACTTAACTGTTTGCCTCAGTTTCCTCATCTGTAAAATGAATTGAAGAAGGAAATAGCAAACAACTCGAGTATCTTTGCCCAGAAAACCCCAAACAGAGACAGGAAACAGGACACAACTGAAAGAATGACTGAACAACAAAAATGAGAATGATACAGGCAGACTCATCTTCCTGGGTCCAAATCTGGCCTCAGATACTTCCTAGCTGTGTGACTCTGGGCAAGTCATTTAATCCTATTTGCCTCAGTTTCATCATCTATAAAATGGAGATGCTAGAGTTATAACTAGCTCAGAACCTGTGAGGATTTGTTTCCAGACATTTACATAGAGTCTAGGGTCACCCCTTTTCTCTTGAATGATTGTAGATCCCAAACTTGCCTCATAGTTGTACAATTCCCCTACCCCCATGATCCCTTTGCCATAGCATCTCTCTTCCAGGACCTGCCTTCCCTTCACCCCCAGCCCTTGAAGGGGCAAATATTGGACTCGATTGAAGGATGTGCTATCCCTTCGCCTGGTATTATGGTGCCAGTGGTTAGATCATCCTCTGCACTGTAACTGCCATAGGCTCCCTAAAATTGCTCCAGGCGAAATAATCATATTAGCTGACATTTATGTAGAACTTTATTTGTTCCAGGCACTATGCTATGCACTTTACAAATATTATCTCATTTGATCTTCATAAGCCTCAGAGGTAGGTGCTATTATCACCCCCCATTTTACAGATGGGGAAACTGAGTTTAAGTGACTTGTCCAGGATCATACAGCTTGTAAGTGCCTGAGGCTGGATTTGAATTTAGGTCTTCCTGACTACTAGCCCAGCACTCTATGCCCTAAGCCACCTAGCTGTGCCCAAGAATTCCTAGATATGTTTTTAGCATATGACTAGGTTAAAGGAGACTTGGGCTCTTGGCCAAGCTTTTGGGAAGCATAACTTTCATTGATTGAGTTAAAAAAAACCTTTGACCTAGAAAATAATAATAATATCTCACATTTTTGTAACACTTGCCTTGCAACAGTATTGTGAGATAGCCTAAGTATATTTTACAGATGAGATTTACCTCAAGGTCACAATACTTGTTGGTAACAGATCTCAGTCTTCAGCTTAGGTCTTCTGATTGTTGCTGGCCAATGACAAAACCAATCAGTAAACTGATCTGGTGTTTCCAATAAGTCTGGCACCAATATGGTGAGACCCTGGTGTTCTAGTGGCCATCAGGCTTCCACAGGAGTGAACCAGCCCAGGATAGAAATAGATCAAGTCATTCAAATCTGGCCTTGGATACTTCTAGCTTTGTGATCTTGGACAAGTCACTTAACCCCAATTGCCAGGTCCTTGTTTCTCTTCTGTCATAGAATTGATACTTTATAAAGAACTAAGTCAAATTTATAAGAATATAAGCCACTCCCTATTGACAAATGGTCAAAGGATATGAACAAGCAATTTTCAGATAAAGAAATCAAAACCATCAATAATCACATGAAAAAGTGTTCTGAATCCCTCCTGATTAGAGAAATGCAAATTAAAACAATGCTGAGGTACTACCTCATACCTGTCAGTTTGGCCAATATGGCAATAAAGGAAAATGGTAAATATTGGAGGGGATGTGGCAAAATTGGGACACTAATGCATTGTTGGTGGAGTTGTGAACTGATTGAACCATTCTGGAAGGAAATTTGGAACTATGCCCAAAGGGCTATAAAACTGTGCACACTTTTGATTCAATAATGCCACTCCTTGGTCTGTATCCCAAAGAGATAATAAAAAGGGGAAAGCACCTACTTGTACAAAAATATGTATAGCTGCTCTTTTTGTGGTGGCAAAGAATTGGAAATTGAGGAGATACTCCTCAGTTGGAGAAAGGCTGAATACGTTGTGGTGCATATTGGTGATAGAATACTATTGTGCTATGAGACATGTTAAACAGAATGATTTCAGAAAAAGCCAGAAAGACCTGTAGGAACTGATACAGAGTGAAATAGCAGAAGTGGGAAAACTTTGGATACATTAACAGCAATATTGGACGATGATTATCTGTGAAAACTTGGCTATTCTCAGCAATACAGTGATGTGGGACAATCCTAAAAGACTTATGGCGGGGAATGCTATCCATCTCCAGAGAGAGAACTGGTGGAGTCATCTTTCACATAAGTGTATCTTTGGTTTTATTTTGGGGCTTCAGTTATGTATGGCTTTGCTCTTACAACAGTGGCCAGTATAAAAGTGTATTTTACGTGATAATAAAAAAGTAAAAAAAAAAAGAATCGTTACTAAGACCAAGGGAAAGGGTTTAAAAAGAAAAAATAATAAGTCATGCCACCGTATCCATGCTGTCCAGGGGGGAAATCTGGTTGGGAAGAGAGGAAATGAGGAAGGGAAAAATCATTTCTTAGGTGCCTATCATGTGTCAGATACTGTGCTAAATGCTTTACAGATATCATTTTATTTGACTAGGCCTGTGAGTGGCCAATCTTCTTCCAAAATGAGATAAGGAGAACAAGTCTCCCCACCCCTGAAAAAATCAGCCAATGTGCTTATGAATATTAGATAAGGTTCCTGCCTTCAGAGTGTTTATAGAATATTATAGTGGTGTGAAACTCCAATAAGCTGGGACCACTAATCCCTGTGGGCAGCATATTGGCTTAGAAAAGTTAATAATATTACCTACATTGTATTATAGGGGTAGTTAGGTGGCATAGTGGATAGAGGGTTGGTCCTGGAGTCAGTGAAACTCATCTTCCTGTGTTCAAATCTGACCTCAGACACTTATTAGCTGTGTAACCCTGGGCAAGTGTTTTAATGCTATTTGCCTCAGTTTCCTCATCTGGAAAAAGATCTTTAAAAGGAAATGATAAGCCACTCCAATATTTTGGCTGCGAGGACCTCAAACGAGAGCACAAAGAGTCAGACAATGGAGCAGCTAGGTGAGCCGAGGAAGTTTGCCTAGCCTTTGCCCTTCTGTCTCAAAGGTGTAACTAAAATAGGAAGTAAGGGTTAAAAAAAGTCAGACAGGACTGAAAAACAACTGAACAACAAGTGATACTTTGATCCTTAGTATTGTTTCTATTTCGATTCTGTCTACTCCTGAGTACTTAATCCAGCCTATTCTCCCTGACTCCCATTTCTGCTACTCCTTCCAATCTTCTTGTATATTGACCATTGCTTTGCTGTCTCAGATCTGATTTCCAATGCTGAGCTCCTTCCCCTGAGCAACGAGCAACTAACTGTTCTTGGCAGCCCTTGGCTGTTAATCCTAGACTGGCTGAAGCCAGCTGTTTAGACCAGATGTACATTCTGTGTACAGACTTGGAGACCTAGGACCAGGCTTTTTGGAGATTTGGAGCTGAAAGGGATCTGAGCGATCTACTAGTACAATCCCCTTGTTGTATAGATGAAGAAAGACAGAGTCAGAGAAATGAAGTAAATTGTCTAAGATCTCACAGCTGTAAAGACAATAATTATTGAATGATTAATGTGCTTATTTAATTTGGAGAGGAAGTTGGAGAGGGGAGTAGGCAGCTGGACTTGGAGTCAGGGAGATGAGTTCAAGCCCTGCCTCTACATATAATGACTGTGTGACTCTGGGGAAGGAAGGAAGGAAGGAAGGAAGGAAGGAAGGAAGGAAGGAAGGAAGGAAGGAAGGAAGGAAGGAAGGAAGGAAGGAAGGAAGGAAGAAAGGAAGGAAGGAAGGAAGGAAGGAAGGAAGGAAGGAAGGAAGGAAGGAAGGAAGGAGAAAAGCATTTATTAAGTGCCATCCTATATGCCAGGTATTGCATTAAGCACTGTATAAGTATTATTTTATTTAATCCTCACAACAATACTGGGAGATATGTGCTATTCTTGTCCCCATTTTACAGGCGAAGAAACTAAAGCAGATAGAGGTGAAGTGACTTGCCCAGGGTCCCACAGCTAGTCAGTATCTGAGGCAGGATTTGAACTCTGGTCTTCTCAGCATTCTATCCTCCACACCACCTAGCTTCCTGCTGGCAAATCATTTTAATCTCTCAGTGCCCCAGGTTCCTTTCTAAGACTTATAGAATAGGTGCCAATAGGCATAGGTAAAGGGAATTCCTCATTGGGAATTCCTTATATCAATCAATTTCAGATCCAAGCCAAAATAATAACAACAACAATAGCAGCAGCAGCAAGGATGATGATGATGATGATGATATACCTTGAATGATCCCTCAATTAATTTTGTGGGTACTCCATAATATCATTACCTTGACCATCGCCATCATCTTCACCATTACCATCACCATCAGGAAGTTCCCAGAGGGCAAGGATCCTACTGGTTGGACTTGATCTGCTCAAGGCTAGACCTACCATTATACTTCATACCTCATCCATTGAAGTTGACCAATGTGGGGGTAGGGTGGGAAGAACACTGTTTTGGGTCACTGTGTCATGCTAAGGAAGTATATAAGGAAGCCATCTGATATGTAAACATCTATGCTGTCTCTACAGGAATATAAACCAGATCAACCATCCCATCACTCCCCAGCAGCAGCTGAGGTCATCGCCGACCATTCGGAGGTACCCAGCAGTGGTCACTGGTCAGCTGACCTCCAATGCTCTAACTGGAGGGAATGGCCATGAACAGGGTGACTCAGCACAGCGGACAACCCATCTGGAGCATGCCTCACCCCACTGGGGTAAGAATCCCTATCTTTGTCCTTCCTGAGATAACCCAAGTTATATAAGGTCTATGATTGCCTCTTCTATCACCTCCATCACTCATATTTGTATGCATATGAATATATATATATATGTGCACACACACATATGTATATGTATATATATATATAATATATGTGCATAAACCCAGGATGGGGCAAGCAACAACAGGCAAGACACCACTAGTCCCTACTGTCCAAGAATTTCAGTATCAAAGGGAACAAGTTTCAGAAAAAAGAGGTGATAGCAAGCCAACTTTTGCCTCTTCCTTCTTCCTGTCCTTCTATTGGCTCATTTGCTGACTGTCATCTCATTAGATACTATAACCAGCATTTGGGAGCTGAAGCTGCTTTTTGATGGGGGTAAATGGAGGAGAAAACAGGAGATGATCAGGGAGGAAGTGGATCAAGAAAAGGGAGATATACACTTGTTCTGGAGAGAGGTGTCCTATATAGAGACCACCATAGTTTTATTTCCAACCTTTATTGTACATGTGCAGCTAGAGTTTGCTAGCTCTATATATGTAAAACCCAGTGGAATTGCTTATCAGCTCCAGGAAGGGGGAGGGAAGAGGGGAGGGAGTCAACATGAATCATATAACTTTGGAAAATGTATGTGTAAATTTGTTATTGGCATAGTTTATCATCTCTCTGGTTGGTGATTACTGTAGTTACTTCATTTGGTACCTACAAGTCCATGGATGCTTGGATTCACCAGAAAGCATAAAAGAAGACCAGCTACCCATAGCTCAGAGTCCAATACAAGATGGTGTCCTTTGTCTTAATCTAGATGACTTAAAAAAAACCCTGAGACATACTTGTTTATTTCCAGGAATTCCCAGCTTATCATCTCTCAGAACTTCATCTGAAAATTGCTTGTTCATATCCTTTGACCATTTGTCAATAGGGAGTGGCTTATATTCTTATAAATTTGACTTAGTTCTTTATAAAGTATTATAAGCCCAAGACTCCATTGACCAGTTAACTTGTAACTCTGCGAACTCCCCAGTGATTCGGTCTTAGCTCTGTCTGATCAGTGATAACCAGATGCTTCTCATACCCCAGAGTTATAATAATTAATCATTTCCAGCATTTACATAGTGCTTAAAGCAACTAAGTGGAAAAGTGAAGAGCATGCCCAGCCTGGAGACACAAAGGCTCCTCTTCCTGAGTTCAAATCTAGCCTAAGACACTTACTAGCTGGGTGATCCTGGGCAAGTGATTTAACCCTGTTTGCCATAGTTTCCTCATCTTATAAATGGGCTGGAGAAGGAAATGGCACACCACATATAGTGGTCAATCCTTAAGGTCAGTCTCCCCCAAATTCCCACCTTCTTCAAGAAGCCCTTCTTAGTCTTCTCTTTTTTAAAAATTTCTTTAGCTTTATTTTATTTTAACTAATAGAATTTATTTACATGTCTCAGCCCCTCCCTCCCCTCCTCAAATCATAGAAGACATCATTTGGGAGACAAATATGTATATATAAATTATGTCTTTCATGTTTCCATTTTTCAGTTCATTCTCTTGAGGTAGCATTTACAAGTTATTCTTCAAGTATTCAATCTGTAGCTGTGTATGATGTTCCTTTGTTTCTACTCTATTCACTCTTCCTTATCTCATGTAGTTCTTTCCCAGTTTAAAAAATTAGCCTGTTTATCATTTTTGTGGTATTCCGTCATAATCATATACCCCAATTTGTTTAGTCTTCTTAACTTTAGTGCTCTCCCTCTGAGACCACTGCCAATGTATCCTGTATGACTCTTATTTGTACAGAGTTGTTTCTATGTCATCTCCCCTCATTTTCCATTTGAGGAAATTGGGGCCCAAATGTGTCCAGGGCCACAGCTAGTAAATGTGTCTGGCAGGAGTCAATCCTGGAGCTTCCAAGCTCGCCCAGTGCACAAATGTGTTTTGAAGTGTACACAAAAGGGTTCAATTAGCAAGGGGAAAATTGGGAGGCGTGATCTTGAATGAAACGTCTCAGCTGGCTGACATTATCCCCTTCTGGGGGTTCCTGCAGATTTAACTACCTCGGGCATTTTCCCTGAAACCCTTTGGAAGAGACCTGACAGAGAATGACACTTGACTTGCCTTTGTGAGCAAGATGGTGACATAGCTCTCACTGACCTTGTGATGCAAATTCCTCAAGACTAAAATTTTGATTTACTCTCTGTGCCTCCAAATTTGACCAGCTCAGCATTGCTGTGGCCCTTACCTTCATCTTAGAATCAATATTGGATTTTCTAAGGAAGTTCTAAGGAAGAAGAGCAATAAAAGCTAGGCAATTGGAGCTAAGTTTCTTACCCAGGATCCTACAGGTGGGAAGTGTCTGAGGTCATATTTGAACCCAGGACCTTCTGCTTTTAGGCCTGGCTTTCTAGGTACTGGCCTGCCTACGTGCCCTCTCATCTTGACTTTTGAAATCTTGCCACTGGAATTGGATAACTGAAAGAGAGAATGAAGCTGAAGACGTTGTACAAATCTGCCTCACTTAAATCCAATTTATGAGTAAGTCAAAAGTCATCATCTAATAATGTTATTTTGGTCCTCTTCAAGGACAAAGGACAACAACCACTGTCATCATCATCATTGTAGCTAATATTTACATAGCTTTTTTTATTTTTATTTTTTGTATTTTAAATGTTTTCCCATGGTTCCATGATTCTTGTTGTCTTCCTCCATTTTCCCCTCCCCTCTCCTGGAGCTGACAAGCAATTGAAATGCCTTATACATGTATTATCACTCAAATCCTATTTCCATATTAAACATTTCTTACATAGCATTTTAAAAGTTGAAAAGCACTTTACAAATATCAATTCATTTTATTCTCCAGTAACCTTGAGAGGTAGGTGCTATTATTTTCCCCATTTCAGAGATGAGGAAACTGAGGCTGAGAGTGATTAAACAACAATCCAGGATCTATACAACTAGTAAAGTGTCTGAGACAGGATTTGAACTCTGACTGCAGGTCTATCCACTGTGCCAAAATATATGGGGAGGATTCTTTGCTTTGTTTCCTCCAAGAATTTTTCTCTAGTGTAAGCAATATGTCTCTTATTTCACAACATGATGAACATAGAAATATGTATTGTATGATAGCACATGTACAACCTATATCATATTATCTGCCTTCTTGGCAGGGGGGTGGGGTGGGAGGGAAGGAGGAAACATGGATTGAAAAATGTCAAAAAATTGTATCAACATGTCATCTGGACCAGGAGGACCTTATACACAGAGACTGATACATTGTGGCACAACTGAATGTAATGATTTCTCTACTAGCAGCAATGCAATGATCCAGGACAATTCTGAGGGACTTATGAGAAAGAACACTATCCACATCCAGAGGAAGAACTGTGGGAGTAGAAACACAGAAGAAAAACAATTGCTTGATCACATGGGTCAATGGGGACATGATTGGGGATGTAGATTCTAAATGATCACCCTAGTGCAAATATTAATAATATGGAAATAGGTTTTGATCAATGACACATGTAAAACCCAGTGGACTTGCTCATTAGCTATGGGAGAAAGTGGGAGGAGGAGGGGGAAAGAACATGAATCATTTAACCATGGGAAAATATTCTAAATTCATTAATTAAATAAAATTCTTCAAATCACACACAAAAAAAGTCATCTGGAAAAAAATAAAAAATTTTAAAACCCTATGGGATGAGACCCCTATAAATGGTGGCACAGTGGATAGAGTGCTAGGCCTGGAGTTAGGAAGACTCATTTTTCCGAGTTCAAATCTCACCTCAGACACTTACTAGCTTTATGACCTGTTTGCCTCAGTGTCCTCTTCTGTAAAATGTATTGAAAAAGGAAGGACAAACCTCTCCCAGATCTTTGCCAAGAAAGCCCAAAATGGGGTCATGAAGAGTCAGACACAACTGAAACTATTGAACCCCAATATCAGAACTCCTAGAAACATGGAACTCTTCATATTGGGTGCTGGGCCACAATGAGATTCTATCTTTTTTTCCTCTCCCTCCTTCAACATGATTGAGTTTCTCTGCTTCTGTACCATAAACACAGTAGCAAAGGAAAAGTGGAAGGCATCCTATGAGGAATCTGGTGTCTCATGAGTGAAAAGTATTTTTCTCAGTGCTTTGGGGGCTTAGCTATAGGCAGCCCCATGATGGGAGGCGGTTGCACTCCCTAGGACTAGTGACTTTAAAAGTCCTCTTGACACCCACAAAGCCCCGCTGCCCTGTTTTCTTTACTGCATTCACAGCAGCTATGCCAAGGGCAGCAGCAGGAAAGATTAATTTTCAGCGGAAAGTTACGGTGGTTGCCAAAACCCAGGCGCTCCTCAAAATGCCAAGTCAGCAGAGTTTGTGATTGCTGGCCACTGTGTTCAGGGGAAGACAAGTCTTCAAGGACAACGATTGTTTAAACCAAGGGGAAGACTAGAGTGGGTATGCTAATAATTTACTTCCCCCTCCTTCGTAGGGAACTGCTTTCAGATAGGTGGGACCATGTGGGTCTCAAGGAAAGGGAGAGGGATGCCAAGAGATACTCCTACCTACATAGGAGTTATCCATCCCTAAGACTTACATGAGGAGTTAAACTAGGGGGCTGTGGATAGAGAGCCAGACCTGGAGATTCAAGGTTCTGGGTTCAAAGCTGGCCTCAGATACTTCCTAACTGTGTGTTCCTAGGCAAGTCGCTTACCCCCAGTTGCCTAGCTCTTATCATGCTTCTCCCTGGAACCTGATATTTACTGTTGATTCTAAGACAGAAGGTAAAGTTTTAAGGAAAAGAAATAAAAAAAGACACTAGGAACTTAGTGCACCAAGAGGGTGGACCCCAATGGGACCTTGAAGAAAGATGGAGCTTTGAAGTTGGGCCATATGATCCAAGGCTAGAGAGTTGGAGCCTTGAAGTGGGGCCATGTGGTCTGAGGCAAAAGAATCAGAGCCTTGAAGCAGTCAATCAGTCAACAAATATTTATTAAGCGACTGTTGGGTAGCCGAGCCATGTGGTCTGAGGCATGAGAGTCAGTGCCTCAGAAATAGTAGGAGGCAAGAGTCTTACTGCCTCAGTGAGAAATAAAGGAGAGTGATGGTGATTTGGGGCCTTGATGAGAGAGAGAAAGAATGATTTGGAGCTTGTGGAGAGAGATGGAAAGATAGAACGTGACTGAGAAAGGAAAGAAATTCAAGGCTCAATGAGAGAAGGTTGGACAGGAGAGATGCCCAAATTCATTTGTACCAAGATAGAAATCCACAGGCTCCATTATCCTTTTTTTTTTAACCCTTAACTTTTGTCTTAGACTCAATTCTAACTATCTCCTCCAAGACAGAAGAGCAGAAAGAGCTAGGCAATGCCCAGGATCACTCAGCTAGGAAATGTCTCAGGTCAAATTTGAACCCCAGACCTCCCATCTCCAGGCCTGACTCTATCCACTGAACCATCTAGCTTTCCCTGAAGCTCCATTATCTTGATAGGGAAGAAAGATCAATATGGCAAAGAAATGTACCCACCCTAAGAAACAGCTCCCACCTATCCCATTATTGGTGCAGTGGATCTTGTGAACAAGGAAGAGGAGATGCCCTAGTGAGGACTGGTTGATATCCTCTAGAAAGTGTAGGAAAGTTTTCCTGAAAGTTAAGGAGCTTGGGTATGAGTCCAGGCTGTCTTTCAGTCCATTAGATTAGTAGTTCTTCCACTTATTGGTTTCCAGTCTCCTTTAAAACTCTTAAAAATTGAGAATCTCTCAAAGAGCTGAATTCAGTTAATTTGGGCTATATCTAGCCATACTGACTTAATTTAAAATGAGGGTATCTTAGTATTATTCTACAAATACAAAACTAAACTAAATACTAAAAAAAACTAAACATTCAGATTACTGTTGACCTTGTGGAGCCCCTGAAAGGATCTCAGGGACCCTCCAAGGTTTCCAGACCCCACTTTGAGAACTGCTGGATAATATAAAACTTGTTCTATAAGAAAGAGGGAGGGATACACATTCATACAGCACCTGCTATGTTCCAAGGCCTGTGTCAAATGCTATATATATATATATATATATCACCTCATTTGACTTTCACACAACCCTGCAAGGTATATACTCTCATTATCCCAGTTTTATAGTTAAGGAAACTGAGGCAAACATAGGGTTGGGCTGTTTGTATTTTTTAAAAGTTTTATTGATATTTTCTATCTTATGTCGACATAGTTATCCCAAGTATCCCTCACTTTTCCCCTCTCAGAGTCATAGCATGCAACAAATGGAATTTTTTTAGAGAGGAAAAAAAAATCATCCCAACTAATGAATACCTTGAACAACATGTGCATTGTGTAACACTTGTGTTACCCAGAAAACATGTGCATTGTGTAACACTTGTGGACCTCCCACTTCCACGAAAGTATAAGCTGAGATTGTCTTATCTCTCTTCCTTCAGTCCTGCTTAATCTTTATATTTTTGCTACATTTACTTTCTTTTTTTAACCCTTACCTTCCATCTTAGAATCATACTGTATATTCGCTTCAAGGCAGAAAAGTAGTAAGGTCCAGGCAATAGTTAAGTGACTTGCCCAGGATCACACAAGTAAGCAGTGTCTGAGGTCACATTTGAACCCAGGACTGCCGGTCTCTAGTCCTGACTCTCAATTCACTGAGCCACCTAGCTGCCTCTGTTCCATTTATTTTTTATTTTAGGGTATGCAGTTCTTTCTGGGGCAGTTTGGGGCAGTTGGAGTGAGGCATTTTCTGGGGCATTTTATTGGGTTGACGAAGGAGTTTAATCGGAGGAGTAATATGATCAAAGAGGCGATGTAGGAAGAGCAATCTGGCAGAAGGACAGGATGGATTGGAGGGGGAGGAGATGGGAGTCAGGGAGACCAGTTAGCAAACTCTTGCAATAGTCAACGTATGAGGTAATGAGGGCCTGAACAAGGGCGATGGCAGCAGGAATGGAGAAGAAAGTCTCGATCAAGACTTCCATTCACTCAGAGTGGTTGATCTCATCCAGGAGGAAAGCAATTTTATTTGATTAGAGTCATTCATATTAAGGTGTGAAGGACTGGCAGACTAAACTCTGTCAGAGGTTATATGCCTTTTGAAAAGAGGAGAGCTTTTGCCTCTGAACCAAAAGAACAATGGTCAGCAACTTGGCACCCTGTTCCAAAGAAGTGGCCAATCCCTGACTCGGACTGTTAGTTTCTCAAGGGCAGGGAGCCCAGGTTTCTGTTTCTCTTGGATTCTCCCACAAATCCTACATATATGAGGTGCTTAATAAATGCTTGATGGTACCTTGGTTTACTCACAACCTCTAATTTAAAAAAACAAAACAAAATACCTTATTGTCTGTCTCAGCATTTATACCAACTACTGGTACCAAGAGTGAAGAGCAGTAAGAACTGGTCAATGGGGCTTAAGTGACTTGCCCAGGGTCATACAACTAGGCCAAATTTGAACCCAGGACCTTATATCTCCATATCTGGTTCTCTAATCACTAATCCACATAGCTGCCCCCATTCCCACACCTTTGAAGTGTATGGTTCCTCCCACTTACTAGAATGAACTCCCTCCTTATGTTTATCTCATAGAATACCTCTCAGCCTTCAAGATGCCTCTGGACCATTGCCTTCTCCACAAAGACTTTTCTGATCCCCCCAGCTTCTGGTGTCCTTTCTCCCAGACTACTTTGCCTTTAACTATTTTATGTTCATTTGTAGTTCTTCAATTTGTAATTATTCTGTATATACTTGTATATTCATTATTATTATTAGAGTGTATGGGGTGTTCAGGGAATCCTAGCACTTCTGGTGTGAGGGCTTGTTGAGTCCTTTGCAGACCACCTTTGGTGTCTACCAGAACTCAATTCTCCTCCGGGTCTCCAAGAAGTTGTAGCATGCACAAGCGACTTCACTCCAGTAAAACTATCTTGGTAGGCAGCCTAAACCAGTTTGAGGATAACCAATGGGCCACAGAGCCAGCAGTGATATCTATAGGGGACAGCTATACCTAACATGGGAAGATGTCCCCTGATGGAGTGGGTGGATGAGAACAATTTATTTCAATGGCCATGAAGACAGCCAAGCAGGCTTTATGGAGCACTCAGCACTTGGTCAGACTTGGAAGATGCCAAGGTCACCCCCTGCATCCCAGGCTATCACCAATCATTCTAACCTTTGTCCTGCCACTGGACATGGATGTTTCTGGAAGAGAGAGTGAGGCTGATGATTTTAATCCAATTCATAAGCAAGTCAAGTCATCACCCTTTGAGGTTATTGGTCCTCTTTAAAAACAAAAGATGAACAGCAATGTCATTATTCTTTCCCCGTTAGGATGTAAGGTTCTCGGGATCAGAAATTATTTAATTTGTTATATTAATATCTGCAATACCTTAAAATAATTAAATAAATAATTCCCAGTTTTAGAAGTACTTACTAACTGATAGACTCTGAGTCAGGAAGTCCTTGTTTCAAATATTGCATCTGATGTTTAGGTGACCCTGGGCAAGTCACATAAGCTCCCTGAGCCCCAGTTTCCTCATGAGTAATATGGAAATGCTAACACCTGTAGAACCGACTTCCCTAGGTTGTTGAATATCTCGGATGAAATTATGTATGATTGGATGGATCTGTGGTTTCTTTTGGAAAGGGGAACTCCTGATGAAGAAATACCCCTTAGCAAGCAGATCACTTGATTATATACATCCTTAGAAAGCCACCTGGAGGCACAGAGAGGTTGTGACCTTGTGTCAGAGGTAAGACTTGAACCCAGGTTGTCCTGGGTCCTGGATTGATTCAGATCATCTCTTTGTCCACTAGGCCAAGCTGCCTCTTGAATTAATGTGTTATTGTTCAGTCATTTCAATTGTGTCCAACCCTTTGTGACCCCATTTTGGGTTTTCTTTCCCCCATCAATTACATATTGAAACAATTTTTGACAATTGTTTTCCAACATTTTGTGATCCAGATTCTCTCCCTCCCTCTTTCCTCTGGGATAGTATAGGTTATACCAGTGCAGTCATTCAATACATATTTCATATTCCTCATGCTATGAAAGAAGACATATATTGTACATACAAGAAAAAACTTGTAAAAGAAATCAAGTGAAAAATGTCAGTCTGCACTCAGACTCCATCAGTTCTTTCTCTGGAGGTGGACAACATTTTTCATCATCAGCCCTTTGGAGTAATTCCACTGGGTTATACATGTATTATCACTTGATACCTATTTTCCTATTATTTATTTTTGTAATAAAATAATCTCATTTGGGGTTGTCCTGACAATGATACTGGAATAGTTTGCCATTTCTTTCTCTGCCTATTTTTACAGATGAGGAAAATGAGGCAAACATGGTTAAGTGACTTGCCCAGGACCCACAGCTAGTAAGTGTCTGAGGCCAGATTTGAACTCAGGAAGATGAGTCTTCCTGACCCTAGCCCTAGCATCCTTATCCACTGTGTCACCCAGTTGCCACTGAATTAATGTACACGAGCTCTAAACAGTTCTCAGTTAGCCATGATGAGGATTTTCTAATCCTTTGGTTCTATAATATCTCAATACAGGCCTAAACCTGACTGAGAAAATCAAGAAAATCAAGATTGTCTTCACCCCGACCATCTGCAAACAGACCTGTACCAATGGACGATGCACCAATGACTGCTCCAAAGGGGATACAACCACCCTCTACAGTCAGGGAGGCCATGGACATGACCCCAAATCTGGCTTCCGAATCTGTGAGTCACACACGCTCCTTTCTTCTCTGTACCCAACACTGGAAAGGTCTCCTTGGGGCTATATTAGAGTTAGAGGGAAGAGAATGCAATGAGTAAGGGGAAAGGAAAAGTCGTCCCTTTCAATTTAATTCAACTAATATTTATTGAGCTCCAACTTTGTCCAGCACTAAGCATTTGGGAGGGGGATACAAAGCTTGCATAAGACATCCTCATAAAGTTTATATAATTCATAAAACCATAATTTAATAATTAATACAATATATAATTGCATTAATGTGGTATATAATGCTAATACCATATAATTTATGCAATTATATAAGGTTATATAATTAAGTTTCCTGCATTAGACAGTAGGGAAAACATCACATATAGGCAGATACCTGGATTTACTTAGTCATAGACCTGAGACTTCATGATTCCATGGACCCGATTCCCATCCGTTCTCTATTACCTTCTGAAGTCTGTCCGAGTTCATGTTCATTGTTTCCATGACACTATCTATCCGTCTCATCCTCTGCTGTCCCCTTCTTTTACCTTCACTCTTTCCCAGCATGCAAAGTAACAAATAAGAGTCTTGAGAGGAGAGAAACAAAGCGCCTTGTGAAGTTTACATGGTACGGTTCAATGGAACAAAGGTTATTGACGTGCAGAGTCATGGAAGGCTTCATGGAAGTGGCGATATTTGGGTTGGGCTTTAAAGGATGGGTAGAATTTCATGCAGAGGTGAGGAGTGGAACCTGGGAAGATGGGGAGAAAAGGAGTATAAAGAATAGTTGTTGTTTAGGTGTTTTCAGTCATGTCTGACTCTTCATGACCCCATTTGGAGTTCTCTTGACAAAAACACTGGATTGGTTTGCCATTTTTTTCTCTGGCTCATTTTTCAGATGAGGAACCGAGGCAAATAGGGTCAAGTGAATTACCCAAGGTGATACAGCCAGTAAGGGTCTGAGGCCAGATTTGAACACAGATTTTTCTGACTTAAGGTTTGGTAATCTATTCACTGTACTATCTAGTTGTCCTAAATAAAGGCTAGGAAAGATTATAAAGAAATAAGATAAAATATACTTTTAATAGCATATAATATACCTTATACTATTATAATCATATAAAATATACATATAGAATATAAAAAGTAAGAGACAGAAGCAGCAATGTACAGGGTTTGTTTGAGGAACATGAAGTCTATTTTGGTTCAAAATATTAAGGATATGTCAGGAAATTGTATAAAATAAGCCTGGAGATGTGTGGTGGCATCAAGTTGTAAATGTTTATATTTGAATGAATGTGAATGAAGTATTTGAGGCCAAATTTGAACCTAAGTCTTCCTGACTCCAGGAAAACCTAGCTGTAAAAATGCTAATCATCATCATCATCATCTTTTCTTCATCCTTTAAAAATTCCTGCTTTTAAGGGAACTGCTGGGTGGCTCAGTGGATGGGGAACCAGGCCCAGAGACAGGAGGTCCCTGATTCAAATCTGGCCTCAGACACGACCCTGGACAAGTCACATAACCCCCACTGCCTAGCCCTTACTGCTCTTCTGCCTTAGAACCAATACACAGTATTGATTCCAAGATGGAAGTTAAGGGTTAAAAAAAAAATCCACTCTGGCACCAAACTGTCACTGAATTAATGTACACAAGTTTTTATGATATAATTATTCATGTAATGAGAATAATTATTAGTATAGTATAATAAGTAAGTAAATAATAAGTAATATATATAAATATAATTAAGTAAATATAAATAAGTAAAATATAAATAGATAAGTAAAAATGCATGAGACAGTTAGGCGGTGCAGTGGATAGAGTGCAGGATCTAAAGTCAGAAAGATTCATCTTCTTGAATTCAAATCTGGTCTCAGACACTTAGTAGCTATGTGACCCTGGGCAAGTCACTAACTTCTGTTTGCCTTAACCCAATGGAGAAGGAAATGGCAAACCACTTCTCTATCTTTGTCAAGAAAACTCTGTGGACATGATGGTCTACACAGTCATGAAGAGTCCAATAGGACTGAATGACGGAAGAACAACAAAATTGACAAAGGCTCTTCCCAGGGTTCCAAGGCCATTGTGCCCTTTGGCCAGCTGCATTTCACCCATTTCCCTCCTCTCCCCACAATTTTTGCTTTCAGAACATTTTCCCAAGCACTGCTTTAGCCTGAGCTTCCTGATTTGACCTAAAATCATAGAGGAAAGGGCTGGGACAAGGACAGAACATGTACATCTTCCCTCTGAATAGAGGAGATGTGGATATTCCCATTGACATTCCATTGGTACTCACTTTAAATGTTGATGTTACAGACTTTTGCCAGATCCCCTGCCTGAATGGAGGCCGCTGCATTGGGAGGGATGAGTGCTGGTGCCCTGCCAACTCCACAGGGAAGTTCTGCCATTTGCCAGCTCTTCCACTGGACAGAAAGTTGCCAGAGAGATCCCATCCCCAGGCCAAGCCTGAAGGTTCTTTGAGACAGTCCATCTACATGTTGCCCCTCTCCAACCAACTGGGTGAGCATGGGCTCCGATGGGAACCAATGATGGGTTTGGAACTCTGTGGCTTCCCAGCTCCTTCCTCCCTGTGTCACACTGGCACCAAGTGAGCCAGAGGGAGCACTGAGGCAGGAACCTGGGGTATGAGCCCTCAGCAAGATGGGAAGGGGAACTGAAATGGTGGGTCCTTCCTGCTTTCATGGTTGCCTTGCCTTCACTACCGTAGTCGGCACAGAGAGAGTGAAAAATGTTTAATGGATGTAATGTGGTGAAATCGATATTTTAGAAAAAGGTCCAATGCCCCACTGGCTCTTTGTGTATCTCTAGTACTTAACATAGTGCCTGGCATATAGTAAATACTTAATAGATTTTTATTGACTGACTGACTGATAGATCCTAGATTCCTGATATTGAGGAAGCCTTTTTTTAACTGATGGTGACCCTGATACTTTTTTCCAGCCTCTGTGAACCCCTCCCTGGTGAAGGTGCACATTCATCACCCTCCAGAAGCCACAGTTCAGATCCACCAGGTGGCAAGAGTTCGGGGGGAGACTGAGCCCCCTGAGGAGAACAGTGTGGAGGCCAGACCTGCACCCTGGCTCCCTTCCCAGCCTGGCCAAGACCAGCAGGATAGCAACGCCATCACCTCACAGACAAGGGAGCCTCCTCAGCCACCACCGCCATCTTTCCCCAATCCTGAGGGGCTACTTGGCAGGTGCTATCAGAACTCAGTGAATGCACAGGTGAGGACCCAGTCTTTGTCAGTCACTGGCCTAGGATTGTTTGGGTATCTGTTGAGTTTGGACATGAAATTGTCTTTCCTTTTCCTTTTCCATCCTTCCTTCTTTCCTTCTCCTTCCAGTTTTACCATTTAGGGAAAGAAACTTAGAAGTCATCTAATCCACTCTTCTCATTTTATAGTTGGAGAAACAGAGGTAATAAATGACAGAGACACTATTTGAACCTTGAGTCTCTGATTTTAAATCCATCACTCTTTCCATGGCATGAGAGGCTGGAGTGGGAGTGTTAGGACCATTTTCCCAGGTGGTAAAACTAAGGATGGAAAATTGCTTGAGACAATTTGCTTGAGGTCACAAAGAGTCAGTCATGCCTGAGATCACTGAACAACAGTAACAAAAATGAAAGTAGCCTGGAGTTTAGCTGGGTGGTGCAATCTCTAAGGTCATTACTGCTCATTATCTCATTCCCTACTCCCTTCTTTGGAGGAGGGTACTTGGAGGATGGTGTGGGGAAGCAGAGTCATCAACAGAAATGTTTTTTTCCGTATGGGAAATTATTTGCTTTCTTATATCTCTGTTTCTATACCTACCTCCCCTGTCCAGCTTTTCCTGATTGATTTTAGCCTGAAGAAAAAGAGCATGGTCTAATAAAAGGAATACTGGCTGTGGGGTCAGAGAACAAGGTTCAAACCCCACATCTGATGATTATTTCTTTTATGACCTTAGACTAGTCTTTTAGTCTCCTTAGGTCTTGCTTTCCTTATCTGTAATATAGGGGTCTTCGACTAAATAGCCTTTGTGGTCCCTTTCAGTTCTAGACCTAGTCAGCTAACATTTATTTGTTTTTTAAAACCCTTATCTTCTGTCTTAGAAACAATACTAAGTATCAGTTCTAAGCAGAAGAGTTATTAAGAGCTAGTTAATTGGGGTCAAGTGACTTGACCAGAGTCACACAACTGGGAAATATCTGAGGTCAGATTTGAACCCAGGATCTCCCATCTCCACATCTGGTATTCTATCCACTGAGCCATCTGGAACTTTTGAAAAATGTTAGCTTCCTCAACAGGCAAAAGACAGTCCTTGATCTGAAGGAATGCACAGTCTTTTGGGGGGGGGCAGTATACAAACAATTATATATAAAGAAGATATATAGTGGATAAATTAGAGATAACCAACAGACATTAGACAACACTGGAATTAAAGATGATGGGGGAAAGCTTCTTGTAAGTGATGAGATTTTACCTGGGACTTGAAGGAAGCAAAGAGACAGAGATGAGGAGAGAGAGAGCATTCCAGGACCTGCTAGAGGGTGGCCACTGGATTTCATTTTCTCTTCATTCTACAAGACCCCTTTCTTTTGTTTCTTCCTTCTGAGAAT
This sequence comes from Monodelphis domestica, assembly GCF_027887165.1. Taxonomy (NCBI): domain Eukaryota; kingdom Metazoa; phylum Chordata; class Mammalia; order Didelphimorphia; family Didelphidae; genus Monodelphis; species Monodelphis domestica. Next base: position 256,663,039 of record NC_077227.1, read on the forward strand.
TCTCTGCTGGAGTTAGGGAATAATCTTATATGCCCAAGTTTGCCCACTCATCCTCTAAGAACTGAGCTCTACCACATGGATGATATCAAGGAAGAAGGAAGCAGGTTGCTGAGCATCTACTGTTTTCCCTTTCTAGTGTGCCAACCCCTTACAGGAGCTGACCAGGCAAGAGGACTGCTGTGGGAGTGTGGGGGCCTTCTGGGGCCTGAATTCATGTACCCCATGCCCTCCTAGGCCAGGTAAGTGCCAAGGGATGGAGAAGAGGAGGGGAGTGTTCTGATGAGTGTTTCCCCTGGGCTTGGCTTATGGCTCTTAGAAATAAGCCCATCTCTGTATTCCTGGTTCACTTGCCTCTAGGCAGAACATCTGAGCCTAGAAATAGAAACCAACTTTTTTTTAAAGGAAAAACTATGCATATATTTTCAGAGCAGAATGCAGATAAGAAGTACATTTGTACAAGAACTAAAAAATAAATTTTCAAAAAGGGGTTAGAAACCAATTTTTAAAAGTGACAATATTATAAGATGTGAAATGTTAAAAATAATTTTGATTATATTGAAATTAAAAAAGCTTTTGAACAAATAAAACTAATGTGGCCAAGATTAGAAGGGAAATAACAAACTAGGGGAAAGTTTTTATAATAAATTTCTCTGATAAAGGTCTAATTTCTCAATTTTATAGGGAACTAAGTCAAATTTATAAGAATATAAGCCATTCCTCATTGACAAATTGTCCAAGGACATGAATATACAATTTTCAGATGAAGAAATCAAAGTCATCAATAATCATATGAAATGTTCTAAATCACTCTTGATTAGAGGAATGCAAATTAAAACAATGCTAAAGCAACTGCCTCACACCTATCAGACTGGTCAATATGGCAATAAAGAAAAGTTGTAAATATTGGAAGCGATGTGGCAGAATTGAGACACTAGTGCATTGTTGGTGGAGTTGTGAACTGATCCAACCATTCTGGAGGGCAATTTGGAATTAAGTCCAAAGACATAGTTCTGTAAAACTGTGTATACCCATTGTTCTGGTAATACCACTCCTGGGTCTGTATCCCAAAGAGATAATAAAAAAGGGGAAAGGACCTACTTGTACAAAAATATTTATAGTAGCTCTTTTTGTGGTGGTGAAGAATTAGAAATTAAGGTGATGTCAGTCTGTTGGGGAATGGCTGAATAAATTTTGGTACATGTTGGTGATGGAATACTACTGTGCTATAAGAAATGATAAAGCTGGAAATAACTTCATGAACTGAAGCAGAGTGACATAAGCAGAACCGGGAGAACATTGTACATAGTAACAGTAATATTGTATGATGATTAACTGTGAAAACTCAGTTACTCTCAGCAATGCAATGATCTGGGACAATCCTGGAAGACCTATGATGGGGAATGCTAGCCACCTCCAGAGAAAGAACTGGTGGAGTCGTCTTTCACATCGGTGTATTTATGGTTTTATTTTGGGGTTTTGGTTATGTATAAGTTTGCTTTTATAACAATGACCAATATTGGAAGTGTGTTTTGCAGGACAATAAAAAAATATATACTTTTAAAAGTGGTGATAGCCAGTGGTCAGAGACCTTCACAAGTGCTAGAAAGTTGGACCAGGGAATGTTAGATACTTAGCTCAGAGCTGGTTCTCATTTTGGGGGGTCAGGGTTGGGGTGGTCTTGTCACTTGTACTTCTCCAGGGCATTTCCTTCTGTTGATTCTGATTTTTCAGCCCAAGATCCTTTGCATCACTCTTTCTATGCTCCCCATGGCACTTATCTCAAATTTCTCCATTTTTGGCTGAGAGAGACGCTTCTCCTTAACCCAGGCAGCAAGTTGGCCAAATGCTTTTTTGGCCATTTTTTTTTGGCCAAAAAGCATTTCTCTTTAAAAAAAAAAAATTACTGGGGGCAGCTGGATAGCTCAGTGGATTGAGAGCTAGCCCTAGAGATGGGAGGTCCTAGGTTCAAATCTGGCCTCAGACACTTCCCAGCTGTGTGACCCTGGGCAAGTCACTTGATCCCCATTGCCTAGCCCTTACCACTCTTCTGCCTTGGAGCCAATATACAGTATTGACTCCAAGACAGAAGGTAAGGGTTTAAAAAAAAATTACTGATGTTTTTAGTTTTTATAAAGTAGTCATTTCTTGATAGTATTCCTTGTCAACACATAACCTGTGAACCTTCCTGAGCTCCGAAGATCTGAGTTCAAATCTGATCTCAAACATTTATTAGCTGTGTGACCCTGAACAAATCACTTGACCTCTGTTTGCCTCAGTTTCCATCATTCTGAAATGGAAATACTAACAGCACCAACTTCGTAGGATTGGGGTAAGGATAGCCCGATGCCTGGACCATCTGTTGTTATTCAAGCATGTCTAACTCTTCCCAACTCCATAGCATGCCTATATTGTCCATGGGATTTGGAGTTATTTCTTATTTTCTTCTTCAGGGGATAAAGGCATTTCTTTGGATTGGAAATGGGATCTTCCTGACTCCAGGCCCAGTGCTCTATCCACTGAACTGCCTATCTGCTTCCTGGCACATAGAAGGTGTTTAATAAATGCTTGTTTCTTTCCCCTCCCCACTTTCTGTCTTTTTTTTTTAACCCTTACTTTAGAACTAATACTAAGACAGAAAAACAGTAAGGGCTAGGCAATAAGGGTTAAGTGACTTGTCCAAAGTCACACAGCTAGGAAATAGTTCAGGTCAAAATTGAATTCAGGTCCTCCTGACTCTAGACCTGGCACACTATCCACTGTGCTATCTAGCTGCCCCTAGGCTTATATCTTTTCTTCCTTCCTTCCTTCCTTCCTTCCTTCCTTCCTTCCTTCCTTCCTTCCTTCCTTCCTTCCTTCCTTCCTTCCTTCCTTCCTTCCTTCCTTCCTTCCTTCCTTCCTTCCTTCCTTCCTTCCTTCCTTCTTTCTCTTTCCTTTCCAATTTTAAACCCTTGCCTTCTATCTTAGAATTAATGCTAAGAACTGATTCCAAGGCAAAGGAATGGTAAGAGCTAGGCAGTTAGGGTTAAGTGACTTACCCAGGGTCACACAGCTAGAAAGTGGGTCTTTGAAAATGTTTTTATGTATGAATAATAATGCTGTGAGCTCATTGAACTCAGTGCTTCTCCCTCACATCCATCCATCCAGTGAGGTCTGACACCTCTGGCCATATATGGAGCCTATTGCATCTTCCAGAGGCTTTGCTCAGGGCCAGGTAGGACCTGTCTAGGGGCCAGAGGTCTGGGAAAAAAGCAAAGTGTGATTGTCCTGCTTTGCATCTGAAACTCTGTCTTCTCTCCAAGTATTTAATACCTACAGTATCTTATCAAGACTCATATTTTCTCTGGGTTGGAGCATAGGAATGGGAGAACTGAGGTCAGGAGCAGCAAAGGCACAGAAAGGAAGGCATTGTTTCTGGTTTGAGATCATACAAGTAGCATTTATGGCTTTTTTCTCTTCTATTCCCTCACTGAACTCCTAATTAGTTTAAAAATATTTTTAACTTCAAAAAATAATTTAAATTTAATTAAATTTTTTTGTTTAGCGTTCTTTGAAAATATTTATGTCATTCTTTAATATCTCCTCCCCTTGCCCTATGCCCAATCCTCTTTTATAAAAAAGTAGCACAGTTAAACATGAAGTAACCACCTCATTCTATATCCATAGGTCACCACTTTTTCATTTCTCTGGATTCATGGCTGATCTTTGGTCAGAGTTCTGAAGTCCTTTAAAGTTGTTTTCCTTTACATTACAGCAATCATTGTATAAATTGCTCTGATTCTGCATAGGTAGGTCAGTTCATTCATTTTTTTTTTAGTCGTTTGACTCTGTGACCCTATTTGGGGTTTTCTTGGCAAAGATACTGCAGTCATTTGCCATTTCCTTCTCCAGTTCATTTTACAGAGGAGGAAACTGAGACAAACAGTATTACGTGACTTGACCAGTGTTCCATAGCTAGTAAATGTCTGAGGCCATATTTGAACTCAGGAAGATTAATACTTCTGACTCCATGCCCAGCACTTTATTTGCTGCACCACTTAGTTGCCTCTTAGTCTCATTACTGCCCTCCAGAAGAGCTTTAGATTCTAGGTATGGAGGCAGATTGCCCTGAAGTCTGATTTTGGAATCAACCACCTCCCACTACTCTCTGAGACTTTCTTTCTTTCTTAAAAACAAAAAACAAAAACCCGCAAACTCTTACCTTCGGTCTGAGTAGCAATTCTAAGATAGAAGAGCAGCAAGAGCTAAACAGTCAAGTTAAGTGACTTGCCCAGGGTCTCTTAGCTAATAAGTGTCTGAATCCAGATTTGAACTCAGGAAGATGAGCCTTCCTAACTCCAGGTTTAGCACTCTATCTACCACATGACCTAGCTGCTCTTATTCCCATTATTGTCCTTCAGATAAGCCTTACATTTTAGATTTGGAGGCAGACTGCTTTGGAGAGAGCCATTTCCCACTGAAACTGAGCCATTCTTTTTTTTAAACCTTTACCTTCTATCTTAGTATCAGTTCTCATACAGAAGAGTGGTAAGGGCTAGACAATTGAGGTTAAATTATTTGCCCCAGATCACACAGCTGTGCTGTGTCTTGAGACTAGATATAAACTCAGGTCTTCTCAATTCTGGGCCTGATACTCTATCCACTGTGCTACCTAGCTGCCCAAGACTAAATCATTCTTGAAATGGGCAGAGGCAAGAGGACAGTCAGTGCCCTCTCCAGGAAACCAATCAATTCTGGCTGGATCAGCCTATATTGTTCATAATAATGATGGTATTTGTAGAACTGTGGTCTGTGAAACACTTGATTATTTTTTTTAATTAAAAACATTTTTTTTACCAATTGCATGTAATAAATTTCCATATAAGTTTTCTTAAATTATATGATCAAACTTATCTCCCTTCCTCCTGTCCCTTCCCCTTCCCAGTGCTGACAGGAGATTTGATCTGGATCATAGATGTATTATCATGCAAAACACATTTCCATATTGTTCATTTTTGTAAGTGAATAATCACATCAAATCACCACCCCCCCCAAAAAAAAAAGTGAAAAATTGTGTGCTTTTTTCTGTATTCCAACTCCCATAGTTCTTTCACTGGAAGTGGACAGCCTTCTTTGTCATAAGTCCTGGATACCATGGTATTGCTGAGAGTAGCCAAGCCTTTCACGTTCTACAATATTGTTCTCACTGTGTACAGTGTTTTCCTGGTTCTGCTTATTTCACTCTACCTCAGTTCCTGGAGGTCTTTTCAGCTCCTTTTGAATTCCTCCTGTCCATCATCCCTTACAGCACAATGGTATCCCATCACCATCATACACCACAATTTGCTCAGCCATTCCCCCATTGAGGGACATCCCCTTGAGTTTCCAATTCTTTGCCACCACCAAAAGAGCAGCTGTAACTATTTTTGTACAAGTAGGTCCTTTGTGAAACACTTTATATATTATAAACTGTCTCGATTTTTAATAACTTAGAAGAGATGGAGTATTATTATTCTCATTTTACAGCTGAGGAAATGAAGGCTAAGTGAGATTGTGACTTGCCCAAGACCACAGGGCTAGTAAGTTCCTTTTTCTTGAACTGTCACCACTTCTATCAGCTTCCCAGGAAGTCACTTTTCTAGGGTCACTTTGGGGTAGCCATAGTGAGTTGTTTAAGGGGTGGATTTGGGCATTGGACATAGCACCGAGAGTGGAAGGAATAGAGAACACTGCAACTTAGTCAACATGAAGAGGAGCCCTGGCCAGGTCTGGGCTGTCTGCAGGACTTCAGAATAGGGATGGGAGTATTAATTCCATCCAAATGGAAATTCAGGAGCCATTGGCTGATAATCATTGTTGAAGTGTGTCCTTCTTGTCCGAGTGCCCAGAAGCTGTCATGGTGGGTGGACCTTGAGAATTGAAAAACAATGAAAAAAGAAGAAATGAGGCTCTCCAGTAAGCAGACTGTGCTGACTGGCTGGGTAAAGGCATTGGGACTCAGGGGAAAGAAACAAGAGGATGTCTTCCTGTTCCCAGCAAGCCCTAACATTATGGCCATGGCCATGGATAATTAGATCACCCTTGCCCAAATTTGTAATTCTGCCTTAGGAGGTATGGGGAAGCCTTCTCTCTCTCTCTCTCTCACACTTACCTTTCATCTTGGAATCAATACTATGTATTGGTTCCAAGGCAGAAGAGCAATAAGGGCTAAGTAGAGGGTTAAGTGACTTGCCTAGGGCCACATAGCTAGAGAGTGTCTGAGGTCATATTTGAACCCAGGACCTCCAATCTCTAGGCCTGGCTCTCAATCCTCTGAGCCACCCAGCTGCCCCCAGAAGTCTTTTCTTTTAGGGCTACTTTTCATCAACTGTGATCTTGATTATACTTATTTATATACATGTTGTTGTCTCCATCCAAATGTAAGGTCCTTGAGGACATGAATTGTTTTTGCCTTTTTCTTTTTGTACCTCTAGGCTTAGCATATTACCTGACACATAATAAACTCTTCCAAATGCTTATTGAGGAGGCAGGTGGGTGGCTTAGTAGATAGAGAGCTGAGCCTGGAGACAGGAGGTCTAGGGTTCAAATCTGGCCTCAGATGCTTCCTAGCTGTGTGACCCTGGGCCAGTCATTTAACCCCAATTGCCCAGCCCTCATCTCTCTTCTGCCTTGGAACACAGTATTGATTCTAAGACAGATGGTAAGGATTTAAAAAATAAACAAATAAGCACTTGTTGATTGATGGATTGACTCACTGAGACCCCAAAATAAATAGATAAATAAATGCTTGTTGATTGATAGATTGACTCACTGAGGTCCCCCAAACTTGCTTCCACTGAGTATAAATGATCCTACATCTGATCCTATGATGTTCTCAACATTTATGGCCCCCTGACCCCCTCTGACCCTATGTGGCCACTTCATAAAGTTTCTCCAAATAACAGAAAATCTAAAACTCATAAATTAACGGGGATGTCACTTTTAATTCTCAGTTTAAGTGCAACTGGTGGGTCGCATTACACCCAAGTGCATGGCCTGGGACCTATTATAAGGGAAGAAATAGTCCTGGGAAGCATGCGAAGACTGCGCCAGTGCCCATATTTTGCCTGGAGCGAAGGCAGCAAGTATTAGAACACACAGTGTTCTGCGGGATGGTTTCTTATGGGAAACTACCCATAGGTCATTGCTCAGCCTGCACCCTAAAGCCTGGGCTAGGGACGAGAACAGAATCCGCAAATCCCCCCCTCCCCCACAGCAGAAGCCGCCGCTGGGATTGTGGATGGAGCTCTTGGGCGTGGGTATATACACAGCCCCCAGATTTGGGTGGGTGCAGAGTCACATCCTATAAGCCAATGCATTTCTGGGAACTGTCCCACCCATCCCACTTCCCCCATCCCAGCAGTGTGCCAGCCGAGTAACGGCATCCGAGGGACTGAGCGGTCCAACAGGGTCCCTCAATTAAATCATTTCCAGTTTTAGTCTTGGCCACATCCCACCTGATGCCCACAGACCTTCCCCTTCTTGCCCCCCACCTCCGACGGAGCTGGCAAGCTCTGCGCTGGGTCTGGAGTCCACATGTGTACCGGGTGTGGGAGCGTAAGTCCGTGACTCCGGTCAACCGCACCCACAGCCGCTTTGCCCCCCACTTTCTGCCCCTCCCCCCAAGCTCTGAGCAGCAGGGGCCTCGAGGGCTCATGTTTCCCCTCCCGGTTATTGGGGGGTCTCCTACAGCCTTGGGTACATCTCAGGAAGCTGGGCACAGGGCTCCAGACCCCTGGAATGTTAAGCATTCCATCGCTCCCAGCAAGAAATAACAAAGACCAGGGCAATGTAAACATTTGCAAATGCATTAAAGTGCAGCTGGGCATTGTATAGAGAAGGAGCAAGATGGATGGAGAGCTTGTTTGGGTTGACAGGGTGCCAGGGACCCAACTCCATAGCAAAGCCCAGAGCTGGGGGGTGTTTTTTCAAATCCCAGAGGACATCAAGCTAGTGCTACTGTGTGAAAAGCAGATTTGAGGAGAAAATGAGGAGGGGTCTTGCTTTTAGGGACCTCCAATACTAGGTAGCTTAAGGGGAGGCTGGAGGAAACTCTAAGGCAAGGCTTCTGGATTGTGGCCCAAGTCAAGGTTCATTATCCCTCTAAGACGCCATCTTTTCAAATAGAGCCAAATAGAGCCACTGCCTACAGGTCAAGTACTTCGAGATCTTAGAAGAAGAGAAGAATCAGTCCAAGATCCCAATTTGTTACCAGCAGACTTTTGATTTCATGACTTCTCTTCAATCGCCTTTTTGATACCTGTAGCTTTTTGCTGGGCAACTGAAGAATGTTCTCCAAGAACCTTGCTGTCTTCTGGTGCGTAGAACACTTGCTATGATGATAAGGGCTTAAACTTCTCCCTTTCAGAGCCCAGGTGTGTTTTTCTTTTTTAGAAAGGTGCCATTTCCTTGCGAGATAGATCAGAGAATCTGGGCTGCAGAGAAATTCCTCCAACTCTTTCCATCTTCCTGCCTTCATACTGACACCCTGAGTGGCAGGTAGAGATCTGTGTGTCCCTTAAAACTTTGGGGATCCATCCTATACTACACTGGATTTTCCCCAATCCCTTGGGGTTTATTATAGTATTCCAGCTCAGAGATTCACCCTGCCTCCCTTGCTACTAATCCTTAGACAGTACATAGCTCTCAGAACACACTTTTATACACTTTTATTGGTGCCACATTTTTTAGTTTTCATCCCAGAGAAAGAGACAGACATCTGGATTGACTGGAAAGTTGGCTGGTACCACATCTGGCTTGGCACTGACTGTGTCAACCCCAAAGGCCCTTTTGCTAGGGCATTCAAGGTTGGCACACATTGTACAGCTCATCCTGGTGGGTGGCAGTTTTTTTGCCATGAGATACCCTTATAATAGGTGAGTTCTCCGAAAAATCTAGATTCCCTCCTGGCCCTTCTTGGAATTGACAGTTCTCCACTCTGCTTTCCATAAAGATCCTTTCTGCATCTCTCCCACATGGCTGATCTGGGTCTCCTTGCCCATTCTGTTGATGCATAGACCAGGCAAAAGAAATCTATATCAAGAACATATCCATATGGCACAGAACAATATTATTTCATAATAGGAGATATGTACTAAAACATACCCATGGTTTCATGCCCTTGCCCTCAATGAGTGGGTTATAACTGAATAGACTCGATGATAGTCTAAAGGTTAGGTCACAGCCAACCAGATGACCTGCTGAGGTGGCCATTTGACCTTCAGCTTCTCTGGAGATCAGTTGGTATGCCTTTTTTTTTTTTTGAAAAGGGAAAGAGAGGGAGAGGATCCCAAATACCTAGTCCCTGCTTGCCCAAGACAAAGAACAATAGGCTATACAAAGGAAGAGGTCTGACTAGATGGCTTCTCCCCTTTCAGCTCTAACATTCAGTGATTCTGTAAAAACAGCATGGATGTTCTTGGAGCAGAATGGGATCCTTTTTATTCTTAGATGTCCTGTAGATGAGAGACATTGTGTCTGAGTGGAGTGTCTTGGACTTGGAGGATTCATTTCATCAACAAACATTTCTTCAGAGTCCACTATGTGCCAGACACTGAGGTGCTAGGGGTACAATGACAAAAATAAGAGCCTTTGCCGTCTCTTAAAGAGGATGGGGTGTGACAACATGTGCATATAGAATTATGTACAAAATAAATTTTAGAATGGCTTATGCTTTTATTGGCACAGGGAACTCCCAGTAAGGAAATTCCTTTTACCAATGAAGATCAGTACCTACTTTGCAGCCTAGAATCTTAGGCAGCCATGTCTAAATCGGGTTGAGCTTAAACATTGGTAAGTTAGGGCAATGTCTACTCCAAACATGGGAAGACTTCCTCTAATGGAATGGGCAGATGAAAACAATTTGCTCCATGAAGGCAGCTGAAATAGGTATTATGGAGGGCTTAGAACTTGATCAGACACTGCATCCTGGCCATCACCAATCATCCTGACTTTTGTCTTGCCACTGAACTTGGATGAAAGAGAGTGAGGTTGAAGACTTTGTTCCACTCTGTCTTACTTAAATCCAATTCAGTCACCAGTGGTCATTTGGGTCTCTTTGAAAACAAAGGTCAAACAACAGGACATTGAACAATTAAGTGATTTGGTCAGAATCAGGAGGTGTTGGAGGTCTGACTTGAACAGAGATGTTCCCAATCCTAAGCCTGGCTCTCTATCCACTAGTCCATGCTGCCTTTGGCTGTTGTAAGTATTTTGGAGTATATTTGCCTTTATTTCTATTTTTGATCTCTTTAGGTTTTATATGTCTGTGTGTCAGGGCAACTAGGTGAAACAGTGGATAGAACACTGAGCTTAGAATCAGGAAGACCTGAGTTCAAATCCAGCCTCAGCCATTTCTAGCTGAGTGACCCTGGGCAAGTCAATTAACCTTGTTTGCCTCAACTTTCCTCATCTGTAAAATGAACTGGAGAAGAGAATGACAAACCACTCCAGGATCTTTGCTAAGAAAATCTCAAATGGGGTCATCAAGAGTTGTTCGAGTCTAAAACAATGAATAACGAGAATATATATATATATATATTCTTGTTTAGTTTTTTAATATAATATATATAAAATTCATACACATATATTGTTGTTCAGTGTTTAATATAATATAATATAATATAAATATAAAATTCACACACATATATATTGTTGTTGTGTGTGTATCTGTGTATCTGTAGGTCAAAGGGAATTGGCATTTTAATCACTTTCTTATGCATAGCTCCAATAACAGCATATTACTATGCCTTTCTACAACCTCTCCTACATTTCCTATTTGTCCTCTTTGCCAATTTGCTAGGCATAAGAAAGTGCTTTTAAACCTTAAAGGGTTATGTAAATGTTAGTTTACACACACACACACACACACACACACACACACACACACACACACATAATATTTCCAGACTTGCCTCTGTCTTGAATTTGGGGAAGGCTGTTCCAAGGGATGCAGTTGTGTGCACTAATTCAAAGCTTAGTCTGTGCCCCTTATTGATTCTCTCTGTCTGTTATTTGGATAGTAGCCAGTAGGAAGTAGCCCTGGGGAAGACCAGGAGAAAAGTGACATTGGACTTTGGCACCCTTCCCATTTCATTTGTTCAGTGTCTCTTTCTTTCATTTCAGCTTCTATCCTCAATCCATACTCTGATAGCTATACTGCCCTCTCTCTAGGGTAATTTATAAAGTTCAGAACTCCCTTGGTCTCTGCAGCATTAGTTTAAGGTGTTACACCCTTTAGAACCATGTGAATGTTAATATAATTTAAGATATTTCTTCAAAATGCTAAACAATATTTATCTAAAATCAAGACAATGTTCCCTATAATGCTAAAATACTAAACATTCTCCCAATAAGTTTGGAGGATTCCACTGTCACTATCATTCATTTAATATCGTTTTAGAAATGCTACCTAACTTTGCAATAAGGCAGGAAAGATAAATTCAGGTGAAATGCATAGGCAATAGAAAATAAAATGGTATCTATTTGAAGATGATATGACTGTTTACCTAGACAGTCCTAAAATTGTAACTAAATTGGCAGGTTTTTGTATATATATATATTTCAAACTCAGTAAGAAGAGATAGAAAAAAAATTCATCCAAAGTAACAACAAAATGTATAAATTATCTAGCCATTCACCTACTAAGATGAGCTTATATGAATACAACTACAAAACACTTTAAAAATAAATACAATTAATAATTAATAAGTTTGTTATTAATAAAAATAAAGGAAGACAGATAATTGAAGTCATTAATTGCTCATGGTTAGGCCATGACAATATAATGAAATTGGAAATGTTCCCTAAATCAATTTATAGATTTAATGCCATACCAAATTACCAAAGGCCTATTTTATATATCTAGACAAATCAATAAGAATATTTGTCTGAAGGAGCAAACTGTCGAAGGAAATTATGAAGAAAGTATGATTGAATAGGGCTAAGCAGCTCCAGATCTCAAATTTTACTCTTAAGCAACAATCATTTAAACACATTAGTACAGATTAATAAATATAAAAGTTAATCAGTGGAACACATTAGGTAAATAATATCTAGAAGAAACTGAACATAGTAGTATAGATATCAGTAACCCCAGTGATGCTAACTACTGGAGTAAGGAATCCCTACTTGATAAAAAATTGTGGGGAAAACTGGAAGAAATCTATCACGAGCTATTCAAATCAATACTTATGCCTCATTCTGATGTTGGTCAGTTATTTCAGCCACATCTGATTCTGTAACCTCATTTGAGGTTTTCTTAGCAGAAATGCCGGAGAGATTTTCCTTTTCCTTCTCCAGTTTATTTTACAGATAAAGAAACTAAGGCAAACAATAAGGATCTGAAATTGGCCATTCTCTATAATAAACACCAAATAGATTAATGACAGACATAAAAGATCATATAAACAAAAATTATAGAATAAAGAAATATCTTTCACAAAAAGGAGTAGATTCTTTTTTTTTTTGAAATTTTTATTTAATTAGTCAATTTAGAACATTATTCCTTGGTTACAAGAATCATATTCTTTCCCTCCCTCCCCTCCTCATCCCTTCCCATAGTTGACATGCAATTCCACTGGGTTTTACATGTGTCCCTAGTCAGAAACTATTTCCATGTTGTTGATGTTTGCACTAGGATGCTCATGTAGAAAAAGGGGTAGATTCTTAATGAAACAAGGGATGGAGAAGAGCATGAAGGCACTTTACAAACCTTAAGGTACTATTTATAAAACACAAAATGAATAATTTTGATTGCATACAATCAATAAGCTACTATGTAAGCAAAATCATTTTAGCCAAGTGGCACAGAGGCTAGAGCACTAGACCGGAAGCCAAGAAAATCTGATTTCAAAACTCGCCTAGAACTTCCCAGCTATGTGGCTGGATAAGTCACTTAACCCCAATTGCCTAGCTCTTGCTGCTCTTTTGTCTTTGAATTGATACTGAAACAAAAGGAAAGGGTTTTTAATAATGTCATGGAAAGGGTAGAGCAAAGGTTCAAGGAGACGATATTAAAATTTTAATGTGTTGATTTTTTAATAAAAACTCTGCAAATATTTTGTTTCCTAAGTCAATATGCAGCCCTGCAGAAAACCTTAAGTATGGTTTAGCGTTCAGCAGTTAGCACATTTTGTTGTTCGATCATCTCCAACTCCTCATGACTGCGAGGACCATAGCACTCCAGGCTCTTTTGTCTTCCACTCTCTCAAAGTGTGTCCAAGTTCATGTTCAGTGTTTCCATGACACTAACTATCCATCTCATCCTTTGCTGTCCCCTTCCATCTTTCCCAACGTCAGGGTCTTTTCCAATGAGTCCTGTCTTCTCACTGTGTGGCTAAAGCATTGAAGCTTCAGTTTAAATATTTATTCTTCTCATGAATCATCTGAATTTTAAGTCTTGACTGAATTGATCTCCTGGCTGTCCAAGGGACTCTCAAAAGTCTTCTCCAGCTCCACAATTCAAAAGTATTGATTCTGTGGCACTCAGCTTTCCTTATAGAGCTTTACAATGCTACTGAAAAAATCATTTGTTCAGACCTTTCAGTCATGACTGACTCTTTGTGACCCCATTTGGGGTTTTCTTGGCAAAGGCAGTTGAGTGGTTTTCCATTTCCTTCTCCAGTTCATTTGACAGATAAGGAACTGAGTCAAACAGGGTGAAGTGACTAGCCCAGGCTCACATGGCTAGTAAATGTCTGAGGCTAGATTTGAATTTAAGAAGTTGAGTCTTCTTTACTCCAGGCCCCGTACTCTATTCACCGCACACCTAGCTGTCTTCTGAAGAAAACCATAGCTTTGATGATACAGACCTTTGTCAGCTAGGTGATGTCTCTTCTTTTTAGCATGCTGTCCGGAGAGCAAATGGCTTTTAATTTCATGGCTGGAATCATTGTCTACGGTGACCTTTGAACCCAATGCTATGCAATCTAACATTGCTTCCATTTCTTCTCCCTCTATTTGCCAAGAAGTAAGGGGACCAGATGTCCTGATCTCAATATTTTTTCATGTTAATCTTCAAGCCAGTCTTTTCACTCTCCTCTTTTTTAAATTTTAAAGTTTTTAATTTTTAAAAATATTTTTTAAAAGATTTCCCATGGTTACATGATTCATGTTCCCTTCATCCCCTTTTCCCTTCCCCCTCCTGGAACTGACAAGCAATTGCACTGGGTTATACCTGCATTATCACTCAATACCTATTTCTATTTTATTCATTTTTGTAATACTCACTCTCCTCTTTTGAGATTTCTTAATTCTTCTTCACTTTCTGCCATCAGCATGGTCCTTGCCTTTTTGAGATGGTTGCTATTTCTCCCTTCATCCTTAAAGCTGGCATTTCATTCATTTCTCATGGCATACTCTGCATAGAAGTTAAACAAATAATGGAGGTACTTAAAAAATGTTGATTGACTGGCTATGTGACCCTGAGCAAATCACTTAACCCCCATTGCCTACTCTTTCCCACTCTTCTGCTTGGAATCACTACATAGTATTGGTTCTAAGATGGAAGGAAGATAAGGGGTTTTTTATGTTGATTGATTGGTTTCCATTTCTATTTGAGTTTGACACCAGTGGTTTAGCACCCCACAATGTTAAATAACTTACCCAGGGTCACACAGTACATGACAAGGATAGGACTTGAACTCCGGTCTTCCTAGACCAGAGATCAGCTCACTGTTCACTACACAGAGCTGTCTCTGAGGATCAGAATAAAAAACAAGGGAAAATGTCAGGAAAAGGAGATTTAACGCCCAATATAATACTATCCCTGGTCCTGATAGCGATAGAAATCATTGGCTGTATGGCCACCCAGGCTCACTGAGAAGATGGCAGAAGAAGGTGACCCGAGCAGGCGTGGCAAAGGGATTGTAGCCAATAAATGCAGACCCCTGGATCTAACCACATTCTCAGCTTAGCTATTTCCCATACTTGAGTACCCTGCATTGGGGAAACAGCTGTATTGGGGCGGTGTTCATGTACTTTGGGTGAGATTCCCAGTCCCCTAGAGAAATGAGATTTTCAGAATTCCAGTTGTGTTAAAAAGGCAAAGCTACTCTGTCAGTGTTACTCGAAGAGGTTCTTTTCAGGATACGTGGAGCCCACTGGGGACCGTGCCTCGTTGGCACAATTCTAGTAAAGATCGGCAGTAGCCGATATAGGATGAGCCGATTCTCCATTCCTGGACAGCATCCACCTGCCTATTGGTGGTCTATTAGTCCATCAGCAATAGTGGAGGTTCCATTCTGTATGGAGGCAGGGAGATGAGAGGATGCCCTATGAAGTCCCTTTTATCTCCGGTACCTTCCTTTGGGAAGCATCAGGATCCAGTATTAGGTGGGATTTCCCATGGGATGGAGAGATTTCATTGGAATTTCATACAAATGTGTCTGGATTAGGGCATAGACCAGAGGGGGCCCCTATTTTGGGGACACAAAGGGGAGAGGAGGAAGGAGATGTGACCTTGTCTCCAGCCTTACAAGAAGTCAAGCTTCTAGTCTTGGTTTACAAGTGGATTCTGGTCCATCTGCTTCCATGCTTGAGTGGCTTGGACTCGGCGGATAGAAGGCATGTAGGTCTGCTCTCCCTGCTAAGGGTGGGTGGAATGGAAGGGCCCCACACCCTTTCAATCCTCTTGTTATAGAGACACCTTTCATCAGAGGCAGAGATCAGAGGCTTTTGTAAACAGACATGTCTTTTGCCAGAACATGTGTCTTCACCATCTCCTTCCTCCCCCCCTCGCCCTCTGCAGAGTGCCTGAGCCAGAACTCTCTGAAGCAATTACTTGGCTGCTGATAAAGTGCTGAGAGTCACCAACAGCTTAGGAGGAGAATTCCCAGGGTAGGAACAGATTCAAGCAATTGAGGGTTCTTAACCTGGCGTCCTTGATCTTCAAGAGATGTTAATAACTGTGTTTCTGCATTATGGGCTTCCTTTGTAATGCTATCTATGTATTGTATATCAAACATTAAAAAATGCTGTTCTATAAAGGAGTCCATAGGCATCGCAGACTGCCAAAGAAGTCCAGTGCTCCCAAAAATGTTAAAAACCCATATGCTTCTTTCTATGGTAAGAGCTTAGGACCAGAGGCAGGGTGGAATAGGGAAAAGAGAAAAGTTCTAGAGAACAGAAGCCTTCCTGAGTTCAAATCTGGCTTCAGACACTTACTAGCTGGGTGACCCTAGGCTCGTCACTGAACCTTGTTTGCCTCAATTTCCTTATCTGAAAAATGAGCTGGAGAAGAAAATGACAAACCATGCCAGAATCTTTGCCAAGAAAACCCCAAATGGGGTCATGAAGACTCAGATACAACTGAAATGGATGAATAACAACAGTGGTCTCTAAAAAGAATCTTATTATAAAGAGTATGTTTAGGTTATAGCTGCTGGTAGGAGATATTTCAGCAGTGAAGCAGAACTTGGGGTTGTAACAATGAAAGCAGCATTCCTATTAAACAACTAGGAGGTGCAGTGAATAGCTGGAAGCAGGAAGACATGAGTTCAAATCCTAACTCCGACAAACCACTAATCCTAAAAAAAAATTCTCTAAACTTACAATACTAGCTATATGAACTTGGGCAAGTTACTTACTTTTTTTGCCTCAGTTTCCTGAACTATTTAATGGGGATAATAATAGTACCTACCTCCCAGGTTTGTTGGGAAGACCAAATGAAGTAATATTTGTAAATGCTTAGCACAGTGCCTAATTTATAGTAGGTCCTATATAAATGCTAGATATTATTATTATTCCTAAAACCAATGTCTTTTCTTTGTTTCTCCTTTAGGATTTTTCCTTAGGAACCAGATTAAGAGAAGTTTATATATATATATATATATATATATATATATATATATATATATATATACCCTCATATTAGATCAAACCATATTGATGAACAATAGGTATAAACACCTATCTCTGCCACTTCTTGCTTCTTTGCCATTTAAATATTTATTGGGAATTTCAGTGAATTATCCAGTACAGAAAGAAGACTTACGGAGTCACTTGCTGTTAGCGATCTTGGGAAGACTAAGAATTTTGAAAAATCCTAGAAAATGAGAGAGATGCCATAGGACTAGAGTAGGACAATTGGCCCAATTTTCAAAAAAGAAATGACAATAGAGTCTGGAAATAAGAGGTCAATGAGCTTAACTTTGATTCTGATAAAACTTTAGAATGATCTAGTTATCAAATACCTAAAAGAAAAATGACAGTCACAAAGAGGATCATGACCTTACCAAGAATAGCTCATGTCAAATTAACCTCATTTTATTTTTGTTGTTGTTCAGTAGTTTCTGTTGAATTTGACTCTTCCTGACCCCATTTGGGAACAAAGGTACTAGAGTGGTTTGCCATTTCCTTCTCCAGCTCATTTTATAGATGAAGAAACTGAGGAAAAAACTGAGTTGCCCAGGGTCACATAGTATCTGAAGTTGGATTTGAATTCAAGCTTCCTGACTCCAGGCATTGCACTCTATCCCCTGTTCAGCATAGCTGTCTCACATTTTATTTTTAAAAACTACTCTAACAGGAGATCTAAAAACTGCTCTAGAGAGATTTAAGCCTGACAAAGACTCATGTTATTTTTGTGGAAGAGATGGAAAGATGTGGGCTAGAAGACAACACATTTAGGTGGATTCCAAATTGAAACTGATTGACTGGCTGGTTCCATAGAGTAGTCATTAATCATTCAATGTTAACATGCAAAAAGATCTCGACTGGAGGTCTCTAGAGATTTATGCTTGGCCCTCTACTCTTTAATAATTTTGTCAATGATTTGGATAAAGGCATAGTTGGCATGTTTACCAGATTTTCAGATGACAAAAATTTGGGAGGAGTCATTTACATGTTGGATGACAGTATCCAAAAATATCTTGACAAACTAAAATATTGGGCCAAATATTTGAAAATGAAATTTAGTAAAGATAAATGTAAAATCCTCCGCATAGATTAAAAAAATAAATTCTACAAGTTCAAAATGGGGGAGGTGGGACTAGATAAAAGCTAACCTGAAGAAAAGATCTGAGAGAGTTGGTAGATCACAATTTCAAGAAAGAAGGAAGGAAGGAAGGAAGGAAGGAAGGAAGGAAGGAAGGAAGGAAGGAAGGAAGGAAGGAAGGAAGGAAGGAAGGAAGGAAGGAAGAAAGGAAGGGAGGAAGGGAGGGAGGGAGGGAGGGAGGAAGGAAGGAAGGAAGGAAGGAAGGAAGGAAGGAAGGAAGGAAGGAAGGAAGGAAGGAAGGAAGGAAGGGAGGGAGGGAGGGAGGGAGGGAGGGAGGAAGGGAGGAAGGGAGGAAGGGAGGAAGGGAGGAAGGAAGGAAGGGAGGGAGGGAGGAAGGGAGGAAGGGAGGAAGGGAGGAAGGAAGGGAGGGAGGGAGGGAGGGAGGGGGAGGGAGGAAGGAAGGAAGGAAGGAAGGAAGGAAGGAAGGAAGGAAGGAAGGAAGGAAGGAAGGAAGGAAGGAAGGAAGGAAGGAAGGAAGGAAGGAAGGAAGGAAGGAAGGAAGGGGAGCAGTTAGTGGATACAGTGCCAGGCCTGGAAATAGGAGACCTGGGTTCAAATTTGGCCTCAGACACTTTCTAGCTGTGAGACCTTAGACAAATCCCTTAACCTCAATTCATTAGCCTTTATTGTTCTTCTGATTTAGAATTGATGCTATCAATTCTAAGACAGAAGGTAAGAGTTTTTTTTAAAAAGGAAGGAAAGAAGGAAAGTTGGAGGATGAATATAAAGAATTCAGAGAAACTTTTCCCCCATTTTTTCTAGATTACACATCGAAATCATTTTTAATAATTTCTTCCACTTTGTGACCTATGCCCTCTCCTCTCTCCCATTCCTCAAACCCCCTCCCAAAGGCAGATAATATGATCTATATTGAACATGTGTTATCATACAATACATATTTCCAAGTTCATCATATTGTGAAAGAAGACACTGCTTACACTAGAGAAAAATTCATGGAGGAAATAAAATGAAGAATAGGGAAAATGAAAAAAAAGGTGAAAATAAAAAGAAATAAAATGAAGTATTCAGAGAAACTTGAGAAGGCTTGTATGAATTGATACAAAATAAAGTGAAAGGAACCATGAAAACAGTCTATACAATGAACATGATAATGTAAAAGAAAGCAGCAGTGAAAAACTTCACAACTCTAATGAATGCAATGACCAATTGTGACTACAGGAAACTGCCAGTGAACCATATTATCCATCTTGGTGGAGGGGTGGTGGACAATAGGTACAGAATGAAGTGTTATTAATTCAAAAATTCAAAAAAAAAAAGAACGAGGCATATATTTGCACGTGTGGTCAGTGGGTTGATTTGTGGTACTTGACTATACTTTCACTATATGCTGATTCTGCTCTTATCATGAGTGCAAGGGAATATTTAAACATGGTACAGTTACCCACTTAGATGTAATCACTCACTGGTGGCCTTGGCTGGCATATGAATTATTGATACCTGCAATTGCTTCTTTCTTAATGGTACCTAATGTTAGGAGGGGCATATCTATTCTGGTGTCACCATTGATTGAGCCAATTCTTTCTTTGTACAGAAAAGGAAATGGAGGCAAAATTATTTATGCAAAATAACATAGCCAGCTGTTCCTAGACAATAGGACAGATTTGGGCCCAGAAATCAGTTCTTCTGGTTCATAAGCCAGTACTATTTCTGTATACTACAAAAGAATCCATCTAATTGGAGAAGATCCATTCTTCCCTTGCCATGCAACAAGCATGAGGTCCATCCCATCAAGTCTTACCTAAGATATACTAGTAATTTCCTTTGGCTAAGATCTCAAAGCCAGTTGCTCTATTATGCATATTATATGGTCATGTGCATATTAATAACACATAATGGTGGCTCAGTGGATTGAGAGCCAGACCTAGAGACAGGAAGTCCTGGGTTCAAATGTGGATTTAGATAATTCCCAGGTGTGTGACCCTGGACAAGTCACTTAACCCCCAGTGTCTAGTCCTTACTACTCTTCTGTCTTGGAACCAATGCACATCTAAAATGGAAGGGAAGGGTTTAAAAAAAAACCACATTAATATATTATCATATGTATGGTAATATAGTGATATATGCATATGCTGGTGTGCCATGTTAATATAGTCTCATTAAAATATAGGTACCCGAGGCCATGATTCTTGTTCCCAATTCTATTCACTTATGTTCTCTGATTTATGGAGCATCTCCTCTACTGCTGTTGGGAGGGGACATAGTGTATTGGAAAGAAGCCTGTGCTTGGACTCCAACAGACCTGGATTTGCATCCTGGCTCTGGAGTTTTACTAGCTGTGTGATTGAAGACAAGGTCTTTAACCTCCCTTGGCCTTGGTTTCCTCATTTGTAACAAGGGGACGATAATAGTTGCAGAGACTCAGGGTTATTGTTAGGCAAGCAGTTTGTAAATGATAAAGTACTCATTTAACTATGAGTTATTGCTGTTTATTTTCCATTGCAATATCTGCGTTTATAGCGTCCCTTCTCTCCTTTTAGCCCTCTTAATCAGATTGGCAAGTCTGTGGCCAAATGCATTCTTCTAAATCCTCAGGAGATTCATTCAATCTCTAGCCAATAGATTATCATTCTGGTCCGTTAAACTATGATTCAGAGAAATAAATGCTCTTTTCTGATAACAGCTTCTTTAAAAAAAAAAGTTTTTATTGATGTAGCATAGTATCGATCTCCGTATACTATAAGAAATTTTCGTTCAATTGTGTCTGATTCTTCATGACCCTATTTGGAATTGTCTTGGCAAAGATCCTGGAATGATTTGTCATTTCCTTCTCCAGTTCCTTTTACAGATGAGGAAACTGAGGCAAGCAGAGTTAAGTGCCTTGCCCAGGTTCACACATATTTGAATTTAGGAGGATGAATCTTCCCAACTTGAGGCCCAGCAGTCTTGTCACTTCACCACCTACCTGCCATTGGTTGGCACATAAAAAGCACTTAGGGAGTATTTCATTCATCTGAGCTTGTATTTGCCTCCTCAAATTTAATGTTATTATTACTCATATTCTACTTATTGGCATCAATGTAGTTACATATATGTACATGTATGAATCCATATCCACATGTGCGTGTGTGCTGCCTTGAAAAGATTCTGCCAGGAACAACACTGAAAGACATGGAGAGATTACTGGATGGGATTCTAGGTCCCTCCCACTAACTAGCTGTGAAACTGAGTAAATTGCTTCATCTTTCTGGGACTCCATCTCTTCAGCTATAAACCAATGAAGTTTGTTTAGATGATCTTGTAAATCTAAACGTCTGTTAGTCTATTAATCTGTGTTCTCCAAGCAACATTTGGTGGCTCACGTCTATCGTCTCCTAAGGCAGAACTGGATGGTTTTTTTTATTATACTATATTCAGGGCTCTTGCCGTAACTGGGCCAAGCTCCTTTCTCTGAGGAGGATAAGTTCCTCACTGAGAGTAGTTCTGGTTTCCTCCTATGCTCCATAGAACAAAGAAACCCAGATGCAAACTTAGCAAAAGTTTTAGGAGGAGTTCGGTGAAAGTAAGGACAAGAATAGATATTATCTGCAATTAGAACTCAGTATTGAGAGGATGAGCATTGATAAAGACATTCCTGAGTTTTTCGTATTATATCTTAAAGCCAAAAAGAAACATCTTTTCAAATATTCATTATTTGGAATTAGCCCTTCCCCTTCCCCTTTTCATTCACCTGGATAATTGAGATTTAACTTATTTATTTATTTTATCCCCATTCTTCCTCTTTCATCTCCCAAATCACCTAGGTCTTTTTATTTAGAATATAATCACTGGAGTGGGGAAGAGTGATAATCTCTTTATACAAGGTCTGGACCAGCAGTCTTTGTGCTCAAGTAGAAAATATATATTTCATGGCCCATAGATGCTTCCTTGTTCTTCCTTGTCCTGAAAGAACAAGGCACCATCCCCAAACCAGAGAGAAAACAGAGGTAGCACTGGTGACTTCAGTGGAACTTCCTAGAAGCTAAATTGATAAGAGAAGGAACAAGGAAGGTTGGGTGATGGGATCTGTGAGTGTGAGAGTTGGGAAACTTGATGAGAGTCTGGGACAGTGATTGAGAGGAGAAAGGGTGAAATCTCTGGACAGAACTGAAATCAAGCTGAAATTGGGTAAGACAGAGAAGTAATGACAGCTTATAGCTGGGGACAGGAAATCTGAGATGAAGAAGGTGAGATCCTGTCCTTGTGCAGATAAATAACTCACAGACACAGCAGTACCACTATTAGGCCTGTTTTCCAAAGTGATTAAAGAAAAAGAAAAAGAATCTTAGGTTCTAAAATATTTCTAGCAGCGTCTCTCCGTGGTGGCAAAGAACTGGAAATTGAAGGGATGCTCATGAATTGGGGAAGGGCTGAACAAACCAAGGCATATGATTGAGATGGAATACTGAGGGGCTGGTTAATTAAAAAAGAAAGATGGAAAGGCCAACATAAAATTATGAAAATCAAATTGGGTAAAACCAAGAGACCATTAATACAGCAACAGAAATAGTTTGAAGAATATCTGGAATGTCCACTTCCAGAGAAAAAACTGTCAAATAGAAACATGTAAGACATAGTTCTATATATACTACATATAGACATACATTATACATATAAAAATACATATATATATATGTCAAATGATAGCCTTTTATTGTGGGGAGGGGAGGGAAGCAGAGAGATTCCTGGGGACTTTCATGTAACAAACAAATATATATATATATATATAATGATAAATAAATAAATATATAAGCAAAAAAAAAAAAGGAAATAACAAGCAGGCAAGGGAGGAGCACCAAACCACATTCCTTGAGATTTTCCTTATTTTCTAACCTGCCTGCATACCAGAACTGTTGGAGTTGTTCCCCCTTCACCCAGAAAAAGACCCAAACAGCTGAGTTGACCAAAAAGAATTTTTACAACTTAGATTTACAGCATGGGCTTTTATGCCTTCATTCTCTTCCCTCTCTAATCTGTTCTCCATATTACTACCAGACATCTTTCTTATGCATAGCTCTCATCCTCTCACCCTTTTAGGCAATATCTTTAGTAGCTCCATTTTGCCTAGAGGGAAAACTTCTTTGACTGGTCCACTGTCAGATGGTGCCCAACTGCCAAGTCTAATCTCATATTATTTCACTCTACATACTTTATTCTCCTGCCAAATGGGACCACATCCCATCTTCCTATTTCTATGTCCTTGCTCAGATGATTTCCTATGCTTAGGAAGACCTCTCTCTCTCTCTGTCTTTGCTGGTTGAATTGCTTTTTGGGGGAGTTTATAGATTTGTGATGTCACCAATATTCAGATCAATAACTTCTACAATTTAGAGAGGTTGAGTTACTTGCCCAGGATCATGGTATCAGCATGTGACAAAGCACAGGACTCGAACTTGTCTTCCTAACTCTGAAAGTAGCCTTCTAAGGGCTCTGCCATACTGCATACTGCATACTGCATACCTCTCCCTGAATTCCTACTCATCCCTTATAACTTGACTCAATGCCACCACTCTTCCCCCTTATTGATAAGGAGCTTTCTCATTAGACCTTCCATAGAACTTTGTTCTGTAACTCACTAATATACTTATTGTATACTATCTGTATTATATGCTTATTAAATGCTTTTACATATAAGTACTATATTCTGTAAAGTTGAAGGTAATTAAACAGGATTGAAGAGGTACTGGGGATAAGGAAGGGTCCTTAACAGAAAATGGAGGAGGTGAAAGGACCGAGAGACTCTGGAGGGCTGGACAGGTAAAATGTGTGGCTCCTCTGTGGCTGAGAAGTAATCAGACAAAGATAGTCTTTGAAATTCCCTCACACTCAATCCACAAGAGAAGTGCCCCTGGGTAAGGTTAGGTTAAGGATGACAGGACCAGTGTCCTAGAGAGAACTTCTGGAGACTAGTGGAGATTACTTAGCAAGGCTTGACTAGTAGTTGAACCCCTGGAATTCCCCCTTGTCTTGCAAACAGATTGCTACTGTTTGCTCTCATTGTTTCGCCTAGGCTAATGGGTATCTTAGCCACCAGCCTCTCATTCTTTGTTCCCCTTCAATGTGAATCTGACTGTGGTTTTCTATTTCTCAAGCAGCTTAATGATTATAGTAAAGCAAGAAAGTGGATAGGTTTGAGAGAAGAAGAGGCCCTACTGGGTTTCTAGTTTTTCTTCAGATGGCTCAGCTTCAAGTTATCTATCTTCTTCTTAGCTAATCAATGTCTTTCTCCTACCTTAACAAGTGACCTTCTTGGGAAAGTCAAGGGATGGAAAGGATCTTCAGGGTGACCCCTGAAGTTAAGGGATCAGGACCTTCTCCGAAGTTGTTGTTTTTTTGTTCTTCCTCAAATGGATGCTTTCCAAATATAAAGGAACCTTCCTTTTCTTCTGGGTAAGGGAAATGGAGGCAAGGATTTTCCACAGGTTGGGATCTAGAGCTCCAGGTCTTTGCTCCACACTCAACAGAGTTCAGAGGGCAAAGACCCTTCAGTTAGCCGTTTCTCCCACAATCATCTTCTCTCACTCCAACTGTCATTACCCCTTCTGTCACATTCCAACTGATGTCTGCTCCATCTCAGTGGGCAGAAATGCAAAAGCTTGATTCACAGTTTTCCTTTCCACAATACTTAATTATTTCTGTATTTCTCTAATATACTAAGTGGTGTGACACCATATATTATAATTATCCATGTGTCTTATTCCTCTAGTAGAATGTAAACTCCATAAAGGCAGGGATCTTATCTTATCCAAACTTAATATCTCCCCTAGCTCTATATGCAATACTCATTTTTAAAAAATTATTTCTTTCCTTTTTAATTTTTCTAAAAAATTTAAGATCCAAATTATCTCCCTCCCCCATACTCCTTCACTAAGAAAGCAAGCAATATGATATCAATTTAAAATGTGAAATAAATGCAAGATGTTTTCATATGTGCCATATTTTAAATATGAACAATAAAGGAAGTGAGAAAATCATACTTCCTTTTGCACTTGGAGTTCATTAGTTCTATCTCTGGAAGTGGATAGCATTTTTTCATCATGAGTTCTTTGATTGAGTGAATTTATTACACCAGTAATAATAACAGACAGTTTTTTCCAGCTTCTTAAGAGAATATACAATTTCTGGCCACTTGAATTAGAGGAAGGATCACTTCATCATAGCTCCTTCTTCCTAAATGAACTATTCTGTTCTCTCAGTCTCCACACTATGGCTAAGGCTGAACCTTATGGCTCAGATCACATCATGGAGGAGCCTATGATGCTGGCAGGGCATCCTGTTCTGAGCAGAACCATCTTCAAGCAATACAGGTTCCACTGAGGTGAGAGGGCTCAGCAGCAAAGGGAAGGCTATATGAAGCAGAAGAGTCCATTATCACACAGTTACAGAGAAGCAAGGGTCAGAACCAGGAAGAATATCCAAGCTATGTATCAGCAATATGAATCAATGTCCAAAAGGACAAATAGGAACTAGAGGTCTTGAGTTAGGAAGGAGTTCAACGAATTAAGTATCTAGGTGTTTTGGTATTCATAAAAAAAGATTGTTTATTCCAATAGCATTTCAATCTAATTCTGCTTCCTCTTTATCTCCTACACGAGACCATGTGGATGCCTCCTGTCCACTGGTGAAACTTCCTATATCAGTGATGGTGACCATTTTAGAGATGGAGTGCCCAGCTCCATCCCCCAGACCAAGCGCCATGTCTGCCTCCACCAGCTTCCAGGCACACCCTGCCCCCTTACCTTACAGAGAGAAAGGAGAAAGTGCTCCCATTGGGCTGCTGGGCAGAGGGGTGGGTAATGTGAAAAAATGTCATCAGGTACAGCAGAGAGGGGGAGGGAGCAGCTCTGCCAGAGTCCCTCTATCTTTCTAGTAACAAACTCTGTGGATGGGAGGAGAGGCAGCCACATGCCTACAGAGAGCACTCTGTGTGCCCTCTTTAGCACCTGTGCCTTAGGTTCACCATCACTGTCCTATATGAATCAATCAAACAACAAATTATTCAGTGCATATTCTAGGATAGGTACTACTGCTATGCCTTTGAGTTTAAGGTACAAAAGAGAAACCATCTCTGCCCTCAAGAATTTTACATTGGACTGGGGGATGGGACAGGGGGATGGAGAGACAACACAATCACAGATAAGTAAATTCAGGGTATATACAAAATGAATACAAAGTGACTAGGGATGGGATGGAACTTTTAACACCTGGGAGAATTAGGGAAGCTTTCTTTTTCATTTATTTATTTAATTAATTTTGAATATTTTTCCATGGTCATGTAATTCTTATTTTTTCCCTCCCCTCCTCCCTCCCCCCACCTCTAACCAACAAGCAATTCAACTGGGTTTTACATGTATCATTGATCAAGACCTGTTTCCATATTATTAATATTTGCAATAGAATGATTGTTTAGAGTCTATATCCCCAATCATATCCCCATTGAACCATGTGATCAAGGAAATGTTTTTTCTTCTGTGTTTCTACTCCCACAGTTCTTCCTCTGGATGTGGATAGTGTTCTTTCTCATAAGTCCCTCAGAATTGTCCTAAGTTACTGCATTACTGCTAGTAGAGAAGTTCATTATGTTCAATTGTACCACAGTGTATCAGTCTCTGTGAACAATGTTCTCCTAGTTCTGCTCCTTTCACTCTGCATCACTTCCTGGAGGTTGGTCCAGTTCCCATGGAATTCTTCCAGTTCATTATTCCTTTTAGCACAATAGTATTCCATCATCAACATATACCACAATTTGTTCAGCCATTCCCCAATTGAAGGGCATCCCCTCATTTTCCAATTTTTTTGCCACCACAAAGAGCACAGCTATGAATATTCTTGTACAAGTCTTTTTCCTTATTATCTCTTTGGGGTACAGACCCAGCAGTGCTATGACTGGGTCAAAGGGCAGACAGTCTTTTAGTGCCCTTTGGGCATAATCCCAAATTGCCTTCCAAAATGGTTGGATCAATTCACAGCTCCACCAGCAATGCATTAATGTCCCAACTTTGCCACATTCCCTCTAGTATTCATTGCTTTCCTTTGCTGTCCTGTTAGCCAATCTGCTAGGTGTGAGGTGATACCTCAGAGTTGTTTTGATTTGCATTTCTCTAGTTATAAGAGATTTAGGACACTTTTATTTTGTTTTTTGACAGTGTTTATTGATAGTTTTTATTTCTTTATTTGAAAACTGCCTATTCATGTTAGGGAAGCCCTCTTGAAGGAGATGGTAGTTGAGTTGAACCTTGAAAAGAAGTTGGGGTTCTAAGACATAGAAGTGAGGAGGGAATCATTTGAGACATGGGGGAACAGCCTTTGCAAAGGCAGAGAGATGGTACCTGGAGTGAATGTCACATACTGAGGATAGAGCAAATATGACTGGCTGAAAGATAGAGATTTTGAAGAAGACTGTATAGACAGCCTTTGAAGGGAGGCTGATGCCAGATTGGAAAAGGCTTTAAAGAACAAAGAAGTTTATAGTTTATCCTAGAGGCACTGGGATAGGTAAAGTTTTTTGAATAAGGGATGACATGGTCAGATCTGTGATTTAGGAACAGCAGTTTGGCATAATGAGTTCAAATTTTAACATGCTGATTTGGAGATGCCTAGCAGACAGAGATGTACAGCAGGCAATCAGACATTTGGAACTAAAACCCAGGAGAGAAATAATGTCTTAAAAATCATTGAATGTGAAGGGCAGCTAAATGGCTTAGGGAATAGAGAGCCAGACCTGGAGACAGGAGGTCCTGGGTTCAAATTTGACTTCAGATACTTCTTAGCTGTATGACCCTAGGCAAGTCACTTAATCCCCATTGCCCAGCCCTTAACACTCTTCTGCCTTAGAACTGATTCCTAGTATTGATTCTAAGACAGAAGGTAAGGGTTTTTTTAAAAAAAGAAAGAAATAGGTGAGTGTGTATGGCACCAGTTGTGTAACATATAATTGACATTGAATATTTTTAATAAAACTTGTTTTCTTGTTCCCCAGCTTCCCCAGTGATTGAAAATGGTCAAGTAGAATGTCCCCAGGGATACAAGAGACTGAATCATACTCACTGTCAAGGTAAGGATGGAACAGTTTCCCAGGCTGGAAAAAGAAGGGGTATAGAAAAAGAAAGACTGTTGACAGCTAATGGTGTAGACATATTGACTTCATCTTCATGATGAGATGTCTTGATGCACTTTCTGATGACTGGAAGACTTCAGGAGTTGCTCTCCAAACACAATTGTTTCAGGGCAATGTAGTATTATGATGGAACACTGGTCATGGATCAGGGAGAAGCAGTTCAGAGAAATGCAGAGGGTACCACTCAAGAATGGAAGAATAAACCTGTCCAAGGCTAAAGTGAGGTATCAATCAGGCAGGTTGATTCCTGAATGTCTTTTCCTAGGAATCCATCAAACACAACTTTAGTCAACCAGGTTTAGCTATTCCCTACATACTTCATGGACTGGGCTTTCTGGAACTAGGTTTTCCTGATGAAGATCAAAAGAGAAATTAGTAAGAAATTTTCAATTCTGATTGCCAAGGAACCAAATACTATTGCTTAGCTCATTGTTTCCATCATCCCTTGGTCTGTAGCGTGTGGGACAAATACCGGGACCTTCCCTTATTCTTTTGGTTGGGCCAAGTCTTCTTATTAAGAGTCAGTTCCTGCCCTCTCTTAATCCCTCACCCCTACCCCAACTCTTTTAGAGACTTTGCAAATGAGCCTGGTCCAAGTAAATAGTAGGGTTAGACATCTGGAATGGATGAGGGCTTAAGGGGGAACAGAATAGAGACCTGATCAGATCTAGAAATTGTCATTCCAAGAAAGTAAAGAAACAACTTGAGAGATTGGGTGGGTTGGAGGAAGTACCCCAATGGTTCATATTTGATTGTCTATGTGTGAAAAGTATATAGCAAGGTGTGTGTGTGCATGTAGGGGGTAGGGATACAGAGTGTTTTTCTATAGAAAAGTAATTGGCTATGTGTTTGCATGACTTCACATGTAAAATTGTTATTATATTGCTTGCCTTTCTCAATGGATGGAGGATAGAAAGGAGGAAGGAAAGGAATTTGGAACTCAATTTTTTCCTAAATGAATGTTACATTTTAAAAAAATATAATTGGGATATATTTAAATGAGAAATAATAAATAGCCAGGAAAAAAAAAGAAAAGTAATTGGCAAGAAGGTTTTGTGACCTGGGTACAATAATCATCTCACAGAAGCCCTAAATGAAAGGTATGATTGCCAAGAATTGAAATCATAGAATCTCAACTTTGAAGGAGACCCCAGAGGGAATCAGGCATAATCTTCTATAAAAATCTCCCTTGTAATATATTTATTCAGTAGCCAACCTGTGCTCAGAGTCCTCCAATTGGGGTTAACTTATCTCCTCTTTTCAGAGACAGACTAACTTGTTAGGATATTTTTCCTTCCACACTTGGATTTGCTTCTTTGTAACATCTACTTGGTTTTGATTGTTGAGTCATTTCAGTCATGTCTGACTCTTCGTGATCTCATTTGGGGTTTTCTTGGCCAAGGCACTAGAGTGGTTTTCCATTTCTTTCTACAGCTCATTTTACAGATAAGGAAACGGAGACAAACAGGGTGAAGTGACTTGCCCATGGGTCACACAATTAGTAAATGTATGAGGCCAAATTTGACCTAAGAAAGATGAGTCCTCCTAACTCTGGTCCTGATCCTCTAACCACTGGGCAACCTAACTGCACATTTCTACCTATTATTCCTATTTTTTTCCCTCTTAGGGAGAACAGAACTAATTTACTCTCTCTTTCACATGAGAACTTTTTATATACTTGGAAACAGCTGTCACATCCCCTCTGAGTGTTCTCTTTCCCATTTTCCCATTTTCCCCAGCTGATTCTCATACATAATATCCAGGTTCTCTAATCTTCAGATGACCCTCCTCTAGACCCTCTTCAGTCTTTCAACATCCTTCCTAAAATGTGGTATCTAGAATTTAAAGGATATTCTAGATGTTGTCTCACCAGGGCAGCAGAAAACAGTTGAATGGTCATGCCCCTGGTTCTGGATAGATGCCTCTCTTCATATAACCCAAGACTGCTTTATGCATGTGTGCATGCATAGGCGCATGCACACACACACATATAGCTTTGTAAAATTTAAGAAGGTATATAAATGTCAAGAATTATACATATATATATAATATTCATCTTCCTGAGATCAATCCAGTTTCAGATAATTATTAGCTCTGTGCCCCTGGTCAAAATGCTTAACCCTGCTTGCCTCACTTTCCTCACCCCTAAAATGAGCTGGAGAAGGAAATGACAAACTACTCCAATATCTTTGTCAAGAAAATCCCAAATGGGGTTATGAAGCATCAGACAAGTCTGTATTGACTGAACAACAACAATGGAATTTTATAGCTCTATATTAATTATATGATTGAAATGCTGTTTGTGAGATTAAAAAAAAAACATGAAACCAAAGAATGGAGAAAGTGTTGCAAAACAGAAACCTTGTACTGTGTATGAATAGGTCTGCTGCAGACTACTCTGGCTCCAATCATTTGACTTGGTTTTTCTCTAGGCAAGGCAAAGCCAGCATGTATCCAGGGTGCTATTTTTGCCTGATGGCCAGGAAAGATCAATATGGAGGGGCCAGAGTGGTAACTAATGCCCAGGTTCTGTGCAGGCAGAGAAGATGGTCCTTGAGAATGGGCTGGTTAAACTGTCAAACGACCAAGACATGCAATCAATACTTTTATAGTTGCTAAGCTCCAAGGAGGCCAGAAACTTTGGCACTGTAGGTTCTATCCTTGGCTCAGTCTCTACCTCCCCACAGGGTTGGCACTCTTACCTTGGCCTTGGTGCCCTGAATAGAGATTTCTTGGGCACATGTAGGATCTGGATCACTAACCCCTGGGGCTTTGTCTGAGACCCCAGAGATCTGCTGCTATGCAGGAAAGTAAACAGTCCTCACTTGGTAGTGCCTGGCAAAGA
This sequence comes from Monodelphis domestica, assembly GCF_027887165.1. Classification (NCBI taxonomy): domain Eukaryota; kingdom Metazoa; phylum Chordata; class Mammalia; order Didelphimorphia; family Didelphidae; genus Monodelphis; species Monodelphis domestica. Next base: position 256,694,008 of record NC_077227.1, read on the forward strand.
CACCAGGACTGATGGAAACCAGGTCCCTATTCAACATGAAGCATTTGAGACCCCCTCTGCTGGCTGTGGAGCTAGGAAATTGAGTCTGAGAGAGAGAGATGCCAAGAGGCTGCTTTACATTAGAGGCTGGCTTGAGTTCTTTTCCAGACCCAGGGCAGCAGCACCAAGTGTTGACTGGTCCTGACCTCATGGATGTACCCTGAAGTATAGGGTGGATATTTGTGGCTCTTCTCCGGGAGAGATCATTGCCTTACTGCCTGTGGGGTGGCAGGAAGGAATAAGTACATGACATTAGTGATAAATTCCCTTGAATTGTGAGTTCCACAAATCAGCATCAAAATCAGGTCAGAGTCCTGATTTAAGTAAAGAGGGAAAAGGAGAGAGCACTACAAGAAAGGTAGAAGAGCTTTATTAAAAAAAATTTTATGATCAACTAAACAGTCACCAACAATAAAGACAACAAATAAAATACAAAATACACAATAAAATATCACACAGAATCTTAAGCATTCAACAAAATAGAACCAAGAAAAACAGAAATCAAAAGAAGTAAGAAATGGATTTGCTCGGTAGCTTTTTATTTCCACATGAAGTTCTGCTAACTCTTATTTGTTATTTTTTCATGTATAGTTGTAGTCAATATGTGTGGATCTAAATCCAGTTCTGCTCATCTCAGTGCATTATTTCCTACTACAGTGATGGTGAGCCTCTGTCACAGGTGCCAAAGATGGCACACAGAGCACTCTCTGTGGGCACACGAGCTGTCTCCCCATCCCAGTTCTTTATTACAAAAGCAGAGGGTCTTGGGCAGAACTGCCCCCCTCTCCACAGAGTCTGCAGACATTTTTTCACTTCACCTGCTCTTCTGCCCAGCAACCCAGTGGTTACAAGGTGGGAAGCTCACAAGTGGCAGAGCTGTAGAGGAGCAGAGTTCTTAGGATACTTCCCTTCCCCTCTTCACCTGCACTGAAGATATTTTTTCACTTTATTCACCCCTCCATTGAGCACTTTCTCCCTCCTCTGTATGTGTGGGGGGGAGGGGGAGGGGATAAGGAAGCAGGAGGGACAGGGCCTGGTACTCTGTCTCTAAAAAGTTCACCATCACTGTCCTAGGATTAAAGATTTCATGTCAGACAATCCAGAGAAATTTATGAGAAAGAATGCTCTCCACATTCAGAGAAAGAACTGTGGAAACAGAAACACAGAAGAAAAATATATGATCAATCACATGGTTTGATGGGGATATAATTAGGGTTTTGATGTTAAAAGATCACTCTGTTGCAAATATGAATAACAAGGAAATGGGCTTTGAACAATGATACATGTATAACCCAGTGGAACTGCTTGTCAGCTCTGGGAGGGGGGAAGGAAAAGAGGAATCATGAATCATGGAACCATGGAAAAATATTCTGAAGAAAAAAAAAAAGATTTAGAGTCATCTCAAGTAATCTCAGGAGACATCTAGACCAACAACTCTAGTTTTTACAGATGAAAAAACTGAAGCCCAAGGAAGTCAAATGACAAACCACTCTTTGGTTCTTCCATGGAAGAACTAGATTGGTATCTTTATCTTGAACTTTCCCTTTATCAAAAGTAGGAACTTAATAACTCTAGGATTACTTTGCTCCCATTACTTTTTCTCCTCATGCTCTTCCTTCCTTTTCCTACTGTTTCTCTCATATTGTTCACACGGTGGTGAAAGGAAATGACTTTTCCTTGAAATGAGAGGAATTGGTGGTAGAGAAGAAAGCTTCCTGCAAGGAGAGGATTCATGTCAGAAAAATCTAAATAGTTCTATAGGAGTCCAAATATGTGAAGGTTGCAGCAATCAGTCAATCAGCATTTATTAAACACCTACTATTTACCAGGCACTATGCTAAGTGGTGGGGACAAGAAAAAAAAAGGCAAAAATCGGTTCTAGTTCTCAAGGAGCTCAGAGTATAAGAGATAGGGGAGAAGACGATAGACAAACAACTGTGTACAAACAAGATGTATACAGAACAATTTGGGAGTATCTTAGAGGAAAGGCACTAAGAGTAAGGAGGCCTGGGAAAGGCTTTTACTTTATTTTTAAAACTTTACCCTTCTGTCTTAGAATCAATACTATGTATCAGTTCTAAGGAATAGAGCAATAAGGGCTGAGCAATTGCAGTCAAATGACTTGCTCAGGGTCACACAGCTAGGAAGTGATACTGATGAAAAAAGAGTTGAGAGAAAGGAAGGAAGGAAGGAAGGAAGGAAGGAAGGAAGGAAGGAAGGAAGGAAGGAAGGAAGGAAGGAAGGAAGGAAGGAAGGAAGGAAGGAAGGAAGGAAGGAAGGAAGGAAGGAAGGAAGGGAGGGAGGGAGGGAGAGGGAGAGAGGGAGGAAGACAAAGGGAGGAAGGAAGGAAGAGAAAGGATAGGCAAGTCAACTAAACACTCTGTGAAATGGAGCTAATCATACCTTCTGTAGCTACCTGGTAAATGTTATGAAGTTCAAACAAGATCATTCTGTAAGTGTTAAATATATCTCAGCTGTTATTACTGTTTGGGGGTTCAACAGTGAGAATCACCTTTGAGTTCTGGTCCTGCTTGCTTCTTGTTGCCTGTGGGAACATCACCCTTTCTGTATCTATTGTTCCTGCTTATCTGTACTGCCCAGCCAGGTTGCCACAATTCCCATGGATCCTACCTTAGTTGAGGAAGTCTGAGGGTGAGGTCCAATAGCCCATTTCTCCATTGCTGTCACTGTCACCCCTTCCTCCCACATGACTCTTCTGAGCCACTAGCCTATGGTCTGCCTTCTTCCCAGAGAGCGCTCTCTGTCTCTGTCTGTCTGTCTGTCTGTCTGTCTCTGTCTCTTCCTCTCTCCCTTTCCTCTCTCTCTCTCTCTCTTTCTCTTTCTCCCTCCCTCCCTCTCCCTTTCTTCCTTCCTTCCTTCTTTCCTTCCTCTTTCTTCCTTTCCCTTCCTTCCTTCCTTCTTTCCTTCCTTCTTTCCTTCCTTTCTCTCAACTCCTTTTTCATCAGTATCACTTCCCATTGACCACCCCCCCAAAACAATCCTCTCCCACAACAACAAAAAATAGTTAAGTAAAATAAACCAACATGCTGTCCATGTCAATTAACATATTTTCATTCCACACCTGTAATCAATCCATCATCTCTTTGAGAAAAGAGAAAACTATGTTTCAGCCTCAGTCTTTCGGAGTCAAGATTGCTCACTGCATTGATTAGAATTCTTAAGGCCTCTAACTGCTGTTTTTCTTGACATTACTGTTGACATCATTTAAATTGGTTGAGTTTTTAGATTATCAGCAAACAGCCAAAGGGGAGGAGCAGCTGGTAAAGTGAGGGATCTTAAAACTATGTCATATGAGGAAGAGTACAAGGAGTTGGTCATGTTTGTTTTGTTTTCTAAGTATTCCAAACTTAATGATCATTGACAGAAATAAACAAGAATAAAAATGAACGATAAGCACCACTATTTATCATTTATTTTTAAATGTGTATATTAATGTTAGTTTGATATTAACAAAAATGAACTGTTTGTTTGGTGTCCCCTTCTGAACTTATTTTTAATACATATTTTCCCCAATTTTGTTGCTTTTATTAATTTTTTTACATAAATGTAGTCAGTGTGTATATTGTTGTTTTAATTCTGCTTTCTTTACTCTGTATCACTTCATATAAGCCTTCAGAACCAGGAATGTTTAGTCTAGAGAAGAAAAGACTAAGGGGAGATGTGATAACTGCTTTCAAATATTTGAAGGTCTCTCATGGGAGAAGAGGGGGTGGGCTTGCTCTGTACTGCCCCCAAGGTCACAACTAAGACCAGAAATTAGTGGGTGTCACGTAGTGGCTCCACATAAAGGCTGTTCTAATAATTGTCTGACATTAGAAGGCTACTGAATGAAGTAATGTTCCCTGTAACTAGAGGTAATCAAAAAGAGGCTAGATGGTGGTCTAATGGACAGAGTGCTAGGCCTGAAGTCAAAGGCAAACCTAAATTCAAATCCTGTCTCTGACTCTTACTAGCTATGTGACTTTAGGCAAGTGACTGAACTCTGTTTTCTTGTCTGTAAAATGGAAATGATGCATAATAATGAATAATAACCCAGCTCAAAGAATTGTTATGAGGATCAAATGAAATAACATATTGAACATTTTATCGAGCATTATGTAAATGTTAGCTATTATTTTTATTATGGAGTATATAAGGAGTATTCAAGGAGGACTTCCTGTGTGAGGGCTTCTGGAGCCCTTTCCAGGGCTGCTTTCTTCCTTTGCTTTCCATCTGGCACGTAACTCTCACCTGTGACTCCAAGAAGCTATACCACGCCTGGTGGCCACAACCTGGTAAAACTGTCTTGGCAAATGGATTAAACCAGGTTGAAAGGAACCAACAGTTAGGGAGATGTTTATACCAGGCATATGAAGACTTCCCTCAACAGAAGAATAATTTGTTCAAACAGCCAGGAAGGCAGACAGAACAGACACTGGGGAGGGCTTAGAATCTGGTCGGGTAGCAAAGATGCCAAAATCACCCACTGCATCTTGGGCCATCAACAGTCATCCTGACTTTGGCCTGACTCTTCATAACTCCATTTGGGTTGGTTGGTTAGTTGGTTTTTGGCAAATTACTAGAGTGGATTGCCATTTTCTACTCCAGTTCATTTGACAGATGTGGAAACTAGAGGCAAACAGAGGTTAAGTGACTTGATGGGGAAAGAGCAGCAGCAGAGATTCTGGAACATTCTAAAGCTACCATGGTGGACTCATGGCAGAAGAGTCAGTCACATAGCTATTGTAGTGTCTGAGACCAGATTTGAACTCAGGAAGATGAGTCTCCCTGATTCCAAGCCTGGCATTCTATTCACTGTATCACCTAGCAGCCCCTATCTGTTAGCTTCCTATTTTGACAAATCATCCTTGCTAAGCCCAGTTGCTTCTAAGCTACTGAAAAACTGTATCTCTTCTATAGCTCTGCTGTTATTGTTTCTGTGTACTATAACAAAATCTCTATTAGATGTCTGTACCTTGGGACAAAGCTGCATTTGTGCTCCTCACTCCTAGTAGTTATGAATGCAGTGCTTAATAAATCTTTGTTACTTGACAATATGGAACTATATTTTGTATGATCATACATGTATAACCCAAAACAAATTGTTTACCATCTCAGAAAGGGTGGAGAGAGACAATTTGGATCTTATAATCTTGGAAATGGGATGTTAAAAATTGTCATTACAAATAATTGGGAAAATAAAATATCAAAAAATAAAAATCCGTATGTTCTTTAAATGAAAACAAATGTTGTGGGTGATATGTACCTGAATTTAGAGGTATTGGTTGGTTCTATTGGGATTCATTGAAATTTTTGACATTAAAGAATGACCAGAAATCAAGGTTGGCAACCACTGGTAGTCGATACTTCTAGTACTAGGCATATACCATTTACAGCATCTATTTCCATTCAATTAGCATTTATTAAGCAACAAAGCCATAATTAGTGAGGAGGAGGGGAAAGTAGAGCCTTGCTCTAGGGTGTGGAAATTTAGAGGACACTGTTACTACAAGCTGGCCATTAACACTCTAGAAACAACTGGTTTATCATTTGGCAAGGATATCTCAATTTCTACTGGAGGTCTTTTCATTTTTCCCCACTGCTAATGCCTTCCCTTTGAGAACATATTGTTTACCCTGTATATATATATGTGTGTGTGTATATATATATATATATACATATATATATTTATTTGCATATTGTCTCCTTCATTATAGCATGTGATCTTCTTGAGGGCAGGGACTGTTTTTACCTTCGTGTCCTCAGGGCTTAGCCCAGTGTCTGGCATATAGTAGGTACTTAAATGTTTATTGAGGGATAGCTAGGTTTGCTTAGTGGATGGAGAGTGGATGGAGAGTCAGACACAGAGATGGGAGATACTGGATTCAAATATGACTTCAGACACTTATTAACTGAATGACCCTGGGCAAATCACTTAACCCCAGTTGCCTAGCCCTTCCCATTCTTCCTTGGAACCAATATTTAGTACTGATTCTAAGATAGAGGGTAAGAGTTTAAAAAAATTATAAAAGCTGCTATGAATTCATTTATGTCCTTAAATGAACTTGTATTTCATTAATCAGAGGCAGCTGTGACTCAGTGGTTAAGAACATTACACCTGGAGTTAGGAAGACTTGAGTTCAAATCCAACTGCAGACATTTCCTAGCTCTGTGACCTTGGGAAAGTCACTTAAACTCTATATGCTTAGGAGGCAACTAAGTGGCTCAGTAGATAGAGTGCTGGGTCTGGAATCAGAAAGACCTGAGTTCAAATTTGGCCTCACATGCTTCCTAGCTATGTGACCCTTGTCAACCACTTAACCTCTGATTGACTGACAAAAAGAATCTACTCCATCCTTTGGAGAAGGAAATGGCAAACCATTCTAATATTCATGCCAAGAAAACCTCCTAGATAGCCATAGTCCATGAATCAGGTAGAATCAGACTTGACTAAACAACAACAACAACAAATTTCATTAATCACAATAGCATCTATATAATACCTTTGAAAAATAATAAATTACACTTTGCAAACCATCATTTATTCATAACTAATAAGGGACTGTGACAGGATTTGAACTTAGGTCTTCTTTGACTCCAGGTCTGATGCTCCCTATCCATCAAGTCACCATCTAACTTCTTTTCAATTACTTCTAGTAACCAGAAACTCACCATTTCATTTGGTAGTCTTCTGGGGTTAGACAGCTCAAACTGTTAGAATGTTCTTTATATTGAGCCAAAATCCAACTCCCTCTAACTTCTTTCCACTGGTCTAGTTCTGCCCTTGTCTGCTTCTTTACCTTACCAAGACATTAAATGAGGTAGACCTCTTACACTAACTCTAGGGCAGATCAGTCCTTAGATTGGGAAGCTCTTACCTAGAAGACCTCAGGGGTATCCTTCTAGGTTTAGTATTTTTCATTTCTATGGAAGTCAAGAGCAGACTGGTGGTCGGGCAGAGGGCTGGCAGTAACTGAACTATTTTGTCTTTGGGATTACCAAGCCAGAAAAATTTTGGACTATGGGTGGGGAGTAGGAGGAAATGGTAGAATATAGAGTACAGTATACAATCTGGAGGGAAACTCAGACGAGAACAAGTCAATTGCTAACATTCATTAAGCATCTACTATGTGCCAGGCACTGTGATAACTGCTGGGGGGAGTTCTCCTTTGATACAAGTGGAAGATGGAACTGGTCATTTCTTTTTTTTTTTTAATTCTTTCCTTCCATCTTAAAATTAAGGCTGTGTACGAGTTCTAAGGCAGGGGGCTAAGCAATGGGGGTTAAGTGACTTGTGCAGGGTTACACAGCTAGGAAGTATCTAAGGTCAGATTTGAGCCTAGGATCTCCCATCCCTAGGCCTGAATCTCAATTCACTGAACCACCCAGCTGCCCATAAACTGGTTATTTCTAAGAAGGAATCTGTCAGAGAGAAGAAATAAGAACTAGTTAGTGGGGATTCTGAACCCTGGGAGGGACGTGACCCAAGAGGCCTGCAACCCCTCTGATTACCATTCTCAAAAGTTTAGAGCCACAAAAAAGATAGTGTTGTGTGGGTTTGCTCTGAAAGAAGTTAAATCCTGAAGAACCTATTTCCCTTTCTCTATCCCAAAGTCAGGTCAGCTAGGTGGTACAGTGGATACAGTGTAGAGTCAGGAAAACTTCAATCATGTCTGACTCTCTGGGACCCTTTTGGGGGGGGGGGCATGGGGAGGGTTCTTGACAAAGATACTGGAGAGGTTTGCCATTTCCATCTTCCATTCATTTTCCAGATGAGGAAACTGAGGCAAATAGGATTAATTGACTTGACCAGGATCATAGAGCTAGTAAATGTCTGAGATTGGCTTTGAATTCAGGTCTTCTGGCTCTGGGCCCAGCTCTCTCTATCCACTGCCTCAGATCCTTCCTAGCTTTGTGACCCTGGGCAATCATTTACTCCTGGTCGCCTCAGTTTCTTCATCTATAAAATGAGCTGGAGAAGGAAATGACAAACCACTCCAGTAACTTTGCCAAGAAAACCCCAAATGGAGTCATGAAAAGTCCTATACAACTAAGCAACAAAACCAAACCCCAAAGTCATAGTCACCTGGAAAGCAAACAGGCATTTGGATAGTGGCCTATGGGTTGAGTGACATTTTTACATTTGGGGAAGAGGGAGAGCAGCAGGAGCCTCAGTAACTTGGCCTCCTGGAAACTTGTTCAGCTTGATGAGTGGAATTCTTCCTGAAGATACCATGGATGCTGAACCTGAACTTTCAATTATTTCTTCTCTTCCTTCCTTCCTTCCTTCCTTCCTTCCTTCCTTCCTTCCTTCCTTCCTTCCTTCCTTCCTTCCTTCCTTCCTTCCTTCCTTCCTTCCTTCCTTCCTTCCTTCCTTCCTTCCTTCCTTCCTTCCTTCCTTCCTTCCTTCCTCCTTTCCTTCCTTCCTTCCTTTCTTCCTTTTTTCCTTCCTCCCTCCCTCCTTTCTTCCTTCCCCTTTTCCTCTAAAGAGGTGCTAATGAAGTTACAAAATAATGAAACATGATCCCTGCCTTCATGCAGATTATAATCTAGCAGAGATGAAGTACAACTCCCACCAAAAGATATAATCATATATAATAGATATGTAATAAGTAAAATGAAGAATAAAAAATAAGAGAAAAAGATATCTGCAAAGTATTGCATGAGGTGAAGGAAGGAGAGCCTGTTTTCAGACAACTGGAGAAGTCTTCTATGAGAGGTGGCAGCTACTCTGGGTACTGAAGGATGGGTAGGATTTCAAATGAAGGATGGGCATGAAGAGGAAAGTTCATTCCAGGTCTAAGGCAAAGGCACAGAGATATCTAATTTGGTTCCTTGTCCCTTGCTTAGCTTCCCTAGAAAATCCAGGATACCAGGTAGCTCTCTCTTGAAGGCAGCCAACACTAAAACATCCTCCCCCCCCCCCCAGTATAGTCTCTAAGGGACAACTGTCAATCTGGGCAGTAGGAAGGGGCTTTCTTCACTTCTGCCCTTCTGGGATCAGCTAAATTCCCATCAGGACTTGTCCCTGAAAAGGCCTGTGTCTGTGGCAGCTCCCCAGGGCCCCCACCTCTTTTCAGTATATCCAGCCAAGCAGCTGGTTTTCCTTAGTGCCCTAGCCAGGTCATCTTTCAGCCCTTGTCCTTGTGGTTGATGCCAAATGTTCTAAAGCACATATCTGGCAAGAAGGCCGTGGGCAGGGCAGGGGCAGGTGGCTATGATTAAGTCTGGCTGGCTCATATTAACAGCTTATCTGCTTAAAGCATTAGTGAGGTCTCTCTGGGACCATTGAAGGCAGCTCCCTCCTCTCTCTATTCCCCTGTGCTCTCAGCTCTCTCTAGCAAAGACCTTCTGAAAAATCTTTGCCACCGTAATCACCATCAGCCAAAAGCATGTGTTAGACCCCTCTCCATGGGAGATGTGTTAGCAGCTTACCAAGAAGCCTCCCTGTCCTCCTGGAGTTTACCATCTAAGACCTACTGGTCCTGCTATAGAAGAACCTATAAAAGGTTATGGGAGAAGGCAGCTATGTGATTCAGTGGATAGAGAGCCAGACCTAGCTATGGGAGATCCTGGGTTCAAATTTGACTCTCAGACACTTCCTAGCTGTATGACCCTGGGCAAGTCACTTAACCCAGTTGCTTAGCCCTTACAGCTCTTCTGCCTTGTATTGATTCTAAGATAGAAGATATGGATTTTTAAAAAAGTCATGGTGGGAGAATTTTGTACACAATAACAGCAGTATTGAATGACGATTATCTGTGAAAAGTTGGCTACTCAGCAATGCAATGATCTGGAACAATTCTGAAGGACTTATGATGGGGAATGCTATCCATCTCCAGAGAGAGAACTGTTGGAGTCAGCTTTCACATCAGTGTATTTATGGTTTTATTTTGGGGTTTTGGTTATGTATGACTTTGCTCTTACAACAAATAAATAAAAATAAATAAGAATTTTTAAAAGTTATGGGAGACTTATTAGCTAGGCCCATGCCACCTGTGAGCTCAACTCCCCATTAGACATGGAAAGTTAGGATACCTAGGAATATGGGGGCAAGAGAGATTGGAGCTTCCATATAAAGTCTCTTCCTTCTTCATAGATAAGTATGCAAGAAGGAATAGTGTTATACTGCAACAGGAAAGATTTTATATAGAAGCAGTGAGCAGAAAGAGGCCCATTGAAGGCAACATGGTAAAAGCCCTGGACTTGGAGTCAGAAGGTTTCAAATCTGGCCTCAGTCATGAACTGTTTGACCCTGTATCATTTCGCTTACATTTCTGCACCTTGGTGTCATCATCTGTAAAATGGGCAAACTAGTATTTTACTTCATAAGACTACTGTAAGGATAAAACAGCAGCATAATAAATAGGGTAAGCATTTTGTACATCTCTAGAAATGTCAGTTATTTTTATTCATTGTCATTATTAGAAGAACTTTCCAAGTATATAAGGTATATGGGAAGGAGACCTCAAGGAGAGGTTGCCCTTCGCCCTTGGAGCCAGTCACAGAGGCCGTTGGAGGCTAGAGCTGCTCTCTTTGCTCCCCCACACTCTCTTTTTTGAAGATTTTTGGAAAATCAGCTGAGGGTAATTTGCATAACCCAACCCAGCTGCCCCAGAAGAAGATAGGAGATGGAGAGACAAATTGAGGGAGAAGGGGAAGATCCTTCAGAACTCCTAGACTGTGCAGAATATGCGGATATTGATGGGAGAGGAAGGAGCCAAATAGGCCTGAATCATCCTAAAACAACCCAGAATTTAAAACAGAAGATTAAATCCACTCAGATCCAAGAAGGAGCTATTTCTGCAAGTCCCTGAAGACATTTTACTTAGAGGATGGGTTTGTGAATTTAAATGTCACTAGAGGGCAGCTAGGTGGCTCAGTGGATAGAGAGCCAAGCCAAGAGATGGGAGGTTCTGGATTCAAATGTAGCCTCAGGACACTTCCTAGCTGTGTGGCCCTGGGTAAGTCACTTAACCCCCGATTGCCTAACTCTTACTGCTCTTCTGCTTTAGAACCAATACATAGTATTTTTTTTAATCCTTACCTCTGCCTTAGAATCAGTTCTGTGTATTGGTCTCAAATAGAAGAGCCATAAGGGCTAGGCAATGGAGTTAAGTGATTTGCCCAAGTTCCCATAGCTAGGAAGTATCTGAGGCTATATTTGAATCTGAATATGGCTCTCAGTCCAATGAGCCATCTAGCTACCCCCATAGCATTGATTCTAAGACCAAAGGTCTTAAACACACACACACACATTTTAGAAGTTGGAGGTAGTAGTCTATCCTCATAGTATAAAAGAGCCAAAGGCATTGTCTCCATCTCTCCTGATCATGGCTTGAGAGTTATGCCCTGGAGAGAAGATAATGATCGCCATCTATTGGAAGAGATATGAACTTCATTGACCAATGAGGCAAGTTTGATAAGTAATGTCATCTTTGAGGGCGTCAGAGGCACTGGAGAAGGCTCTGAGTGGAAGTGACAGTGGAAAGGACATCATTCTTGAGAACATCAGAGAAGACCTGCAGTGGAGAGGGGAAGTATGGGACAGTGAAGGGCATGAGGCAGAGTAGCAAAGAAGGACCAATGTCCAGAGAGATGCCCATTAAGGACAACATGGTACAGAGAAAAGCCTCAGGGGCCTCAAAGGGCAGCCCCAATATGGCTCTCCTTCACCCCTTGCTGGAGGAGCACCTGTACCCTAAGTTGTAAAGGCTCTTTTACAAAGGTTTCTTCATTAACTCAGATTCAAGTCTTTTCTGTCCTTTACCTTTTTTCAAACTCTTACCTTCCCTCTTAGAATCAACACTAAAAACTGGTTCCAAGACAAAGAGTGATGAGGGGTAGGCAATGAGGATTGAGTGACTTACCCAAGGTCATACAGTTTGGAAGTGTCTGAGGACAGATTTGAACCCAGGATGTCTCCCTTCTCTAGATCTAGCTCTCAGCCACTGAGCCACTTAGCTGCCTCTCATTCTTTAATGATGAAATAAAATTGTTCTCTCTTTTAAGCCAGGTGAATACTTATGAGGGCCTAGTATCTCCCCTTGAGGGCACTGAAAAACAACAAAGTTCTCAGTTTCCCCCTGGGCAGAAATACCAAGCTTAAGTGTGCCTGGACTCTTCATGTGAGAATAGAGTCTCTGATACAAGGTCATAGTTGTAAGACAGTGGAAGGGTTACTCAGAAAGATTAAAGAAAATCAATTCCCTAGAGTTATCTTAACAAAAGGGAACACACCTCAAACTGATTATTAAATTTTCAATATGAGCACTTTATACCTCCAAAATTAGTAAAAATTATAAACCATGACTTGATTTTCTGTTTTGTTCTTTGCTTAGAGCTGAAAAAAATAAAGGAGAAAAAAAACCAACAATAAAGGGGCAGCTAAGTGGCTCATTAGATAGAGAGCTAGACCTGGAGAGGGGAGGTCTGAGGTTCCAATCTTGCCTCAGACACTTCCTAGCTGTGTGACTCTGGATAAGTCACTTAACATCAATTTCCTAGCCCTTACTGATCTTCTGCCTTGGAACCAAAGAACTGATTCTAAGGGAAGAAAGAAAGAAAGAAAGAAAGAAAGAAAGAAAGAAAGAAAGAAAGAAAGAAAGAAAGAAAGAAAGAAAGAAAGAAAGAAAGAAAGAAAGAAAGAAAGAAAGAAAGAAAGAAAGAAAGAAAGAAAGAAAGAAAGAAAGAAAGAAAGAAAGAAAGAAAGAAAGAAAGAAAGAAAGGGAAGGAGGGAGGAAGAAAGAAAGAAAGGGAGGGAGTGAGGAAAAAAGAAAGGGGAGAAAATAATAATATGAAATATTTTAAATATTTACATATAAACAACATAAAACAAAGTTATAATATTCAAATGTTAATAAGATTAAACTTAAAAGTGTGTTCATGATATCTACCCCAGAGTTGTTGTCATTGTTAGTCCTTCATTTTAGAAGAGGACCAATGACATCATTGGTGATGTCTTGACTTTCTCATTGGATTTTTTTTTACCCTTACCTTCTGTCTTAGAATCAATACTGTGTGTTGGTTCTAAGGCAGAAGAGCAGTAAGGGCTAGGCAATGAGGGTTACGTGACTTGCCCAGGGTCACATAGCTAAGAAGTATCTGAAATCAAATTTGAACCCAGGTCCTCCTGTCTCTGAATCTCACTCTCAATCCACTGAGCCACCTAGCTGTCCCCTCACTGGATTTAAATGAGGCAATGATGAGCAAAGTCATCCGCCTCACTCTTCTACCATCATGGAAGCCCAGTGGCAAGACAAAAGTCAGAATGACTGGCAATGACTTGGGATTCAGTGGGTGGCCTTGGCATCTTTGATGTCTGACCAAGAAAAATGTTGTTAAACATTTTATCAAGTTCTTAGCTAGTTGATAAAACATTTTATCATCATATCAATGGAGCATAGAATACCATTGTTCATGGATATTTTAGGCACATCCTCCCTGAAAACAGGAGGAACTAAAAGCCTTTCTGATTTAGGACTTTATAATCCTCTGATTCCTAGTCCCATTTCCTTGGTCTCCTTATTGTCAAGAGGAAAGGGGGTGGGGGGTGTTCGTGCTGCTGTAGGAGTGCCTGGGAAGAATAGCAATTGACTGTAATCCCAGAGGGAATATTGAGAGGCTCAGGAAGTAGGTATATTTATTGCTAATGTTTGTGCCAAAAGGTGGTGGATGTGAGGCCAACATGGGTATGGAGAGTCCTAAAGCTAATTGGAGAAAGAGTCCATAAGTGAGCTGTATATTTGGGGAGAAATGGGTAAGACTGGGAGGTATAGAGCAATAGCTAGCTGGTCCAGTGGTTAGAGTGCCAGCCCTCAGGAAGATCTGAAATTAAAATCCAGCCACAGACACTTACTAACTCTGGACAAGGCACTTAACTACTTTTTGCCTCAGTTTCCTCATCTGTAAAATGGGGATAAGAATAGCACCTACCTCCCAAGGTTGATTTGAGGATCCAATGAGATAACCATTGTAAGTGCTTAGCACAATACTTAACACTATATAAATGTTAGCTATTTTTATTATTATTTTCATTTTGACCAGCATTTGCCTTGGATCCCCTTTCTCAGTATGGTGATCAAACTGTGTTTGTATATGTGCAAATTCATTACTGTTTAGTCTTTTTTGGTCCTGGATGACTCTTCGTGACCCTCTTTGGGGTTTTCTTGGCAAAGATCCTGGAGTAGTTTGTCTTTTCCTTCTCCAGCTCATTTTGTCAGATAAAGGGTCACATAGCCAGTAAATGTTTGAGGTTGGATTTGAACTCAGGAAGATGGATCTTTCTGACTCCATGCCCAGTGCTCTATCCACTGAGCCACTTAGCCACCCTGTGTACTCTTGTGTTCATGTATGAATGTGGGGAGTTGCCATCTCTAAGTGTCTGTCTCTGTCAAAGGCTTCATAGTATAAACCAGTGTAGATTAAGCAATAAAGACAGCTCCAAAATCAGTTTCCATCTGGTCTGGCTTACTTGAAAGAGGAGCACAACCCAGGCTGGTCTTTCCTTTTAACTTCCTGCAGAGTGCTGAGCCAGACTAAGGGGAAGATTGTAGCAAAGGACATCAGTCCGCCTACTCCCTGGCACTTCTCTTGTCCCCTCTGTCTGTGCTCAGCTCTAGCATGGCTTGGATGGTCTCCCACTCCTGCCTCCAGCCCAGACTCTCATATCAGTTAGCTGTGGTCCATGGGTTGCTTGCTGATATTTGGTCTCCTCTGACTTTTCAGATATAAACGAATGCCTTCTGCTGGGATTGTGCAAAGATGCCGAATGTGTGAACACCAGAGGCAGCTACCGGTGCACCTGCAAGCCTGGCAACATGTTGGACCCATCTCGGAGTCACTGTGTGTGTAAGTGCTCTGGGCTAGTGGAGGTGAACCAGGTGCTCCCTGAGAGCCCAAGACCTTCAGCATTCCCTCCCTGAATGCAATGATTTTCTTCCTATTTAATTTTATCATTTCCATGCGCTCCCACAAATTTGTGATTTTGTGTGTCTCTGTGTATTTGCATGGAACAGCTAGGTGACATAGAGGATAAACTGCCAGGTCTAGAGTCAGAAAGACCCATCTTCCTGGATTCAAATCTGGCCTCAGACGGTTTCCAGCTGTGTGACCCTAGGCAAGTCACTTAACCCTATTTGCCTCAGTTTCCTCATCTGAAAAACGAGCTGGAGAAGGAAATGGCAAACCACTCCAGGATCTTTGCCAAAGAAAACCCCAAATAGGGTTAGGAAGAATCAGACAAGACTGAACAACAACAATGCTTACCATTCATTCACCAATTCCTATAGGCACCTTCTATCATTGTTTCATTTATCTGTTGCCCTCCCCCCCCCCCCAGTCCAAGAAATGTAAGCTCATTGAGGGCAGGGATAACATATTTCACCTTTGTATTGTTTACATACCTTGTATAATGCTGGACACAGAGTAGTGCTCAGAAAATACTTGTTCAAATTTGATGCCTACAAAAAGAGGAAGGGGGTTGGGGGAAGCATGATCCTCATTTCTCCATTTGCTGATTTGAGAAAAAATAATTTTCTGTTCCAGCCGATAAGGCGGTCTCCATGGAGCAAGGGCTGTGCTTCCGAGCAGCGGTGGCTGGCGCATGTACACTACCCCTGGTCCAGCGGATCACCAAGCAGATTTGCTGCTGTAGCCGGGTTGGCAAAGGATGGGGGAAGAAGTGTGATAAGTGTCCCCTGCCTGGCACAGGTAACCATTTCCCTGTGCCTTTTCTATATTTCCTGATCCCTGACAACATCCATCCTGGATGCCGCCCAGCTTTAGCCTCAATCTGAGGAGGAGAGCACTCCTTGGAAAGGGTGACCTCTCCAAGCTCAGGAAGAGAGTGCGTGTGGATCATTCCACCCTTCCTCCTGGATGGTCTGCTGGAGGCTGTCAACTCCTTTCTAAAGACCGGGGGAAGCAGGACAACTAGGTGGCTCAGTGGATTGAGAGCCAAATCTAGAGAATGGAGGTCCTGGGTTTAAACCTGGCCTCAGATACTTCTTTGCTATATGACCCTGGACAAGTCAAGTCACTTAACTCTCATTACCTAGCCCTTGTTGTGGAGTCAATAAATAGTATTAACACTCTAGGATGTGTTGTTGTTTTTTTTTTTTAAGACGAAAGGAGGAAAGAAATGAGGAAGAAAGAGAAGAAAGAAAAGGAGGGAGGAAGGACTTATAGATATCTACTTTATGCTAGGTACCATGTTAATTGCTTTACAAATATTATCTCATTTGATCCACACAACAGTCTTGAGAGGTAGGTAGTATTATTATCAATTGAGAAAACTGAGGCAGACAGAGCTTAAGTGACTTCCCCAGGGTCCTATTACTAGTAAGAGTCTGAGACCAAACTTGAACATGGGTCTTTCGGACTGCATCTAGATCCAGCTCTCTATCCACTGAGCTACCAAATCCCTTAAGACCCTGAAACTCACCCAATCACACAGACAGTAACTGTCAGAACTGAGATTCCTACTCAGGTCCCAAGATTCCAATTTCAATTAGAGTTTTCTCCCTCCATATAGGTTTAATCCACAGAACGTGGGTGTAGTTTGCAATGACTTTTATTGAATCAACATGAATTTGAGTTAAGTGGGTAGTGGGTGAGGTTACAAAAGTAGACAATATAAGGGTGGTGATTCCATTCACAAGAAAACAATCCTGAGTGGAGGTAATTATGAGACAAAAGCTTGGTCTTTCTGCAAGTTTCTCCAGAATGTAGGTAAAGGGTGGAGTTACAAAGGAAAGGAGTTTGGACTTGCCAGCTGAAGACTTAAAAAAAATTAAAATAAATCTTCAGTTTTACAATGGGCAATTTGTGTGTGTGTGTGTGTGTGTGTGTTATTTTTGCCTTTGTATCTATTATGTTATGGATAGTGCTAGATACGAAGTCAGGAAGATTTGAATTCAAATCTTGTCTCTGCCACTTATTAGCTGTATGACCCAGGACAAATTTTTTAATCTCTCCTGACTAGAGATAATAACACTACCAATTACATAAGATTGTACCCAGTAGGTATTATATAAATGTTTATTCTCTTTCTCCCTTCCTTTTGTAGAAGTCAGCTTAGGTACAATTAATTAAAAATTATGCATTTCCTGATGTTTGAAGCAAGAACCCATATTTGCATTCTAGCTTTCTTCCCCTATTTCCAAGAAGTTTAGTTGTGTGGGACTCTCTGTGACCTCACGGACCATAGCGCCACTCCAGGCCCTTCTGTCTTGCACTATCTCTCAAAGTGTGTCCAAGTTCTTGGTCATTATTTCCAGGACATTATCTATCCATCTCCTCCTCTACTGTCCCCTTCCATCTTTCCCATCATCACAGTCTTCTCCAATGAGTCCTGTTTTCTCATTATTTGGCCAAAATATTTAAGCTTCAGCTTCAGGATTTGACCTTCCAGTAACTGCCTGGGTTTGAAGACTAGATGACAAGATATTGGAGAAATGAATCTTGTAGCTATCCTAAGCTATCTTATATGCAATGTTTTCTCTTCCTGTCCACTTATGTGTATAAGATGCTTTGGTTCAATGAGTGCTTTATAGGGGGCAGCTAGGTGGCTCGGTGGATAGAGAGCCAGTTCTAGAGAGAGAAGATTCTGGTTTCAAATCTGAACTCAGATACTTTCTAACTGTGTGACCCTGGGCAAGTCTTAACCATAACTTAACCATAATTGCCTTGCCTTTATAACTCTTCTGCCTTGGAATTGACAGTATTGAGTCTAAAATCGAAGGAAAAGAGAAAGAAAGAAAGAAAGAAAGAAAGAAAGAAAGAAAGAAAGAAAGAAAGAAAGAAAGAAAGAAAGAAAGAAAGAAAGAAAGAAAGAAAGAAAGAAAGAAAGAAAGAAAGAAAGAAAGAAAGAAAGAAAGAAAGAAAGAAAGAAAGAAAGAAAGAAAGAAAGAAAGAAAGAAAGAAAGAAAGAATGGAAGGAAGGAAGGATGGAAGGATGGAAGGAAGGATGGACACAGTGTTGATTCTAAGACCACCTCCCAGCAGGTAAAGGTTTAAAAAAATGGTGAATGGCTTTAATTCCACAGCACTTTGTATAGAGTAGGTGCTTCATGAATGGTGGTGGAATGGAAATTGAGGAGATCTCATCTCAGTCACAGACCTCTTATCTTTCAGAGAGCTTCAGAGAGATCTGTCCTGCTGGTCATGGCTACACTTATTCCAGCTCAGACATCCGCCTGTCCATGAGGAAAGCAGAGGAGGAAGAGCTAGCCAGAAGCTTGGAAAAGCATGGAGAGAAGAATAACAGGACTATAGTCTGGCCTGCTGGGAGGCAACCCCTTCGAGAAGTGACAGCCAGCCAGTCTGAAGGGGTGGCCACATCTGCCAGAGGTATTGGGGGGGGGGGGGGGAAATGCCTTTTGACCTGGGGGCAGGATCCTCTGGCTCATGTCCACCTCAAGAACATTAGGGCACTTGCTCAGATCCAAATTCTAATTCTTTAGAGTAAGATGGGTAGATCTGAGTCTAGTTATTTCTTCTTGGAAACTTTCATACTGTGTACAGTCTTTGTGGGAATTCACCCAGTCTTCTTGAGAGGTTGTTCAGCTTCCTTCTTTCCCACCTCAAGCCTGGATCCATCCACATCCCAGGGAAGATGGGAAAGCTCTCCAGTAGCCCCTCACTGTCTTTTTTCTCATGCCAATCCACCCCAAAAGGGCTCTTTCTCTGTTGCCATGCCCCAGGTCTTGGCAGTCCTGAAGAGCATGCCAGGCAGTGGATTTCTTAGGCAGTTGCTACATTTGCTAAGTGATACTTCTGTTCCTTTCCTTGGAGTCATTGGATCGATTACCCTAAAAACAAATCTGAGCTCTAGGACTACTAGACACTAGGAATTTGGCCTGCTGGGTCTGGGAAAAGACTGGACATGTTGTTTCTGAAGCCAGTGCCCTTGGGAGAGATCTTGTCATGCCAGGCATACAGGAAGCAACTGATTTTAAATGATCAGACAGATGCCTGGACTGAGAGGTAGGGGTGCCAGAAATCAGAGTAGGTAATTCATTAGGAATCCAGGTAGACAAGACCTGAGTTAAGAACCTCTGGAAATTAAGAGAAGCCAATATGGGCACATTAGGAATCTAGGAAAGGCAGACAGGAGAATCATTGTGTCTTTGTTAAAAGGAAAATTCTTTGGGCTTTTGCCCTGATTAATGAGGCAAAGCTTGAGAAAAGAGAATGAAAAGAGCTTAATAAAATACATCAAGGTAGCAACATGTTGATTGGAAATAAGGGGTTCAAGATGGATTCGGTTTTTAATTGATAATCCATAATGAGTAAAGACAATTTAGATAGGTCTAAAAATGGAGGTGGGCCACTTCATCTCAACTCTTCCCTAAGGTAGAAGGTAAGTGTTGTTTAATAGGCAGGGGTATATGGTACAGATAGGTGGTTCAGAGGTTAAAGCATTAGACGTAGAGACAGGAAATCCTGAGTTCAGGTCTGACCTCAGATACTTCCTATCTGTGTGACCCTGGGCTTAATCTAAATTGCCTTGCTCTTCCCACTCTTTTGCTTTGGAACTGATACTCAGTATCCATTCTAAGGCAGAAGGTAAGGATTTTTTTTTTAAATGTCTATCTCATTTTGTATTAGAAGTCTATCTCTTCTCTGTGATGAGGCAGGTAGGATACTTCTTCCTCTTGGATGGTCATTATATCAATCAGTGTCAAGAAACAATTTAATTCTTTTATTTTTCCAGGACAAGGCCTACCTTTTTGTTTTTGTTTTTTAATTAAGTTAGAAAATTTCCCCAATTACATGTAAAAACAATTTCCAACATTTTCCAAAGAATATTGAATCTCAAATTCTCTCCTTCCTTCCCCTCAAACTCTCCACCTCTCTTGAGATGGTAAGCACTGTCACATAGATTTTACATGTGCAATCATGTAAAACATTTTCCCATTAATAGACAAATTTCTTTTTAAATTTTTAAAAATTAAATTAAAAATTTCCCCCATATTATTCATTTTTGTAAATGGATAACCTTATAAAACCAAAGTGCCCAAATAAACAAATGAAAAATCATATGCTTTCATTTGCATTCTGACTCCAACAGTTCTTTCTCTGGAGGTGAGTAGCATCCTTTGCTCAGAATTGTCCTGGATCATTGTATTGATGGAAATAGCTAAGTCTTTCACAGCTGGTCATTCCACAATATTGTTGTTACTGTGTAGAGTATAGAAATTTTTAAAAGAAATTTAGCAGTGAAGGGGAGGAGGGAGGTAGAATACTTGATGAATGAAGTAGAAGGACACTAAAGGCTCTCAGATACCTAGTGGAATGGGAGGAAAGGGTTAGGAGGAGTATCTCAGGAAGTGAAGTAGGAGCCCAGAACACTTTTCTCTGAACTGACACACACTCACCTTTCCCTTTGCAGGTGACTCAGAGGATGGCCAGGTAAGTAATTCTCCCAGCTAGGAAGTTTTGGCTGTCTTGGAGTTGGGGAAGTGGAGCAGGCACTGAGTTCTGGAGCTGTGTAACTCCAGAGCAGTTGAAACAACCAGGCAGTAAATGTTTAATAAGCCTCTATTACCAGACACTGTGCTAAGCTCTGAGGATACATCTCCTTCTTCTTCACTGCTGAGTTAGTATCCTGGTCCCTGTTTGTTACTGAAAGTCAAAACATGGGGTAGGGACATCTCAGCTCTGCCTCTGACTTGTTAAAGGACAAGGACTTGTTCAAGGGTTTGAGCTCCCCCTCACTGTGGAGGGAGACCCCTCTGATCAGGACCTGACTGGTCTGATGCCTGAAGAGCTCTGGCATCTTCCCAGAAATATGAAGCTGTATTACTATATCTGAAACCGCTTTTTTGCCTCTTCCTGACCTCCAGTCTGTCTCAAGCACTCTAATGGTCCTCTAATGGTCTTGTTGTCTCTTCTTAGTGACCCTTGAATACTTTCCTCCACATCCACACCCTTACCCTGGCCCTTCTCCATTCCTCCTTCCTTCCCCCATATTTGTATTTTCTGGTCCTCCCAGAGCCAGGACTCATATTCTCACCCCTGCTCTGCCTGGATCCTCCTTTCATCCTCTATCTACTCCCACTCTACTATTTTGTCTCTTTGCTGTGGTCTTGGCTCTCTCTGCCTCCTGCCTTATCTTTCTCCATCATTCCATGCTGACCCCTTGTTTCTGGAATTGTTGCTTTTACCCTGGACACTCGTCCTATCTCCTCCCATTTTTCTAATTCTCCCTGGACCCCCCACCATTGACCCTGTTCCTCCTACATAGTTTTCTTTATTGCAGGTTGCTTTCCCTATCTTCTCTCTCCACATTATGGACTTGGCTTCTAATACAGTGTTCCTTGCTGGGACTTGCTTCTCTTCTAGAAATACATCATAGTATAATAGAAAAAGAATTGGATTTTCAGCTTGGATCTGGGTTTGAATCCCACTTATGCTGCTTAATACCTGTGACTTTGGGTAGATCACTTTAACCTCTAGATTAAAACTGTAAAATTAGGGAATTAAATAGATAACCTCCAACATTCCCTCTAGTGATAAATTTATGATCTTTCCAGTGAGTGCCAGGTACCCTGGACAGATAGGTCTTCTCTCCTGAGTTTTCTTGGTCTGGGATGGGGATAAAATCCCCAAAAGTTACATTTTCTTTAATAGGAAAGTTACATGCATTATTACTGAGCTAACATAAGGTTGTCATTCACTGAGAAACCATGGAGTGTGTAGTCTAGATAGAAAGCTGAGATGGGCCTAGGCTTCTATAGTTGTTCATCACATATGACTCTTCTGACAGGGTCACATCTCTAGGAAGTGTCTGAGACTAGATTTGAACCTAAGAAGATGAGTCTTCCTCACTCCAGGCCCAACACTCTCTCCACTGGAATTTGTTATTGTTCAGTTGTTGTCATGTTGTGGTTTCTTGGCAAAGATACTGGAGTGGTTTGCCATCTCCTTCTCATGTTCACCTTTGCAGATGAGGAAACTGAGGCAAATAGGGTTGAAGTGGCTTGCCCAGGACCACACAGCGAGGAAGTGTCTCAGGCCAGATTTGAATTCAGGAAGATGAGTGTTCCTGACTCCACACTGGGCCCCTCTATGCACTGCAGCACCTAGCTGGCCCTCTCTGGAATTTAGAGAGAGTTCATCTGTTTCTTTTCTCTGTTTCCTTATCTATACAGTGGATACAGTGGTATCCCAGAGGAGCAGAAGGGAGGTGTTGAAAGAACAAATAAGATTGTGCCTGGAAAGGATTTTGAAGAGAACCCTCAGTGAGAATTGTCCGGCTGTATTTTCTTTTGAGTGAGCCAGGGAAGGATTGAGAGGGATGGAGGGATTGTAGAAAGGAGGAAGTTTCTGGATGGTGACAGAAGGGTCCTTCTGAAACCTGCTCCCCCTGCCCCCAGGACTGATCTCTTTTTTTTCTCTAAACTTGAACTCCACAGATCACTGCAACTGCTGACTCTCTGCCATTTGGGTCCGCAGGTAAGTACATGCCTTCTAGGGGAAGAGAGGGAAGTGATACAGCCAAGCTAACCTGCAACATGAACCCTTTAGGAAGCTTGGGGGGGGTTCCTCAAGAACAAAGGATAGAGGGCTAGGGAAGAAGGTCATTCTCACCAATGGGCTGGAGAACTAGCCTCATCCCAGAGTATTCTCTTTCTTTCACAGGGTCCTCCATAGAAACACCATCTCCACCATCTCTTGGGCAGATGACCCCAGAGTCTCAGGAAGAGGAGGGAGACTCATCCCTCCTCCATGTAGCCTCCACACTGAGCAAAGGTACGTGTCTGAACCCTCTTCAAGAACTTGAAGTTGAGGCAGTCTGACTCAGAGGTCAAAGCCTAGAGCTCTTTTCTAGAAGTGAGAGGAAAGCACCTGCATCCTGAAACCTGGTGGAAGAATCTGACAGGTTTCACTGACCTCTCTGAGGGTTTGGAGAGTCGGTTCCTTCAGTATTCCTGGCTCAGGAATGAAAAGAGCGTGGACTCTCCCTTAGGGATACAGCATCCACATCTGGCGTCTCTAGTCAGCTCCAGGGTGTTGAGTGAGGAGTTGGACAGGGAGGGGAAGATGGGAATCTCTTTGGTGTGGGAGGAGGGCAGAGGTAAATGGATTATAGTCTCCCGAGGGTGCCTGTGAGGAAGAGGCATCACAGGATCTTCCCAGAGGCTCTAGGAGAAACTCCCAGAGAAAGGGATAAGTAAGTCCCCTTGGGAAACCTGGCCAGATTCCTGCTGCATTGAACATTGAGTCATCTGGCTTTGCTGGCAGCAGCTACAGCTTTGTGGCCCTGAAGAGAGCTTGTTTACTGGGAGAATAGCGGTTCTGTTGTTTCAAGGTTACTTAACTGTCTGAGAGTCTGTACTTTTCTCTCCCTCTGGGTTTCTAGGGTCCTGTCTGTAATGACCTGAGGAGGGTTTGGGGGAGCTGGAGGAGGGGGGTGGAGAAACCTTGGCAATCTACCTGTCTCTGGAATGTGTTTTTCTCAATAGCTTTTTGTTTGGAGCTTGGTTCAGAGAGATGTCTAATGTTGTCATGGGGCTCCCATCTGTGCATGTGTGAGTATGTGTGTGTGTGTGTGTGTATGTGTGTGTGAGAGAGTGTGTATAAGAGTATGTGTGAGAGTGTGTGTGTGAGAATGTGTATGTGAAAGTGTGTGTGAGTATGTGTGTGAGAGAGTGTATGAGTGTATGTGTGAGTGATAGAGTGTATGTGTGTATGAGAGTATGTGTGTATATGTGTGTGAGAGTGTATATGTGGGAGTGTATGTGAGAGAATGTGTATGAGTGTGTATGTATGTGTTTGAGTGTGTGAGTGTGTATAGTGTGTGATTGTGTTTATGTGTGTGAGAATGTATATGTGGGAGTGTATGTGAGAGAATGTGTATGAGTGTGTATGTATGTGTTTTGAGTGTGTGAGTGTGTGTAGTGTGTGCTTGTGTTTATGTGTGTGAGAGTGTGTATGTGGGAGTGGGAGTATATATGTGTGTGAGTGTATGTGAGAGAGACAGTGTATTGCCCAATCTCCCTCTTGTGGTGCTCAGGTTCCTCTTCCATCCTGTGCCCACTCCCCTGTTCCCTAGGCCTGGCCTCCCCTGGCTCCTGCCTCGGCTTTCCTTCACATTTTCTTTTGTTCCTGTTCCCCCTTCTCCTCCTCCCCAAGGCTCTTTACCTTTGATCCAATCCTGATGCTCCCCATGGCTTCTCTTCCCATTTGTCTTCCCTTCCCTATCTTCTTTCTCTTAGGTTCATTGGTTAGATTCAGGCCAAGATTCTGATTCTTTGTTCCTTGCTGAGACTTGCTTCTTTTCTCTTAGGGAAACAGCATAGTATGTTGAAAAGAGGGTTGGGCAGACTCTTACAGCATCATAGATTGAGATCTGGAAGCTATCAGGTCCACACCCCTCATTTTATAGAAGGGGAAACTAAGGCACAGAGAAGTGAAATGATTTGTCTAGTTACCCAGCTAGTAAGTGTCTATGGTGGAACATGAACCCGAGTCCTCTCAACTTTGAGTCTAGTGGTCAACCACCATTCTGCTTCTCTAATAGGTGTTAAGATTCAAAGTCCTGCCTCAACCTACCTGCCCTTTGAGAAGCATCTCATCTGGGTGGGAGGGAGGAAAAGTTGCTCCGTCCTGCACAAGGGGAGAGAGTCTCATTCCAGCTTATCCTATCATGCCAGAGAGCTATCTAAGTGCATGGAATGAATGTCTGCCCTCTCTCACTGAGGCTCTGAAAAATTCAGGTTTCAAGTCTCTAGCTAGGGCTTCCTCCCCTTGATAAATGTTTGGGATCTGCTCTCCCCTGAGGCTCCAACTCTTCACATTGTTCCTAGTGATTTCTTCCCCTCAAGAGCACCCCAAATCGTTCTCCTCTATCCTTCCCCCCTCCCCCCATGTTCCTTGATGTGGTTGGTGTTACTAGCATGGAGGGTAGGAAGCAGAGCAACAAACATAAGGCCCATTGTATCTGGCCCTGCGCGTGGATTCTTTCTGGGATTTCCAAAGGTCTAGGCTTTACTTAGCAGCCTAACTCTCCCTCTACTCCTTTTGCCCTGTGGGAAGGCTGGTGGTAGCTCCTTTCAGTTAGAGGATCCTGCCTGCACTTCTCATCCCCAATTCTATCCCAGGTACTTCTGAGTGTTAGTTTAGAATTTGCTGGGGAATCCTAATAAACTTTTAGGTTGTTGCAGCTCTAATTTCATTGAACAAACTGCCTTGGCCTCTGGAAATCAGTTAGGAGATAGGATCTCCATGCCAAATAACCTGTGATTACATTGTATATAAGCCAATTTCTATTCTGCTGACCTAAAAATATTCTCAACTTAGCAAATGCCAAATAAGATGGGAATTTCCAGACCCAGAACAGAACAAAAAAAGGTTTGGACACTAAACTTCAGTATTCTGCTATTTCAGACCTACAAAGGGAATTTATGTTGGGGTTAGGGTTAGGGAAGTCCTTGAGTGTGTTTGCTACAAGACAAGCTCTGCAGGTTGCAGCAGGTCACAGTAGAATGAACTCTATACTAGTTTATAGGAGATCTCATTCTTTCACCATCTATGTGACTAGACTTCGGTCTTCTCATCTGTAAAATGGAAATAGGAATTGCTAATCTATCAGTCTCACTGGATTTGTGAGACTCTCTTGAGAAAGTACCACAAAAAGGAAAAAGGTCTGAACAAAGTATTATTATGTTTGGGGTGGGGTGAAGAACCAGCAGGAGATATGAAGCTAGAGCTTCATAGAGGTCACTGATGACGTTCAGGGACTGAGAAATGTAATAAGTGGTCAGAGGTTACTCAGGTTTTTTATGAAGAAGTTACTACAGATCGAGGAAAGATGTTTGGAGACTCCAGTTCATGGGGTATTTACTTGGTAGAACCACCCATAGTGGTGGAAGGCTGGAGCTTAGAAGAGAGGGTCATGGGATCATAGATTTAAATCTAGAAGGGATATTAGAAACCATTGAGTCTAACATTTTACAGAGGAGAAAAACTGAAGTTGAGAGAGGTTAAATAACTTACCCAGGGTCATAATGCTACTAAGTGTGTGAGGTAGTATTTGAACCAAGGTTTTGGGAAGAGATTGAGTTGTCATGACAACCAAGGGATTGAATGATGAGGAGAGGGATAGTGACTAGAAATTCCACTGTTTCACCTTCTTGGGTCCCTGGAATATGGTGTCATGTGTAGGTACCATAGCCAGAGGTAGAGATAGGTCCATCTCTGCTTTCTCTTGGCTCCTTCCCTAAGCACTCTGTAAACTGCTTTGGTTTTGTATAGAAAATGACAGATGCTTGGCTCTGCCTGATGATATCTGTGGTCCAGGAACTTGTGTGAACCTTCCAGGAAGATACAGCTGTGTTTGTAGCCCTGGTTATCAACTGCATCCTAGCCAGCCCTACTGTACAGGTGGGTATTCCAGTGGCCCCCAAGAAATGGAGGATGAGTCTGGGGAAGGAGAAGAAATGTCAAGTGCCCCCGCATTCTAGAGATGCTGCTGCAGAGATGGAATATTTGGGGAGTGGGGTGAGATGAGGGCAATGTAAAGGAAATAGCCTTGTGACAAGTGAAGAAACTTTTCTTTGCTCTTTAGTAATGTTTTGTTTTTTCACAATTACATATAAAAATGATTTTTTTGACATTTGTTTTTCTAACATTTTGAGTTCCAATTCCTAGTTGTGTTACCCAGGGCAAATCACATTGCCTAGCCCTTACCATTCTTCTGCCTCAGAACCAATACATATAATTGATTCTAAGACAAAAGCTAAAGATTTACAAACAAACTAAAACCAAAAATGTTTTGCTTCTAACTACCACCTCCCCCAGTTTGCTCTCCCTTTGATCAGTTTCCCTTCTTCACTTATTCCTCCTCCTCCTCTCCTAGAAGGTAAAATAGATTTCTATACCCAACTGAGTGTGGATGTTATTCCTTCTTTGAGCCAATTCTGGTGAGAATAAGGTTCAAGCATCACCCATCATGGCTTCCCCCCACCGTCTTCCCCTCTAACATATTAACTATTTTGCCCTTCATGTGAGCTATTTTACCCCCTTCTATCTCTATTTCCCTCTTCTGCCAGTGCATTCCTCATTCTCACCCCTTAATTAAAAAAAATGTTATTGTGGTGGGACTTTTTCCAGGCAAAAAACCAACTAATCTTGGAACACTGACTAAGTAGAGCGTTAGGTTAGCTATAAGCCTGAAAAGGCAGGAAAAGCCCAGGTTATGAAGGACTTAAAAAGTCAAACAGAGGGCTTATATGTCATTCTGGAAGTAATAGGGAACCTCTGGAGTTGATTGAAGGGGAAAGTGGATGTCTCAGTCAGATATATACTTTGGGGAAATCATTTTGGAAGTTTAATGGAGTGCAGAGAGACTTGAGGCAGAGAGATTAGCCAGAAGGCTACTGCAATAGTCCAAAAGTGAGATGATAAGAGTGTGTACCAGCATGGTAGCAGTGTTAAAGTATGGAATGGGACATAAGGCAAAATCAACAGGATTGGGCAATAAATTGGATATAGACAAGAGCGAGGGAGGAGTTGTGGGTATGAACATGACAAGAGAGAGGGAGGAATTAAGGAAGATACATAGATTACAAACTTGGGTGACTGAAGAGGCTTGTACTAACCTCAATAGGATTAGGGAAATAGGAAGAAGAGAGAGTTTGAGGGAAAAGACAACAAATTTGATTCCAGGCTGCTGAGTTTATGAGGTCTATAGTACATTTGGTTCAAGATGTCCAATAGGTAGTTGGAGTCAGTCAATCAATAAACACTTATCACAGGCTTATTAAGTGCCAGGAACTACGCTAAACAGTAGAGATTCAAAGAAAGTCAAAAGATAGTCCCTACTCTCTAAGGGCTCACATTTTAAAAAAATAATATTTTATTTTTCCCCAATTACATGTAAAAACAACTTTAAACATTCATCTTTTAAAGTTTTGAGTTCCAAATTCTCTCTCCTTTTTATCCTCTCCCTCACTCCTCCCCCTCCCCACCACCTCCCCAAGATGATAAACAATCTGATATAGATTTTACATGTGCAATCATAGAATATACTTTTCCATATTAGTCATTTTGTGGAAGAGATCTCAAATGAAGAAGGAGGAGGAGTATGTTTCTGTCTGCATTCCTACTAGGAGCTCCCATTCAAATGGGGGAGAACTATGTACAAATGAGGTACATACAGGATAAATTGGAAAAAATCAAAAGGGAGAAGGTCCTGGAAATAAGAGGGATTGAGAAAGGCTTCCTAGAATAGGTGAGATTAGACCTGGGACTTGAGGAAGCCGGAAGGTAGAGGTGAGGAAGAGCTTTCCAGTGATAGAGAACAGCCAGTGAAAATGCCTGGAGCCAAAAGTTGGAGATGGGAGATTGTGGGGTCAAAAGAGAGGTTAGGGCAAGATAAGAAGCATACCTGAATATGTGTGTCTTTCTCCCCTTCCTATCTATCTGTGCTCAGATGAGAATGAGTGTCTCAGTGACCCCTGCAAAGGAAAAGGACGATGCATCAACAGAGTGGGTTCCTACTCCTGCTTGTGTTATCCTGGCTATGTGCTGATCACTTCTGGGGCCACTCAGGAGTGCCAAGGTAAGGAAAGGCCA
The DNA here is from genome assembly GCF_027887165.1 of Monodelphis domestica. Taxonomy (NCBI): domain Eukaryota; kingdom Metazoa; phylum Chordata; class Mammalia; order Didelphimorphia; family Didelphidae; genus Monodelphis; species Monodelphis domestica. The sequence goes on from NC_077227.1 coordinate 256,722,631, forward strand.
TTTGCTCCTACTGAGTCCCACCTCTGCCCAGTTCCTACCAGGTCAAAACCCTCAATTTGTGTGGGGGAAAAAGAAGAATAAGTTATTTGTTGGGATCAGAAGAGTTGGACTGAAATCCTATCTGGGCTATTTACTCCCTGTTTTACCATGGGATGACCTTGGGCAAGTCATTTGGCTTTGGTTTCCTCTAATCAATATAATCAATAAGATCTAATCTCTCATCAACATATTACTGAATGAATGGATGGATGTAAGCTCTGTAACCAATAACTATAATTTGAAGCACTCAATGAAGAATTTTAAAACTCACTTGCCAGAGAATACCACCAAGACTCTTTGGGATACCTCTAGCAGCTGAGAAGAAACTCAAGGCCCCGGTAGCTCAGAGGTCAGGGGTCCAAGATTTTCAAAACACAATACTAGATGCCAAGGTTTCCCCAGGCTTTAACATCAGACTACAAAGATCTAATCTACTCTTTCTCCCATGACAAGATGGGATCTTCTTCCTTGACTATATGGATGGGGAGGTAGAGAAAGTGAAAGGTGGGAAAGGGGAGATAATTACCTCAGCATGGCACTCTAGGACCACTTAGGACAAACTAACCAAAATAAGGTGACATAGAAGAGCGTCTTTCTGACTTTTTGCCCAATTGTTATCGTGACCACATTTTCCAAACCACACTCTTAATGACAAAGGATATCCCTTTTTGCAAAGCCTCATTACAAGTATATTTTTTAAATGAGATAATGTCTGCAGAGTACTTTGTAAAACCGAAAATGCTATATAAACGTCAGTTGTTATTATTATTTCTGAAATTGTTATTTGTGCTGTATAAATAGTGCTAGCTCTGGGCCCAGATTCTCTGTAGGTTGAGGTGGGGGCCATTGAGGGTGGCTGTTGTGGCTGTGATCGGTCTTTCCAGGGTTGGCAAGGAAAATTGGGTCCACTGCCCAGCTAATCCTGGAGTGTGTGACTTTGGCAGCCAATAGTGATGGCTCCAGGGTAGGAGTTCACAGTTATTGCTTTTCCCAGTGGGGGCTTGGCTCCTTCCCTGAGATGGATAGGCTTCTCCAGCAATCACAAAGCTAGTGTCCAGGGAAACATCAATACTCTCAAGGACAAACAATGAAATGTCCATTAATCTCTTCCCATTCCAATGACCTCAGTGTTCAGTCCCCATACATAGCGATGACGCCCTCCCCATAACTTTTCTGCTCTGGCTGGCTATTTCTTGACTCATTAGTAAGATTGGTAGGCATGAGGGCACTCGCCTGAGACAGGATAGGGCTAGATTCACTTGGTCCAATTCTGGCCAAGCCTCCCTGAGGCTCCTGGCTCCTGCCCAGCCATGACGTTAAGTAGTGATTGGAAAGACTTTAATGGCAGGCAGAATAGGCAGCCACCTAGATGGCATCATCTGTTGGGATGGGGGAAGCTCTGAAGATTTTTCTGCCTTGAAGAGCACCCTTCTGAAATGTGGCTACCTCTTGTAAGGGTACCAAACCTTAACACTAAAGCTTAAAAGTTGCCAATGTTCTAGATCATTTTCTTTTTGTTTTATTGTTCAATACTCCTTTTTTAAGACATGGATTTTAAATATATGTAACATAATACAATAATATAATACATATGTCCTTATATAAATATGTCCTAAATTATAATAAATATTTTATTCAAAGCAAATTCTCACATTAGTGATGTCCAAAAAACTCATTTTTTCCTACCTCTCTTCTGCCCTTCCCATTTTCTTTCTTTCTTTTTTTTTAATCCTTACCTTCTGTCTAAGAATCAATACTAAGTATCCATCCCAAGGCAAAAGAACATTAAGGGCTAGGCAATTAGAAGGAAGGGACATGCCAGAAGGCCATATTTGAACCCAGTACCTCCCATTCTTCAAACCTGGCTCTCTATCCACTGAGGCACCTAGCTGCCCCTCTAGATCACTTTCCAGCTGTGATCATTGAGAACTAAGTTATGTGGGACAGCAGAAAGAGAACTGATTCTGAGGTCAGAAAGCCCGAGTTCAAATCCCAGCTTTGGCATTTTCTACCTGTAGGCAAGTCATTTAACTTTCTCTAGGTTACCCTTAAGCGAAGAGATTGGACTGGGTGGCCTCTGAAAGTGGTCAACAAAGGTTCAGTGCATGCTCAGTAAAGTCAAGGTGCTAAGTGCTAAGGATACCTAAAAAGGCAAAAACTCAGGCCGTACCCTCCAGGAGCTCCCATTCTAATAACCTGCAAATAACTCTATCCAGGAAACATACAAATGGTGTACCTGGGACCGGAGGGTGGGGAAAGCCTCCTGCAGATCAGTTTGATGTGAGTTTGAGTCAGAAAGGCAGGAGTTGGAGGGGAGAAGGGAAATGGGAAGGCAGCATGAGAGAATGCCCACTTGTAGAGAATACCAAAGTTACTGTAGAGGTGAGGGAAATAAGATGCAAGAAAACTCATAGGAAGTGGCCTGGTTGTGAAAGGGCTTCCTGTGTCAAACAGAAGATTTTTAGACTTGATTCTGGAAGAAACAGGGAACCTCGAGATAAGAGGCTCTTGACTTTTTTTGTGTCATGGTGTCATGGTGCCATGGTCCATGGGGAAGGGAAGACAATAAACATTTACAAGGAGCCTACTATGAGTTAGGCACTGGGCTAAGTTTTTTGTTGTTGTTTTTTAAAACAAATATTATCAGGCAGCTAGGTGGCTCAGTGGATTGAGAGACAGGAGGTTCTGGATTCAAATTTGACCTCAAACACTTCCTAGTTGTATGACCCTAGGCAAGTCACTTAACCCCAATTGCCTAGCCCTTATCATTCTTTTGCCTTGGAACCAATATTAATTCCAAGATGAAGGTAATGGTTTAAAACAACAACAATTATCTCATTTGATCATCATAACAATAGCACCTTCTTGTGAAGCAGGTGCCATTATTATCCCCATTTTATGGATAAGGAAACTGAGGCAAAGAGATGACACAGCCAGAAAATATTTGAAGCCAACTTTGAACTGTCTTTGGCGGTTTGGTGAAGTCAATTAATCTCAGAATAATGTTTTAAAATGTATAAAATAGGGCAGCTAGGTGGCTCAAAGGATAGAACATCGGGCCTCAGACACTTCCTAGCTATGTGACTCAGGTTAAATCACTTAACTCCAATTGCCTAGCTCTTACTTCTTTCCTGCCTTGGATCCAAGACATAGATGAACCTTTTTGGATATTGAGCTAAATCTGGTTTCAGATACTTCCTCAATGTGTGACCCTAGGAAAGTCACTTAACCCCCATTGCCTAGCCCTTACTGCTGTTCTGCCTTGGAACCAATACCACGTATTGATTCTATGAAGGTGAGGGTTTAAAAAAATTAAAATAAAAAAATTATAAAGGATGAAAAAGAAATTCAATGTAACAGTTATAAAAAAGTATTTTTAAACCTTTACCTTCTGTTTTAGAATCAATACTATGCAATGGTTCCAAAGCAGAAGAGCATTGAGGACTAGGCAATGGGGAGTTAAGTGACTTGCACAGGGTCACACAGCTAGGGAGTATCTAAGGCTAGATTTGAACCCCAAGACCCTGGCTCTCTGTCCCCAGAGCCACTTAGCTGCTATCTAAAAATGATTTTTTTAAACCCTTACCTTCTGTCTTGGAATCAATACTGTATATTGGTTCCAAGGCAGAAGAGCAGTAAGGGCTAGGCAGTGGGAGTTAAGTGACTTGCCCAGGGTCACACAGCTAGGAAGTGTCTAAGGCCAGATTTGAACCTAGGACCAGCCATCTCTAAGTCTGGCTCTCAATCCACTGAGCCACCCAGCTGCCCCACTAAAAAGTGAATTTTAAAAAACCCCACATATTCACAAATCCTAGGCTAAAAACTCCTAACCTAGATGGAGGATCCCGATTCCCTGTGGGAATGGGAAATAGGACGAAGGTTGACTAAGCCTCAAATTTGCCCTGGGACTGACTCTGGGGATTAGATCCTTTGCCCTGCCTCATTTGACTTATCCCTACTTATCCTACTTATTACAAACTTGCGGACAGACAGTACTCCATCTCCTCATCCTCTGCAGCCAACAGACCACACAAGGCAGAGCCCTTCCTTCCCAGGCTCATTGCTCATCATCACTTGGAGCCTCTCGGGCTCCCTCCGTCCCCGTGCCAGAAGTTGGGGGAGTCTCTGATGGCCTGTATCCTGAGCCCACATTTGCCTCTGTGGGTCCCATGCTCTGCTCTCGAGCTCCCTGCCCCCAAAGAATAAACTGCTATCCCACAGCCTCCTAATTATCTCCAGATTCCTGGGCTGTGGGGAGAGTGTCCCAGGCCTGTGTGGGGTGAAGGAGAGTCACGAATGCCTAAGGATAGGAGAGCTGGGAATGAATCTGCTCTGACCTGATGGGATGGAATCTTTGGGTCTTGTTCCAATTACATCCAGACTCAGCCTCATCCACTGACTTATGCCTGCCTCTTACAGGCACACAGTCCCCTGTAGGGACTTCTTCCCCTGCCAGCAGTGAATTGGGGCTGAAAGGGGCTGATCCAGATAGGGATACATTAATCAGAGAAAGACAGACAGCAAGAGACGTGCCCAGGCTGAGGAGTGATCCCCTGGCTCTGAGCTGATGAGGGATGGACCTCACCTTGGAGATGTGTGTGTGTGTGTGTGTGTGTGTGTGTGTGGTTCAAGCTCTAAGACATCACCTAAGACCTAAGTGCTGGCAGATCTCTCCGGCCACAGGGGATTGAGCTGCTCAGTCTCTTGGCATACAGTCAAATCAACAAGCATCCATTGAGTGCTTACAATGTGCCAACCCCTGGACTAAGATTCAGGCTTGTGCTCACCCAGGGGTGAGCTAGAGCCAACTCTACTCTTCCATTCAATTTTCAACATGAGCATTTTCACCTCAAAAACTGGCAAACACTATCAATCAGGACTTGATTTATTGTTTTGCTGATGGTCTAGACATAAGAAAGTGATGGAGAAAATGTTCATAGTGCAGATTAAAAGGGGCAGCCAGTTGGTTCAGTGGATAGAGAGCCAGACTTGTAGGGTTGTAGTAAAGATCAATTGAGATAACATCTGTAAAAAGCATAGTCCAATGCCTGGCACACAGGAGACACTCTATAGATGCTTATTCACGTCCCCAAGAATAAGAGCTTCTTGGGGGAAAAGATTGCTTTTTCATTTTGTCTTTATATCCTACAAGGCACAAGCACATATTACACATTTAAGAAATTCCTCTTGAATTAATTTAATGAAGCTAGAGAGCACAGGAGTAGTAATTACCAAGAAAGGAGTTTTACTTCTCATGACCAGTCCAGAGTTTTAAACTGCCCATGGACTTCCCACTCTTGCCTATTGTTTCCTAATTAATCTGTGAACACTCCTAAGAGGGCTATGAGTTGGTGTTTGCTCAAGGCATGTCAATAAATCTTTAAAAAGAAAAAAAAACCTTACCTCATAGTGATGTGACCTTAGACTAGTCACTTAACTTCACTGGCTGACCCTTGTCATTCTTTTGCTCAGAATCTATACTTAGTATTGATTCTAAGACAGAAGGTCTTAAAAAAAAACTTTAAAGTGTGCCATGGGATGTTTTCCCCCTAAGAGCTGGTTGTTAAAGATTTACCAAGGGGGCAGCTTTAATATCTTAAGATGGCACTAGGACTTTTGGGACATTCAGTAAATGTAAGGCTCTTTGTGAACCTTAAACATGTAAGTCTCTTTGCTATTTCCTTCTCCAACTCATTTCCCTGATGAAGAAACCAAAGCAAATAGAGTTAAGTGACTTGCCCAAGGTCACACAGCTAATAAATATCTGAGGCTGGATTTAAACTGACTAAGCTGAGTCTTCCTGGAGACCCAGCACTCTTATCCAATGTGCCACCAGTAAGCACTTAATAAATGTTCATTTAGATGACTCTGGAAGAGAGCGAGATGGATGACTTTGTACAATATTAAATCCAATTCACATGCAAGTCAGAACATCACCCCAGGATGTCACTGGATCTCTTAGAAAACAAAGTACAAACAACAATATAACAATAAATATTGAATTGAAGCAAAATGGTTTAATAGAAAAAGAATCTGGGAAAGGAAGTCAGGAAATCTTTGACTTTCCATTCCAAATTGCTATGTGGCCTTGAGTAAGTTGCTCTGCTCCCCTGGGCCTCAATTTCCTCATTTGTAAAATAAGAGGGCAGGATTCCATAGTCTCTGAGGTCCCTCCGAGCTCTAGATCTACAGCCCTATGCCTTACCACTCCGAATTGCTCTTTGACCTTGGACAAGGCTGTACACATCCCTAGGCTTCATTCTCTCCATCTGTAAACTGGGAAAAGGTTTAGGGGCAGGTTGGAGGGGTATGGACTTCATTAAAGGTCCCTTCCAGATCTAGCATGCTAGGCTATGCTTACAAATGGCTATGTAGGTCTTTGGGGCAGCTAGCAGATAGAGCACCAGGCCTGAAGTGAGGAAGACTCTTCTTGACTTCAAATCTGATCTCAGACACTTCCCAGCTGTGTGACCCTGGGCAAGTCACTTAATCCCCATTGCCTAGCCCTTACCACTCTTCTGCCTTGAAACCAATACACAGTATTGATTCTGAGATGGAAAATACAGGTCTAAAGGGGAGGGGAACCCTACCACCCAGTGTCTCATCCCTATGAATTAACATGGGAGAAACACACCCAAGTTTGTAGCAGGGTCTCAGCCCAAGAAAGGGAGTGTCAAACTCCATTCAGTGCAGAAGTAAGAAAAGAATTTTATTTGATGTAGTGGTGGTTTCTGGTGGTATAATAACCCAATGGCTGGTGGAATAGCCTGAAGGCTAATCAGGTAGCTTTAGAGCTAATGAATAAGCCAGGAGCTAGTACAGTCCGCCTCTTTGGAGCTTGATAGCATGGAATAGCAGCTCTGCTATAGGGTGGCAGCTTCCTCTGAGGAGTGGCTCTACCATACTCCATGGATCAGGGTTGGTCTATTTATTGGGATTTGGTAGCTTAGCATCTCCCTTTCCAAACTCAGGTGGAGGTAGATTTGGAGGTTTGCTGCCACAGGGAATAAGGAGCATGCACAGGATTGGAAGATTCTTCTGAAATGCCAGTCCCCAGTGCACAGCTTCCATGTTCCTCCATTGTCCACCTTGTCATCATTTGTCAGGGAGAGGTCTTGATGCCCTTCCAGAGGGGGAGCGTGGGGAGGGAATACGGTCCATTGGAGGACCACTATAGGTAATGAATTATTTCTAAGAACAATATAAGCAATGAATAAAACAGAATGGGTACAAAGCTGGTGCTTAGCAGAGAACATTACCAATCTGGTATACACAGTGGATAATTGAACAATCTACAATGATGCTTGACTAATGCTGAAACTACAGGTGCTGCAGTTGATGTTTAACTAGTGCTAACTGGTGAGAAATGCGAGATTTCAGAGTATGAGGGTCCTGTTCCCATTACTGCCCCTTCCTGCCCACTGCCAGCCCACTTCAGAATGAGCCTTTCCACTTAATAACTGGCGGTAATCTGTTAGTTGATTGATACGTTAATTTTCCCAAGTCTGTGGGTCAATTGTTTTAGTTATGTCTGATTCTTCCTGATGCCATTTGGGGTTTTCTTGGCAAAGACCCTGCAGTGGTTTGCCATTTCCTCTCCAGCTCATTTTTACAGGTGAGGAAATTGAGGCAGAGTGAAGTCTCACATAGTAGGTAAGTATCTGAGGGCAGATTTGAACTCAGGTAGATAGATCTTTCTAATTCCAAGCCCAGTGCTCTATCCTCTGTGCCACCCAGCTGCCCAAGTCACAGCAGAATGACTTACTTTCTTAGCTTTCTCTACACTTTTCAAAACCTTTACATTCATTATCTCATTTGATGTCCGCAACAATTCTGTGTACAAGCTAGGGTAGAGATTGAATTATTGTCATTTTTCAAATAAGAAGCCTGCATCATGAAGGGGCCAAATGACTTGTCTGCACTCATCTAGCCGGTGAGTGGCAGAGCCAGTCACATTGGCCTATTTTCTTTCCATAAATACATAACTGAAGAGATGGCACTAAAGATAGAAATTAAGGCTTCCATTAATTGAAAAGAGAAAGAAAAGAAAGTCAGACCTCCAGAGTAGTCCATCCCTGTGGATGGGAAGGACAATAGTTCTCCTAAGGCTAGCCCTGAAAGCAAATCATAGAATTTTAGAGTTGGAAAGATCTTTAAATGTTATCTAATCCCATCCTGCTATTTGACAGATGAGAAAACTGAAGTCCCAAATGAGTGCCTAAGGTCTCATGGTTTGTGAGTGGTAAAGCTGGGATTAGAACTCACATCTAATAACTCTTCATTCAGTGCTCTTTCCACCACATCAAGCTGCCTCTCCTTATGGATGAGGGAGATGCAGATGTGGTCCAAGGGGATAAAGGGAACAAGACCTCTGCTCTCCAGACAGTTGAGTAAAGATCTTTGTCAGCTTGGCTTTAGCTAAGGTCTATTATGGTCAGTCTCCCCAAGTTTTTACACACTTCCCCAAATCCCCACCCTACCCTTTCCACTAACCAAGAATCACTGGTGTATTCACAGATGTAGATGAATGTGAGCGACCAGGGGTGTGCATCGGAGGACAGTGCACTAACACTGACGGCTCTTACCACTGCGAGTGTGGCCAGGGATACATCATGGTCCGCAAGGGGCATTGTGAAGGTAGGGGATTGGATTCTTTTTTTTTTTTAAAACCTTTACCCTCTGTCTTAGAACCCATACAAAGTATCGACTCCAAGGCAAAAAGATCGATGAGAGCTAGGCAATGGGGGTTAAGTGACTTTCCCAGGGTCACACAGCTAGGAAGTATTGATTCTCCTTTTTTTTTAAATTAATTCATTTGCTTGTTTGTTACATTGAAGCCCCCAGATATCTTCCTCCCTCCTTCCCCTCCTCACACCAGAGAAGGTTCCCATCCTAGCCTCCTTATTCCCTACAGGATCTCCTTGTAAAAAATTCAACTTTCAATCCTATAGCCACACCAAGCACATCCCATGCCTGGCTCTACCTTGACTTTTACATGTGTAGTTTCATTACCCTTCCTTGAAAGTGCTCCTATAACCTACGATGAAGCCTGTTGCCTCCTCCTGACAGAGAAAACAACGGACATATGAAGGGTGCAGAAAGACATAGCCCCTCATGGATTTGTTTTACTTGAGTACGATGATTTGCTATAATGCTTCTTCCCCACTCTCTTTGTGCTTAAATGGGGAGGGAGGGAAAATCAGGATGGGGTTAACAATTGTAATAAAAAAAGAGGACCATTGAAATATTTTTTTTAAATAACACAGAAGAGAACAGAAAGAAGTCCAGAAAGGAGCACACAGACAATCAGAACAAATTTGAAAGTAACCTGTTAAATTTATTATATATTTTTTAAAAAGGATAATGGTATGACATAGCAATTCACCCTTTCATATAGAATTATCTTATCTTTTTGTGTTTAAAAACAATGAAGTGCCCCTTTTCATCAATTCCAGTTTTTTAATTTTTTTTAAATTTTAAAATATTTTGTTATGTTTATATGATTCATTTTCCCCCCTCTCCTCTTCCCTTCCCCCTCCTGGAGCTGACAAGCAATTCCACCGGGTTATACATATGTTATCACTTGATATCTATTTCCATATTATTCATTTTTATAATAGAGTAATCTTTTAAAATCAAAACCCCAAATCATATACCCCTATGAACAAGTGATAAATCACATGTTGTTCTTCTGGGTTTCTACTCCCATAATTCTTTCTCTCAATGAGGATAGCATTCTTTCTCATAAAACCTTCAGGATTGTCCTGGATCATTGCATTGCTACTAATAGTAAAGTCGATTACATTTGATTGCTCCACAATGTTTCACTTTCTGTGTACAATATTCTCCTGGTTCTGCTCATTTCACTCTGCATCAGTTCATGGAGGCCTTTCCAGTTAATATAGAAATCAAGCAGTTCATCATTCCTTATAGCACAATAGTATTCTATCATCATCATATACTACAATTTGTTCAGCCATTCCTCAATGTCTAATTTTTTGCCACCACAGAGTGCAGCTATGACTATTTTTGTACAACCCTTTTTTATTATCTCTTTGGGGTACAAACCTAGTAGTGGTATTACTGGATCAAAGGGCAGACAGTCTTTAAAAGCCTTTTGGGCATATCAATTCCAGTTTTTAAAATGCCTTGTATTAGAAAACTCTGTCCATAATCTTTCCTCAAATGTTATTTCAAGCTGTGTGTCTGCTCAAGATAGATGGTATTCTTTCCTATGGGCAATGCAGTATCACTTTATAGCTGGAAAAAATGACTATGAAATTAAAGATATTCCTATAATATTTCCTAATAAAAGTTGCATAAATGTGTTTAAAATGAAAAAAAGTACCTATTCCTCTCTCCCAGCAGTGGAGGAAGTTATTATCTGGGTGTCTGTAGGACCTCTTACTTCATTCTTTGGTGTGGCTCAGAGTTTTACTCGGGCTACCTATCTTGACCTACTTAGATCCATGATGATTTTATTACCATCCCAACAACCAAACTTTCAACAAATTGAAGCAAACCTGTTGACATACCAAGTAGATATTTGTTGACCTCCATCCTGCCAGCCTTCTAGCAGGGTTGACTGTTGCTCTTGTCAAACTTTTCTGATCCAGTCGAAATATTAGATACTTATAGAAGCATTTTAAAATTGGCCCAAGGCAGACTTGCATGGTTGGATGTGATGGGCCTAGCAGTCCTGGATAAATGTCTGAGATGAGCATCCTGGGCCTTAGGTGAAAACCAAGTTACTCAATCAACAAGCATTTTGTTATTGCATTTAGTCTTTGTGATTCCATTTGGGGTTTTCTTAACAAAGATCTTGGACCGGTTTGGGTTTGCCATTTATCTCCAGTTCGTTTTGCAAATGAGGAAATGGAGGCAAACAGGATTAAGTGACTTACTCAAGGTTACATAGATAATAAGTGTCTAAAGCCAGATTTGAACTCAGTTCTTCCTGACTTCAGGCCTGGCACTCTATCCAGCTTTCCAACTAAGAAGATGGCATTTTAATGGGGAAGAAAATTCACAAATTACTCAGAATACATAGAATGCTGATACAGAGTAGATGGAAGATCTCATCAACCCATACTAGCTTCCAATGGCTCTTTCTGACTGAGTCCTCCATCCCTAAACCAGGGATATGGGTATGTTGGATAGATGATCTCTGTTTTAGGCTATACATGTTCCTGGGATTTTGGCTTTCACCGACTTCCCAACTGAGCCTCTATTTTTATTTTGCAGATATCGATGAATGCCGTCATCCCAGCACCTGTCCTGAAGGGAGTTGCATCAACACCCCTGGCTCCTACTCTTGTCTGCCCTGTGCAGAAGGCTACAGAAGCCAGAGCGGACGATGTATTGGTAAGAAACTTCTAGTTGGTTGTGAAATTCTTTGGCTTCTGGGGACCTCTTGGTTCACCAGACAAGGGAAAGGAAAAGAGAAATACATGGAAGGAGGATTTGAAGCAGATATAGACTTTAAATATATAGAATGAGGGACAGTTAGGTAGCATAATGGCCTGGAGTCAGAAGGATCTGGGTTCAATTGAATCTGTCCTCATACACTTCCTAGCTCTGTGACCTTGGGCAAGTCACTTAACACCAATTGCCTAATCTTTGCCACTCTGCTGTCTTAGAAGTAATACTAAGACAGAAGGTAAGGGGTAAATAAATAAATACATACATAGAATGAAATTCCAGAGAGAGGCAAATATTTCTTCAACCTCCATCCATATTAGTCACCCAAGAAAATGCCTCAAGGCACATAGCACACACAATATGTCATTCTCAGCTTCCGAGAGACTACTACTACTTGACTATGCCATCTTTTGATGCTTTTTAGTCTGGTGGGAGACATGAGTCATGATTCTGGGTTTAGACAAGGATCAGGAAATTAGTGTGGCTCAGACCCACAGAAGAGTGTGTCTAAGCATCCAATCTGGCATTGTGCTCCTCTTGGTTCCCTCATTCTTC